>NC_143483.1:32884183-33238555 GCF_027475165.1 Benincasa hispida
AATCTAGAAAAAGAGAATTGCGGTCGACTTGCTAAAAGAAATCTTTAGCTTATGCTTGAGGACAAGCATTGTTTAAATTTGGGGGTGTGATAAAGGGCAGAAATGCACGTTATTACAGTGCTAAGTTCTTAAACAATGCTGGCTTGCGTTGATAAAATATATTAGATTGCGTCCAAAAAGCATTAAGTTTATAACACTACGGTCGTATGCGTTCATCGCATAGGAACAGTTAATTTTTATATTTTTATGCAGAATATGCGTTGACACAAGGCGAAAAGAGCAATTACAAGAGATCAACGGACGAGCGTAGCATTACCGCAAGGCTTTGCGGTGATTTATGTTCACAAATATCTGCTCAAGAAGGAATTCCGCATAGAGTCGCCGCAACTTGGTGGGTGCATATAGGTGAAAGGTATAATTAATCACGTTGGGACAAAAAGCTGATGACGGTCGAACTCGAATTAAGTTGACAGCCGCTAACGATAACAAGTACAATCAGCTTTTCGGTGACAAATATTCTGCACATCAGTCAGGGAATTAAAGCCATCCCATTTGTGCAATCATAAGAGAGAAGCCGCCCTTCACCCCGGAGCTTTATAAATACCATAGGCATCCTTCAGGAAAAGTGTTAACAAGTTTACCTGTTCACCGCTTTAGAAGCTTTAGCCGTGTTCATAGTTTTCTTTTATTTTTAAGGCGGAGCAAGGGAATAGTATAGAGGCCAAAAGATCACTCAGGACAACTCGAAAGAGAACTTGGAGGCGTAAAAGCAGAGAGTGGGCCAACTCCCGCGAGAACGAGATTATCTTTTGAACACGAGTAGAAAAGACAGTGTAAAAGCCTGGGAAGCAAGAGATTGTTATCAGGCTCTTTATTCTCTTTTTGCATTGTTATTTTGTACTTCATCTTTATATTTATACAAAGGAAGTTCTTATTCTACATCTGTTCACTCTCTTAGCATGCATGAGTAGTTAAACTTATCGAATGGGTTGAGAAGAACTAAGCTAACATGACCTAGGATGTTCATTACTTGTGATTATCTTGTGTTATGCTGTGCCAAACATCCCTTTAGACCTACTCGAGAGAGAGTCTAAAGAAAAAAACCTAAGACTTTAGAGAGCTAGGTTAGAATCTAGACTCGAGAGAGCAAGATTTGAACTGCATAAACAAGAGATAGGGACTTAGAGATAAGCTCTGTTTGCCAACCTGCATCGCACGCATCCTAGAGATAGGAATGATATTATGTGGTCACCTTATTTTTGTGTGTGTCATTTTGTCATCGCATAAATAAGAATAGAGGCTTATGTGTAGGTCCTATAGACTTATCGCATATATCGCATGCGTTCTAGTATTAGAAGTCGTAGCATTTGCATCGAGAGGTGGTTTACTATTGTATGTGTATTGCATGATCGCATAGCATGAATGCATCCTAGGAAGTGTTAGCCGAAACTCTTCTCAACCCATTCACCGCATACTTATCATATCTTCTGTTTTATCAACTCTTTTCGAACTCCGCCGCATTTGTTTATTTTCATTACCGTAACAAACAAAACCAACAACTATTTGAGTTACCGGTTACCGCAAAGTTTTCCTAAAAATTACCACCACATATTGTTTTCCCAAGTCCTTGAGTTCGACCCTGGACTTATCAGAAAACTCAGTGGGGTTTACACTTGGATTCCACTGAGAAAACTTGAGTGCTCAACCCATTTTCATCATCACATTTCATCTATAATTCCACATCATAAAATAACACATCATAGTCCTATTGAGTGTATTGATAATTTGAATGATTTCAACGAATGAATGCACGAATGAGTAGTTGATGCTTTGATTGATTGAGTGCATAATTCTCGTTTCAACTTGCTTGGGACAACCAAGTTTTAAGTTTAGGGTATTTTGATAGGTCTTGTAAAAGACTATCCTTTCTATGATTAAACCCTCATATCTATCTTGATTCTTTGCTTTAAATGTCTATTTTGTAGGGAAAATGATCCCGGGACCAATTTGGAGTCAATGCATCAAAATTGGGCAAAAGGGATGAAAAAGAAGTCATGAAGTCAACTCCATTGAAGAAAGATAACAAAATTACAAAAATTTCATCCAAGCGCGGTGTCACGACCCTACCACAGCGTTCGCAATGCTAGAAGGAAAAAGCATCACTTTCTCAGCAAGACAGGGTAGCGTCACAATGCTACCCTCAGTGTCATGACGCTTTGGAGAAGGATGAAATGTGCGTGCATACTTTGCGTAGCGAAGCGTTGAGGGCAGTGTTGCAACTTCAGCCCAATGCTTCTTGGCTTTTCATCGATTTAGCGTTGCAATGCTACCCCAGCGTCGCGACGCTACCCTGGGAACTATAAATACGTTTTCTTTCATTTTTGTGAGGAAGGAAGAAAATTCCATGGAGGCTAGGATCTCTCTGAGTTCTTTCATCCCTTTGGTAATTCTTGTTCCATTTTAGGTTAGATTTTATATTCTTGATGAATTGTAAACGATACTTTTGTAATTCTTCATAAGATTTGTTTATGAATTTGTGAATTTTGATTGAATCTTGATTCTAGTCTTCAAGGGTTCTTACAATTCTTTTGAGTTTTCTCTTTTTCCTTATAATTTGTAATATGAATTTGTGCTTTCTTGAATCTATGTGATGCGTTATTTTATGTGATGAAAATGTGAAATGAAATGTGGTGATGGAATTGCATTGAGAAACAAGTTTTCTTAGTGGAATCCAAGTATAAACCCCACTGAGTTTCCTAGTAAGTTCAGGGTCGAACTCAGGGACTTGGGAAAACAGTTTGCGGTGGTAATTTTCAAGAAGACTTTGTGGCAACCAAATAGATCAATAGTTGTTTGGGTTGTTGATTGCGGTAATAAAATAAATAAATGCGACGAATTTGAGAAAAGTTTGATTATGCGATAGATGCACCGAGTATGCGGAGGAACGGGTTGAGAAGGTCTTTAGCTAGCATTTCCTGGGAATGCGTCAAACTATTTGATGATGCTACACTCATGCAACAACAAATCATTTTCCAATTACAAATGCGGTGCTCCTAAGTCTAGGATGCATGTGTTGAATGCAACAATGTCCATAGAGCTTATTCCTAAGTCTCTACTCTTTTCCTATGCGATGATGCAAGATGCGCACAAAGACAAGGTGACTGCACACAATCATATCCTATCTCTAGGATGCATACGATACGTTAATAGCACTGTTTATTCCTAAGCTTCTATCTCTTGATTATGCATTCAAATCTGACTCTCCCGAGCCTAGATTCTAACCTGACTTTTAATCGCATAGAGTGAATATCCTCAGTTAAGCTAGCTAAGTACTTCTCAACCCATTCGACAAATTTAGCTACTCATGCGTGATAAACAGACAGTGAACAGATATAAAGAAGTAAATTCCATTTCTATAGATGAGTTTGAGTACAAAATAACAATGGAAGATAAGGTTAGAGAGCCTGATAGCAATCCCTTGCTTCCCAAGGCCTTTACACTATCAACTCTATTCGGTTCAAAAGATATTCCCGCTTCCATAGGAGCTGGTCCTCTCTCTAATCTTGAAGCTTCCGGCACTCTCCCAAGTTCACCGGAATGATCTATCGGCACAATCTCGCCTCTCTCGCTTTCGCTTTAAAATAAAATAAAATCTAAGAACAAGACTATTCTAACTATGGAGAAAATTAACTAAGTATCCAAACTTGCTAAACTAGCTGAACTAGCTGAACTCCTTTTCTGAAGGTTGCCTTCAGTATTTATAGAGCTTCGGGGTGAAAGGCGGCTTCTCTCTTATGATTGCACAGATGGGATGGCTTTAATTCTCTGACTGATGCACCGAATATTTATCACCGAAAAGCTGAGTGTACTTGTTATTGTTAGCGACTTGTCAACTTCATTCGGATTCGACCCTCATCAGCTTTCTGTCCCATCGTGATTAATTATTCCTTTCACCCAGATGCGCCCACCAAGTTGCGCCGGCTCTATGCGGTATTCCTTCTCGAGCAGATGTTTTCGAGCACAAATCACTGCAAAGCCTTGCGATGTTGCTGCGCTCGACCATTGATTTCTTGTGATCGCGCTTTCCGTCTTGCATCAACGCATATTCTGCATAAAAATACAAAAATTAACTGTTTCTATGCGATGAACGGATGTGACCGCAATGTTATGAACTTGATGCTTTTTGGACGCAATCTAACATATTTTATCAATGCAAACCTTCATTGTTTAATAACTTAGCACTGTAATAACGTGCATTTCTACCCATTATCACTATGCTTAATTCTTGATGTATGTTGAATGATATATATCTTGAACATGTATAGCCTAGATGCTTGGTTTTGTCACAATCATTGTTGAATGCATTGCTTTCAATGTGTTCGATGGAATGTATAGCCAAGATCTACAAGAGGCAATAGTAATTATATGTTTGATGGCTATTCAAAAGATGCATTAATTACTAGATTTGGAGAAAACATGGTTAATTGAGTAAGCTATCTTAACAATTAATCAACGCAACTGAATCCTAGAACCGAATGCGCATGTTTTCTATTCTATATGGCCACTATCGAACCAAATAGAAGTAGGAGCATGTAGGTTGATTAGGGTTTGGCCTATCCAACCTTAATCATTGTTTAGGACGCTCTCTTGACTAGGTTATTGCTAGTTGTTAGTCTTTGTAGAGGCTAGCTTGATCGAGTTGAGTGAGCAGTTGCGAGCATAATCCAGTTGTCAATAACTTTTAGAATTTGACGATAGGAATTGCATTGAACGTCTAACTTAAACTAGAAGCAAGATTATTCCTCATTTGTTTACATTAATCTTTTATCTTTTGATTTTTAGTATTTTTCCAATTTCATCAAACCCCCAATTTATTGCTTTAATAGTCAAAGTTAGTTAAGAAAGGATTAGAATTAAAACCCTCCAAGAGGATCGACCTCTTACTTCCCCTTTAACTACAAACTAGTTTTAGTAGATATATTAGTTTTATAAATATTGTTTGTTTCGAGGTAGGTAGAATTTGAAGGAACTCTTATCAAAAAGTACCTTTGAGTGGAAGCAAGATTGTTCCAAACTCATTTTGACAAAATTACTGCATTCACAATCAAACATACTAGTTATGCAATATACAACAAATTACAGACATGCTTGGAAACTTAAACAACAAAAGAACAAAATACGTACCGGTTGAAGAACCTTTCTTCACAAAAAACTCGTTCTCATCTAAGGATGCTCCTCTCATTCTCATTGAGAATGTCCAAGTAATCGTCCACCAAATCGTCTACCCACGAACGACCTTCTCATGAACACGGTAGCAAGGCAGACACCACCACTTGGAACCCTCGGTATTCTCGGTGTGAGAATTCAGGAGGTATGGGCTCTGTTGAATTTGGTAGAGGGAAGGAGGAAGAGATGATCATACACCATGACCAAGCAAGTGGGAGAAATCGGGTGTCTATTGTATAGACGATACTTGATCATTTAGGTAGAGGTACACAATCATTTAGTAAAAGGGCCGCGATTGTATAGACAATCATTTAGTAAACGCTCGGGCGTGCGATCGTTTAGGAAAAAGCTAGACGATCATTTAGAAAATCCTATGCGTCGTTTAGTAAACTGTGCGCGTGTATACAATCATTTAGAAACGTTGAGCTATCGTGTAGGCTATCGGTTTGCTATGCGATAGGCAGTATACACCACTCGTGAGCGAATGCCTTATCTTTTGCAAAATGAAAACAATTTTCATTTTATCCTTTAGTTACGAAAACTGAATGCAACCTCCAACTATCATTTGGTTACAGAGAAAAAGCCGGCACAATTATCTTATAATTGTCAAAATTAAATAAGAAATATAATCATATTATATTCATTAACCTATGGTTTAATATCACATCATATGCAATACATTAACTATAGTCTTTTTCTCCTCCACTAGATATAAATCATATTTATATCATTATCCTCTAAATAATGTATCTCATACATAATGTGAATCATATCATACATAATTGACTCGTTCAATCATATTATATATAATCGAACTCCCTCTTGTCAATTTGAATACTTCAAACTGACTCAAAAACTGATTCTCAACTTGAATCCATTGAGCTACAGAGGAGACCTTATGGACCTATCGCTCGAAGCTCCAACGGTACGTGAATAGCTGACTAAACTCTTTAGCCACGAGATCCACCATCCGTTAACTTCCAAGCATTCCATTAAAGACTGACAACTGCACTCTTCTCACCACAGATATATTTTTATGTCCATCAGATATAACCAATCAACAGTACGATAACCCTTTATAGATGCTCGTAAGTACAACTGGGCCAATTTATCGTTTTTCCCTTGTAGTTACATCTAACTCCTTAAGTACCACTGATCCCTCTAATGAACAATACAACATAGTCCTACTATGTGTGGACACCTCTCGGGCTATGAGAAGGTGTGTGGCGCCACATCATTCAAGCCCTGGAATTAGCCCTTAAGGGAGCAATCTATCTACTTACCCCTACTTCGGGGAAAGAGTGAATTCCATCTTGTGTAATTGAGTTCCCAGCTCCCAAATCAGACAAAACCTCAAAGTGGTAGGTTTGCGTCAGAGATCTGGCCACTCGCACCCATGCAAATAAAAGGACCGCCCTCAAAGACAGAAGTTCGCAACTCACTCAGGATTGAGGTCATGTACCTATGGTCATCCTAGTGAAGTGAAGTCTCTATCATGAACGGTGGTATATAATGAGATTATAACACTTCGTGGTTCGGTCTTATACAAACTTCTTTGTATAGGATGCCCTCGCTCGCATGTCTTCACATGAATGATCAGGATCAGACCATCTATAGCAATTTACAACACTTGTAACTATTCTACAAAGCGGGCCGCATCCATAGTGTTACCAGGATAAGGTTTCACTCTTATATCCATATACTACAAACTATTTTGGTTATCACTTAAGGCATGATCCACCTGTATGTCTCCATGATAACGAGCAGAAATGCACGTCATTACAATGCAAAGATATAAAACAATGTAGGATTGCGATGGTAAAAATATGTAAAATCATGTCCAAAAGCATTAAGTTGAGAACATTGCGATCGCATACGTCCATCGCATTAAAGCAGCTAAGTTACCTATTTTGTGCAGGAAAATGCATTGGCGTAAGGTAGAATTGCGATCCAAGGAATTCAGTGTCTGAGAGCATTAATAGATTGCGATCGCAAGGCTATGTGATCATATGTGTTCGCGAAGATCTGCTCGAGAAGGCAGCTGCATAGAGACGACGCATCAAGGTGGAAGCTTAATAACTCTCGATGGGATAGAAAGTTGATGACGATCGAATCCGAATTAAGTTGACAAGCCGTTAACAACACTGTAGGAAGTACACTCAACTTTTCGGTGACAATTAATCGGCGCATCAGACAAAGAATTAATGACATCCCATCAGTGCAATCATTTAAGAGAAAAGCTCTTCACCATGAAGCTCTATAAATACCAAAGGCCACCTTCTTTAAAGGGGTTCAACGGTTTAGAATTGAGAGTTCTTCTTCGCCATATACATAGATAGCCGTATTTTGTAATTTTATATACTCAGAAGGCAGAGGGGAGTGAAGAGAGAAGAAACCGAAAGGTCGTCTTGGTTAGCTCGGAATAGAGCCGGGAAGCATTGAGAACGAAGATAAAGCTAACTCTTGCGGAAGCAAGAATATTCTTTTGAGCAGAGTAGAGAAAAACATAGTATAAAATCCTTGGGAAGCAAAACATTGCTACCAGGCTCTCTATCCTTATTTTCCATTGTCATTCTGTATTCTGATCTTATTTATAAAATAGAATTTGCATCTCTACATCTGTTCACTCTCTTTACATTACGCATGAGTAACTAAACTATCGAATGGGTAAGCACTTAGCTAGCATAACCTGAGATCTTCACTTTATGTGATCATCTTATATTATGTAAGCATCACTCGTCCTTTAGAGATGCTCGGGAGGGTGGTCTAAAGATAAAATCTAATCTTGGGAAAATCAGATTAGAATCTAGGCTCGAAAGAGTCAAATTAGAACCACATAAGCAAGAGATAAAAACTTAGGGATAAGTTTTGTTTTCTATTAACGCATCGCATGCACCCTAGAGATAGAATATGATAGTATGTGGTCACCTTGTATATGTGTGCATCATTCATCATCACATAGACAAGAATAGAGACTTAGAATAAGTCCTATCGACATCATTGTATACATCGCATGCGCCCTAGAAATAGGAGCTATGGCATTTGCATTGGAAGATGAATTGTTGTTGTTGTGTGTGTAGCATGATCACAGAACTTGAACACAATCTCAGGAAGCACTAGCTAAATCCCTTCTCAACCCGTTCCCCGTATACTCATTGTAACTTTCGTTGTTATGAACTCTTTTCTCAATTCCGCCACATAGACTCTATACCTTAAACAAATATACCAACCAACTCATTGTTTTATTTGTCATCGCAAAGAAAATCTGAAATCAATATTGCATACTGTCTCCATAGTCCCTACGTCGACCCTGGGCTTACTAAGCAACTTAGTAGGATTTATACTTGGATTCTGCTAGGAAAACTTGCATGTACAACGCATACACCACCATCACAAGATACACCATTATTTCATCATATTCACAACATATCACTCCGCATACGTGCTTAAGTTACAAATGACAACAAGGGATCTTAGTTTATTGGTTTGTGGTAAAGAAAATAAAGGATCCAATGTTCATAGACAAAATTGAAGAAAATATCATATATTATATATCACAAGCGTTTGTTCAAAACTGTGTTTACAAAATACAGGACCTAATGAGAGTTTAGGGCACCATCCCCAACAATCTCCCACTTTTCCTAAAGCGAGTGGGGTGTACAAATAACTAGTACAAAACAATAAACTAGGGCACTTAGGCCCAACACAAAAATATCTCCTACTTTCCCTAGTCCAGCCGTGGGCAGTCGCATAGACCCATGCTCTGAAGGTGACCCTAAAAAACTGGAGTCGTGAGAGCCTTCGTGAACGGGTCAGTAACATTGTGCTCCAAAGTGATCTTCGTGACTATCACGTCCCCACGATGCACTATCTCGCGGGTGAGATGATACTTCTGCTCTATATATTTTTTGCACTTATGACTCCTAGGCTCCCTAGAGTTCACCACAACACCACTATTGTTACAATAGAGGGTGATGGGCCTAGACATGTCTGGAACCACTTCCAGATCTATCAGGAACATCTTGAGCCAAACAACCTTCTTAGTAGCTTCACAAGCCGCTACGTACTTGGCCTCCATCATGGAGTCGGCGGTGCACTCTTGCTTAGTGCTTCGATATACTATTGCTCCTCCATTAAGAGTAAAAACTGATCTTGAAGTGAACTTCCTAGAGTCCTTATCAGTTTGAAAGTCAGAATCCGCGTATCCAGTAAGGATCAAATCCTTAATTCCATACACGAGCATGTAGTCTCTTGTTCTCCGAAGATACTTGAGGATGTTCTTAACTATGGTCCAGTGACCCTGGCCTAGGTTAGACTGATACCTGTTAACAATTCCCACAGTATAGCAGATGTCTAATCTAGTACATAGTATTGCATACATCAAACTCCCAACGACAGATGCATATGGGACCTGTCTCATCTCCTTAACCTCTTGAGGTATCTTAGGACACATTTCCTTAGACAAAGTAACTCCATGCCTAAACGGCAGTAGGCCCCTTTTGAAGTTCTACATCGAGTACTTGAGCAACATCTTGTCAATGTATGATGTTTGAGACAACGCTAGCACTTTGTTCTTACGATCCCGAAAGATTTGTATACCAAGAACAAATTGAGCCTCTCCCCAATCTTTCATTTAGAATTGGGTCGCTAGCCAATTCTTAACTATAGTCAGTAGTCCTATATCATTCCCAATGAGTAAGATATCGTCTACATACAACATTAAGAAAACTACTGAACCGTTGATGATTTTCTTGTAGACACAAGGCTCATCAACGCTTTGGTCAAAGCCGTACGATTTGATCGTAGTATCAAACCGAATGTTCCAAGATCGAGATGCCTATTTCAGCCCATAAATGGACCGTTTCAGTTTGCAAACTTTGTGCTCTTGACCTTGGGCAATGAATCCCTCGGTCTACATCATATAAATGGTCTTCTCAAGATTTTCATTTAGAAAGGAAGTCCTGACGTCCATTTGTCAAATCTCATAATCATAATAAGCGGCAATGGACATGAGGATGTGGATCAACTTCAGTATGGCAACAGGTGAGAAAGTCTCCTCATAGTCGACTTCCTCTACCTGGCTATAACCCTTTGCCACAAGTCGAGCCTTGAAGGTTTGCACCTTCCCATCGGCACCCCATTTCCTCTTGTAGATCCATTTGTAACCTATAGGTTTTACCCTATCAGGCTGATCTACAAGATCCCATACTGAGTCAGTACATCGACTCCATCTCGAGATTCATGGCTTTAACCCATTCATCCCCATCAACATCCTCCATTGCCTTCTGATAAAACAACGAATCCTCAATGTCGCTATCGACTACCATAGCCAGGATTTTCGTGAAACCCATATAACGAACAGGTGGGTTCGTAACCCTTCCACTGTGTCGAGGTTCCCTCAAATGTTGAGGTGGAATTGACCTACCAGATGAACTATCATCAGCAACTCTTGCTGATGAAGCAAGCTCTTCAACAACTTTTGTTGAAGATTCAGTAGTTTCGTTGGAAAGCTCACGTAACATGATCTTACTACGTGGACTGTGCTCCTTAATATGATCCTCCTCCAGGAAGGCAGTGTTCGTAGAAACAAACATTCTGTTTTCTGTCGGATCATAAAAGTAACCCCTTCGTGTACCTCTAGGATAGCCTACAAAGAGGCACA
Organism: Benincasa hispida; assembly: GCF_027475165.1. Taxonomy (NCBI): domain Eukaryota; kingdom Viridiplantae; phylum Streptophyta; class Magnoliopsida; order Cucurbitales; family Cucurbitaceae; genus Benincasa; species Benincasa hispida. The sequence goes on from NC_143483.1 coordinate 32,895,072, forward strand.
ATCTCGACCGTGGTTCCAATTTCTTTGGATTGGCCTCAAGCAATGTGCTAGGCAACCCCATATGCTGAAGTGACGTAAACTAGCTTCGTTCCACAACTCTAGAGGTGTTCTCGCAACACTCTTGGAAGGAACACAGTTGAGTATATACACTGTAGTCTCCACTGCAAAACCCCCAAAATGAGTCCGATAAGGAAGCGTAACTCATCATCGACCAAAATATGTCTAACAAAGTTCTGTTTCTCCTCTTCGCTACACCATTCTGCTGAGGTGTACTCAATGCTGAGAGTTGGAAAACGATTTCATGTTCTATCAAATAGTCATGGAACCCTGAATCCAAAAACTTTCCACCTCGATCCTTTCGAAGTGTCTTAATCCATCTATCTAATGCATTTTCAACCTCAACCTAGAACTCTCTGAACTTTTCAATGGATTCAGACTTCCATTGCATCAAATAAACATAACCATACCTAGAGTAATCATCAGTAAAAGTGATGAAATACTCATAGCTTCCCATGGCTCGCACATTCATCGGACCACAGAGGTCAGAATGTACTAACTCTAGAGGCTCTTTGGCTCGATAACCTTTTCCAGTAGGTCTTTTAGTCATCTTACCCTCAAGGCAAGATTCGCACACCAATAAAGAATTTCCCTCTAACTCATTTAGAAGTCCATTCTTCACCATCCTCTCAATCCTATTGAGATTGATGTGCCCTAATCGAAGGTGCCAAAGTTAGGCATTTTCTTTTGGAGAATCTCGTTGATGTTTATTTTGAGTTACGACAGTTTAGAACATCTCTATGTTATGGGAGGGAACTCGTTGCTAACGACCTTAGCACATATAAGTTATTTTCCAGATTTGTTGTACAGATTTCTACTCCATCTTTATGAATAAACACTTTATGCAAATTAAACTCAAACGTATATTTATACTACAACAAGCACTTTACAGAAATGAAGTTCCTTTTCAACTTAGGAACTACAAATACATCATGTAAAACAAGAAATTTCTTCTATAAAGTCAATTAGATTCCTCCCACTGCCACAGCTGGGACGACATATCCGGTGCCTATTCACATCGTCATCTCATCAGCCTCTAGCTGCTGCCAGGATCTAATCACTTAAAAAGAAGAACAAATGTGAATAGTGGCGCCCGAATCAATAATCCAGGCAGAATCATCATTCTCCACTAAGTAAGTTTCCAAAACTAGTAAATAACATTTACCTTGTTTTGACTTAGCCTTGGTTGCCTTCTTCTTCTTAAGCCAGCAAGGACAATTCCTCTTCCAGTGTCCGTTTTGGTTGTAGTAGAAAAACTTTCCCTTTCAACCGAAGTTGGAGATCTATTCTGTTGGGCGATAGGCAGTGGGTTAGCAGGTGCCTTCCCCTTCCCCTTACCACCCTTCTTCTTCTTCCACTTTCCAGTGAAAGGTGTAGAAGGTGCAGACTTTGTTCCAGAGGTCAAACCTCGATGGAACTGATTTGTGAAGATGAGGCAACATTTGCTTCACCTCCCCTCTTCTCCTTACTTTTCAGTAAGGATTGGAATGTCTGCAACTCGTTGAGGAGAGTTGTAAGGGTATAGTTCACTTTGTTAAGAATCACATTACTAACAAAGTGAAGGAAGCTATCCGGCAACGAATACAAGATTATGTAACCTGGCTGCCCTCATTGATCCAAGACCCATTCATCTTTGCCACATTGAAGTGGACCATCATATTAAGCACATGTTCACGAACAGAGATGCCTTCCTCTATTTTGGAGTTAAAGATGCATTTAAGAGTCTCATGTTTGAGTTGTCTAGACGGTTGTTCGAACATCCCCAACAGAGACTCCATGATCTCACGTGCTGAGACCATGGGCTCATGCTTCTTGGCCAACACATCATTAAGACTGACCAAGATATAGGCTCGGGCCTTCTCATTTGCCCGTGTCCAGTGCTCATAAGCCTCCCGAAAATTTTGAGCGAAGTTTGGAGGTGGAATAGGAGGATGTTCCTCTGTAAGGATGAACATGAGATCATCGATGATCAGTATTGTTGTGATCGTGTGTTTTCAACTAGTGTAATTCTCACTAGTTAGTTTGTCAGCACTAAGTAGAGTTAATGTAGCTGTAGCCATTTTAAACGTTGCTGAAAAAACGAACAAACTTAATAAGTCTATGCTTTAACCACATTTTAGCACCAATTTTAGTTTTAGCAAAATAGTTTCCAAGTACCCTAAGTGAAAGACTTCTATTTTGCACTGATTTCCCAGTGAGGTAGGACAAATGTCACCGGTGGGGTGATCAGATGCCCCTTTGTTGGGATGAGACACTCTCAACCATTAGGCAGAACCAACTCTTGGAACTGCATCTAATAGTCACCATTTGTTCGTTCCAAAACTGTTAACCCTTAACAATTCTGCATAAATGTAACCCCTCGTTTTCGGCTCCAGAGTCTCACCCTAATGCACCCACCGTAGGAAAAAAATAAATTAGGATAAGAGACTAAGTGACCTTATCCTATACAGGAAATCAAATAAAGAAACGTACAAAACTGGCATCCTATAGGGAGACACTCCCAGGATGCCTTGAGACGATGCACAGAAACTGTATCCAACCTAACGAGAAAGACCGTGGGATATGCTGTCGCACGTCCCACTCCCACTTACTATGAACATTCTCTCTATCCACCTTGATATTTACCTACCCAAACACCATTCTTTAGGGGGACACTTCAAGGGTGCCACGAGGCCAAGGATAGATCTCACAGTGTGGATAATAAAGGGAGAAACGCGAGAGGTTTAAATGAAGCATTAGATACCCCAAGTACCTCCCACTGAATGTTCTACCTAGGGGTTCATTAACTTAGACCATCTGGCTACTAATTTTAATCTAGGTCAGTTTAATTTGCCCAAAAACAACTCTTGTCTTTGAAATTAAACAAGTTCAAGTAGTCACATTAAACTCTTTAATGGACTGTCCTCAAATTTGCATGCATGCATCAAATCTATCTAATTCACCTTTTCAGGTAGGTTCCCAGGTAGGGGTATTCCGTTTCCATCACCTTAAATACCCCAACCTAGACAGAACCCGCCTTAGACAGAAGGTCCCTTATAGATAGATTTGCTACACGTTAACCTTTAATTAGTCAATTTAATCCTATTAAATTGATTAAAAGATTCAAGCCTAGGTTTCTAATCTCATTAGAACAGTGATCTTAGGTCTATCTCCTTCAAGTTTTAAAAAACTTTTAAAACCATGATTGAAACAAGTTCACATGCATGTCTTTCTTATAGATTTTAATTCTAATTTCCTTCTAACCTTTATAAAAAAAAAAACTTAATCCATTCACATTGCCACACAACTAAGTATTTATAACACTTCTAAATTTAACCTATATGTCATGCTTCATGCAATGTTCGTTCATTACTATACATAACTTTTATATACAAGTAATGAACCAAGTAAACGTGCTTCCATACACCCTTATACTATAACACTTATAATATAAAGATGATGCATGTTTATGCCTTGTGCATGCATAAATATAATTCTTCTATTATATGATGCATGAGCATGCTCTTATGTAATTTACATCATGCTTCTCTAAATCATAACACTTATAATAAAGAGATGATGCATGACCAATGCATAACCTCAGGTGAGATTTCTTCTATATAGCATACCATATGACATATAAATAAACATACAATCTATGTACATTCACAAAGATTAATGGACTGAGATGAACCACCTCAAGACCGGAAATAAAAACTCTATCTATTACATTTTCCATCGAGCAAACTGGTTCATAGGCGAATCATGTCTTGAAACGCCCGGACGAAGCTCCTATCGTTTAATAAACGCGGCCAGGTATACAATCATTTAGCTACGATCGAGTACCAATAACTATGCGATGAAGCATGAGGCACTCGATCATTTAGTGCACAAGAAAAAACACGCGAGTTCTATATGATCATTTAGACGACTACGTTGCTGTGAAGCACGATCGTTTAGACGATCACTTAACAAGCGATAGGTAAACGATTTACTCCATGATCAATTAGTCAAGAATTAAGCGATAAAGCTTGCTGAGCTACATGATCGTCTAGTATGCACGCGTCAACCTGCTCCTGAGTATCCGATACTCTACGATCGTTTATCCCATCATTTACACGACCCAACCAACGCTTGGTCGTCTTCAACCTTGAAGCAGAGTAACTCCCTGCCTTGAAGCTTCTTCATGAACGACTCACAGACATAAAACACTTTGAAATTACAGACTCGATAGCAAGTTAATATGCCTAAAACACAGGGGCCCTTACAATTAACTTCAAATGTAAAAGAATTTAAATAACCAGAGGCTTCATCCCAGAAACTCCATTAATCCACATCCACATAACTATTTAACGATTAAACAAAGAGTAGACATGTTTTACCCACCGAGAAAGTATTCTTTGCATCAATGAATTTGGAATATTAGAACCTGACTCTGATACCAATGGAAGGAACTTTTATCAAAGAGTACCTCTAAGCGGAAGAAAGATCGTTCTAAACTCATTGTAACATAATTACCGCATTCACAAACAAACAGACTAGTTATGCAATATACAAAATATTACAGGCATGCTTGGAAACTTAAACAATGAGAGAACGAAATACATACAGTTGAAGAACCCTTCTTCACAGAAAATGTTGGATTTTATGTCCTAAAACTCGTAGTTTATAAATTAATAAACATATTCTGTTTCATTTTTCGATAAAGTTGTTATTGAAATTGTAATCTTGAATCCAATAAACTAAGGTTCTGAGGCTATTTAATGTAGTTTGAACTTTATGTAGTGACATAAATGTGGATCAAGTTCAAATATATAGCCAAAATAGTCTATAGTATATGAATAAGGTTGGACGCCTTATTTTGAGGACACCATGGATGCGGCCCACTTTGTAGTTAGTATAAACGATGTGATCCTGAATCGTTCATATAGAGATATGTGAGTGGGGGCATCCTATGCAATGAGTTTGCATAAGATTGAACCATGAAATAGTCACTTTTTACGTTATGAATGTCGTTTTATGTATAAAACTGACTATTTCGTTAATTGATGACCTAGGTAACTTAATCTGAATCCTAAGCTAACTAAGAACTTCTGTTCACTTGGAATTATCCTTAGATCTACATAGGTGAGGACAGCTCATCATCGCTGGCCCAATAAGCCTCCCATTTTAGGGGTAAGATCGAGTGGATAACTGGGAACATAGGGTGCAAGACGAAATTCACTCCTACCCATTATAGGGATAGTAGATAGGTTGTTCCCTTTAGTATTGAATCCAGGTCTTGAACAAGGGGCCCCACCCTCTCCTTGGCCTGAGAGGGATTCGGTTTATAGGTTGGACCTTAAACCAATTGTTCATTAAAGGATCAGTGGAACTTAAGGAACAAGATGTAATCTTGGGGGTAAAACGGTTTTTATAACCCAACCGACATTATGAACAACCTGTGAAGGATTAGCTTACTAATCATGGTTATATCAAATGGACACAAATATATCTATAGTGAGGGGAGTGCAACTATGGGACCCTAGTGGAATGACCCGTTAGTTAACGAATGTTGATTAGCTCCATCTAAAGAGTTTAGCCAGCTAATCTCGGATTGTTGGAGCCCATGATCTATAGGTCCATTAGGTTCCCCTACTAGCTCATATGGAATAAACTTAGAATAGTATGATAGAATAATTCGAATTGTTCGAATTAGGTGAAGAGAGAGAAACCGACAAGTATATGTGATATAGTGGTTGGGTTTTTCAGTTTAGAGATACAACTTTAATATTTAATTGTGATTTAAATATCAAGAATATGAATACGTTCATATTCAAAAGCTCGAAAATAATGGAAATGGTCAAAGATATAAAAAGTCAAAAAGTTGACTTTTGATTTTGAAAAGTCAAACTTTGACTGATCTTACATTCAAATGTGATTTGAATTTCGAGAAAATGAATTCGGATTCATGCTGAGGAGGTCAAAATCAGTCAACAAGGAAAAAAATCATAAAAAGTCAAAATATTGACTTTTTGGTCAAAGTTTGACTTTGACCAAATGACTATTTTGCACTTTGACTAAAGTTAGTGGGAAAATCCAAACTTTTGTTGGATAATCCCATTAACAAAATAGTGGGCTAGGTATTGGTTTATAGTGGAGACATTAAGCCCACTAAGATAGTGGATTATAGGTGTTGGATTTTTATGGATTTGGTTCTTGCAATTATTGCATGGTTTTTCTATAAAATGGGCTTTCATTTTGAATGAAAAAAGTTTTGCCAATTTTGCCAAATAATTTTTCAAAATTGGGCTAAAAAAGGGAAAACCCAAAACCAAAATTCCATCTTATTTTTTCCATCTCTTTCTCTCTCTCGGTTTTCTTCATTCACCGAGTCCCACAACCCGGTTCTGAGTCCAGAGGATAGTAAGTCAACTCTAGTGGTGGTCCATTCGTGTTCAGGTCGAGATTCAGTGAGGAAGAGCGGTTTTCGGGAGCTACAAAGGTAATTATAATTACTATTTTCCCTTCAATTACATGCATCTTTTCCTTTAAATTAAAAGCAATTAGAGTGTAATTAGGTCCTTATTCCGCTGCGTATGTCTCGTGTTCCATCATATGGTATCAGAGCATGCTAGAATTATGCTCAATTGCTTTTGGTGGGTGTTTTTTCCTTTCTATTCAAGTGTTGAATGAAATATGGACTAAAGTAGGTTTATTATGATTTTGGCATTGTTTTTCTTTAAATTTCTTGTGAAAATTTGTAATTGCTCACTTGTTTATGAGCATTAATGTGTGAAAAACGGTCTGTAAATTTGTTGGAGTCAATAGATTGAAATTAGGCTGTAATTTCTTGATTCCGGGAGAGAGAACAACAGTAAAATTGAAGAAAAATGCATCACAGACCCGTCGGATTCTCTCGCACGCGCGCTTGGCTCACACGCTTCCCCGTCCAGATCCAACCAGTGCCTGCCCGCTCTGCTTCGTCGACCCGGTATGAAGCTGTCACGTGCGACCCGTGTCCCATGTGCGCCTCCCACCTTCGCGACCCGCTTTCCGTTCGCCCGACCCGCTCGCACTTTCGTTGACCGCGCTAGCAACGTTGAAGTTGGTCTAGACTGACCGGTCCGTTTGACCTGGTTGAGCCGATTTGACAGGTTCAACTTGGTTTTTGGAGTTTTTGGTCCGGTTCGAGAGTTTTTTGGCCGGTTCAAGATGGTTCAAAGTGTTTGAAGCCAATTCTGGGAAGCTAGTTGCTGAATTTTGTAATAAATTAGTTATTTGTTTGTTTTTAATGCCAAAATCGGTCCACTTTAGTGTTGTTTACTTATTATGCATGTGATGTATAATGTTGTTTGATTATGTGTGCATATAGTATGCCATATAGTTTTAAAACCCTACCACAGGAAAAGTATGTGACATGCATTTGTTATATCTTATAAGTATTATAAAATATATACTATGCATGCTTAGTTTTAATATAAGTGTTATATTAAACCATGTTTGATTGAAGGAAGCATGTTATAGATGATTGCTCTAGAGTTATAATTGTTATAATTTATTTTATAATTGTTATAAAATAACCTAGACTTCTAAAATCTATAACAAAGATAAAATGCATGCTCACTTAGGTTTAACCTTCGAGCTATCCCAATTTTCATAGAAAATAGGTCGATATCTTGTAAAACTGAAGTTACAAGAAAATTCACCTAGCAAGATCTTGGCAAAAAGTCAGATAAAATGACTAAGGTTGAAGGTTTTTAAGTTGACGGTTCACGGAACACCTACTACCTGGAGATCGAGCCGACGTCCGATTTAGGTTAAACTGGTTTTATGAGCATGCGTGAGTGGTGTAAGGTAATAAAATTTGTTTATGACCTAGACATCGTAGGTTAAAAATGCAGTATAAAAGTTATACTCGGATGAATCACCTAGACTAAATGTATCGCTAAGTATTTTATACCCTAACCGTCTAGAACACTTTAGCTGGAGAGAAGTAATGTACTTTAAGCTCTAGCGTCCCTAAGAGTTCACACCGTGAGATTCATGCTTGGCTTTGGGCCGCCCAAGGAGCAGACTCCATTCGGAGAGTGTTTGTATGAGTCAATACCAAGGTGAATAGGGGAAGTTGTTCATAGTAAGTGGGAGAAGGAAGTGTGTCAACACATCCTACGGTCTCTTCCATTAGGTCGCACCATGAGATTCCTATAATGCACTTGCATGTCTGCCCTGGAGCGACCTTACTAATTAGTGGGTTGTATTATAGGATTCGGAACTCCGCGAACTCTAGAAATTGATAGGGTCTCTCAGGTCCGTTTTCATTCTTGTCTTTCCAACTTCAAAAGCATAATGATTCCGATCTTTGAGGTCTGAAAATGGAGGGTCACACTTACGAGAATTACTAAGTGTTAGTAAATTCTTGACCAAAGTAGCGATAACTGAGTTACTATAGGGATTAAAGTTATTTTGGTGATAGTATCTAGTCAAGATAGTCTTGGTTCAACGGAGGAATAGTCGATCACCCCTCGGTGGAGGTTATTCTAAACCCTTGAAATATTGTTGCAAAATATAATAATGAAGGGTACATTATTAGTTTTTTTTTGGTAAACTTGATTGGATTTAAAAGATTAATGTTTTTTTTTACTAAAAAGGATATGTTTTTTTCTAGCATGACTAGCTCTTTAGATCAACTCTTAGTTTCCGAGAAACTAAACAGCTATAATTACTTAACATGGAAAAACAATATGAATTCAACACTAGTAATAGATGACTTGAGATTTGTCTTAACTGAGGAATGTCCTCAGGTCCTTGGCTCGAAAGAAGCATAAGGTAAATATGATTTACTAGTTGCTGAGACATGTTTAGTGGAGGATGATACCTCAACCTAGATATTGGATTCAGAAGCCACTAATCATATTTGCTTCTCTTTTCAGGAAACTAGTTCCTGGAAAAAGCTTAAAGAAGGCGAGATCACCCTCAAGATTGAAACATGAGAGGTTGTCTCGGCCGAAGTAGTGGGAGACTTGAAGTTGTTTTTCGAAGATAGATATCTAGTACTTAAAAATCTTTGTATGCACCTCTTATGAAGAGGAATTTAATATCTATCGGTTGTATTATAGAAAAAATGTATAAAATATCTTTTAAAGTTAATGAAGCATTCATTTTCAGAATAGGTATTCAAATTTGTTCTGCTATACTTGAAAACAACTTATATAAGTTAAGACCAACTAAAGCAAAATTTATCTTAAATACTGAGATGTTTAGAACAGCCGAAACTCAGAATAAAAGACAAAAAGTTTCTTCTAATGCCTATCTATGGCACCTAAGACTTGGCCACATAAATCTCAAAAGAATTGAGAAATTGGTTAAGAATGGACTTCTAAATCAGTTAGAAGACAATTCTTTACCTCCATGTGAGTCTTGTCTTGAGGGAAAAATGACTAAGAGATCTTTTACTGGAAAAGGTCTCAAAGCCACAATACCCTTAGAGCTCGTACATTCGGACCTCTGTGGACCGATGAATGTCAAAGCTCGAGGTGGGTATGAATATTTCATAAGTTTTATTGATGATTATTCAAGGATGGTCATATTTACCTAATGCATCACAAATCTGATTCTTTTGAAAAGTTCAAAGAATATAAGGCTGAGGTTGAGAACCAGTTAGGTAAAAAAATTAAGACACTACGATCAGATCAAGGTAGAGAATACATGGACTTAAGATTCCAGGACTATATAACAGAACACAGAATCAAGTCACAACTCTCTGCACCTAATATGCCTCAGCAGAACGGTGTACCTGAAAGAAGAAACAGAACCTTGTTGGACATGGTTCGCTCAATGATGAGGTTTACTGAGTTACCTGATTCCTTTTGGGGACATACATTAGAGACTACTGTCTATATTTTGAATAACGTCCCCTCTAAAAGTGTTTCAAAAACACCTTATGAGCTATGGAAAGGGCGTAAAGGCAGTTTACGTCACTTTAGGATTTGGGGATGCCCAGCACACGTGTTGGTGTAAAATCCTAAAAAATTGGAATGTTGTTCAAAACTATGCCTATTTGTAGATTATCCAAAAGAAACAAACGATGGTCTATTTTACGATCATTAAGAGAATAAAGTATTTGTATTGATAAATGGCACATTCTTAGAGGAATACCACATAAGAAGTCATCAACCTCGCAGTAGACTAGTATTGAATGAAATTTCCAAAGACATTACAGACAGAGCTAGTTCATCTACTAAAGTAGTAGATAAAACTAGTACATTTGGTCGGTTACATCCTTCTCAAGAGTTGAGAATGCCTCGACATAGTGGGAGGGTTGTTCATCACCCTGACCGTTACTTGGGTTTAACAGAAACACAAGTTGTCATACCTGATGACGGCATAGAGGATCCATCGACCTATAAACAGGCGATGAAAGATGTGGACCGTGATTAGTGGGTCAAAGCAATGGACCTCGAAATGGAGTCTATGTACTTTAATTCTGTCTAGAAACTTGTAGATCAACCAAATGATGTAAAACCAATTGGTTGCAAATGGATCTACAAGAGAAAACGAGACCAAGCCGGTAAAGTACAGACTTTTAATGCTCGACTTGTGGCAAAGGGTTATACTCAGAGAGAGGGAGTGGACTATGAAGAAACTTTCTCTCCCGTTTCCATGCTTAAGTCGATTAGAATACTCTTATCCATTGCCACCTTTTATGACTATGAAATTTGGCAGATGGATGTCAAGACATCCTTTCTAAACGACGATCTTGAGGAGAGTATCTATATGGCTCAACCAGAGGAGTTTATTGCACAGGGTCAAGAACAAAAGGTTTGTAAGCTTCAAAAATCCATTTATGGGTTGAAACAAGCTTCTAGATCTTGGAATATAAGATTTGATACTACGATCAAATCTTATGGCTTTGTATAGAATGTTGACGAGTCTTGTGTTTACAAGAAGATCGTCAATTCTACTATAGCGTTCTTAGTTTTATATGCTGACGATATTCTACTCATTGGGAATGAAGTAGGTTACCTAACTAACATCAAGAAATGGCTAGCAACGCAGTTCCAAATGAACGATTTGGGAAATGCGCAGTATGTTCTCGGAATTCAGATTATTCAGAATCGCAAGAGCAGAACACTAGCCATGTCTCAAGCAACTTATATAGAGAAAATGTTGTCTAGGTATAAGATGCAGAATTTCAAAAGAGGTCTGTTACCTTATAGATATGGAATTCAATTGTCAAAGGATCAATGTCTTAAGACACCTCAAGAGGTTAAGGATATGAGATGCATTCCCTATGCTTCCATAGTAGGGAGCCTGATGTATGCAATGCTATGTACTAGACCTGACATATGCTACGCAGTAGGGATAATCAGTAGGTATCAGTCCAATCCTGGATATGATCATTGGACTGTCGTTAAAAATATCCTCAAGTATCTTAGAAGAATGAGGAACTACATGCTCGTGTATGAACTAAGGATTTGATCCTTACTGGATACACTAACTCTGATTTTCAAATCGATAAAGATGCAAGAAAATCTACATCGAGATCAGTGTTCATTCTGAATGGAGGAGCAGTAGTGTGGAGAAGTGTGAAGCAAAATTATATTGCGGACTCCACAATAGAAGCTGAATATGTAGCTGCTTATGAAGCAGCAAAGGAAGCAATATGGTTGAGGAAATTCTTGACAGATTTGGAAGTTGTTCCAAATATGCATCTGTCTATCACCCTATATTGTGATAATAGTGGTGCAGTTGCAAATTCAAGAGAACCAAGAAGCCACAAGAGCGACAAGCATATTGAGCGCAAATATCATCTGATCCGGGAGATTGAACATCGTGGAGACGTTGTAGTGACCTAGATATCTTCTAAGCAAAACATTGCTGATCCTTTTACAAATGTCCTTACGGCTAAAGTGTTTAAAGGTCACCTACAGAGTCTAGGTCTACGAAGTTTGTAAACTAGGACTAGTGGGAGAACTTTTTGGTATATGCCCTAGTTTATTGCATTCATATATTTATAGTACTCAAATGTTTCTCACTTAAATTCAACATTGTGATACTCCACTAGGAGTTTTAGTCCAAGTGGGAGTTTGTTGAATTTTATATCCTAAAACTCGTAGTTTGTAAATTAATAAACATATTCTGTTTTGTTTTTCGATAAAGTTGTTATTGAAATTGTAATCTTGAATCTAATAAACTAAGGTCCTGAGGTTATTTAATGTAGTTTTAACTTTTTGTAGTGACATAAATGTGGATCAAGTTCAAATATATAGCCAAAATGGTCTATAGTATATGAATAAGATTGGGCGCCTTATTCTGGTGACACTATGGAAGCGGCCCACTTTATAGTTAATACAAACAATGTGATCCTGAATCGTTCATATAGAGATGTGTGAGTGGGGGCATCCTATGCAATGAGTTTACATAAGACTGAACCATGAAATAGTCACTTTTTACGTTCTAAATGCCGTTTTATGTATAAAACTGACTATTTCGTTAATTGATGACCTAGGTAACTTAATCTTAATCTTGAGCTAACTATGAACTCCTGTTCACTCGGAATTATCCTTAGATCTGCATAGGTGAGGGCAGCTCATCATCGCTGGCCCAATAAGCCTCCCATTTCAACGGTAAGATCGGGTGGATAGCTGGGAACATAGGGTGCAAGACGAAATTCACTCCTACCCGTTATAGGGATAGTAGATAGGTTATTCCCTTTAGTACTGAATCCAGGTCTTGAACAAGGGGCCCCACCCTCTCCTTGGCCTGAGAGGGATTCGATTTATAGGTTGGACCTTAAACCAATTGTTCATTAGAGGATCCATGGAACTTAAGGAACAAGATGTAGTCTTGGAGGTAAAACAGTTTTTATGACCCAGCCGAGATTACGAACAACCTGTGAAGGATTAGCTTACTAATCATGGTTATATCAAATGGACACAAATATATCTATAGTGAGAGAAGTGCAACTACGGGACTCTAGTGGAATGACCCATTAGTTAATGAATGTTGATTAACTCCATCTAAAGAGTTTAGCCAGGTAATCTCGGATTGTCGGAGCCCATGATCTATAGGTCCATTAGGTTCCCCTCCTAGCTCATATGGAATAAACTTAGAACAGTATGATAGAATAATTCGAATTGTTCGAATTAGGTGAAGAGAGAGAAACCGACAAGTATATGTAATATAGTGGTCGGGTTTTTCAGTTTAGAGATACAACTTTAATATTTAAATGTGATTTAAATATCAAGAATGTGAATACGTTCATATTCGGAAGCTGAAAATAATGAAAATGGTCAAAGATGTAAAAAGTCAAAGAGTTGACTTTTGACTTTGAAAAGTCAAACTTTGACCGACTTTATACTCAAATGTGATTTGAATTTCGAGAAAATGAATGCGGATTCATGCTTGGGAGGTCAAAATTAGTCAACATGGAAAAAATCATAAAAAGTCAAAATATTGACTTTTTGGTCAAAGTTTGACTTTGACCAAATGATAATTTTGCCCTTTGACTAAAGTTAGTAGGAAAATCCAAACTTTTGTTGGATAATTCCACTAACAAAATAGTGGGCAGGTGTTGGCTTATAGTGGAGACATTAAGCCCACTAAGATAGTGGATTATAGGTGTTGGGTTTTTATGGATTTGGTTCATGCAATTGTTGCATGGTTTTTTCTATAAAATGGGCTTTCATTTTGAATGAAAAAAGTTTTGCCAATTATGCCAAATAGTTTTTCAAAATTGGGCTAAAAAAAGTGAAAACCCAAAACCAAAATTCCATCTTATTTTTTCCATCTCTTTCTCTCTCTCGGTTTTCTTCATCCACCGGGTCCCACAACCTGGTTCTGAGTCCAGAGGATAGTAAGTTAACTCTAGTGGTGGTCCATTCGTGTTCGGTTCGAGATTCAACGAGGAAGAGTGATTTTCGGGAGCTACAAAGGTAATTACTGTTTTTCCTTCAATTACATGCATCTTTTCCTTTAAATTAAAAGCAATTAGAGTGTAATTAGGTCCTTATTCCGCTGCGTATGTCTCGTGTTCCATCAGAAAATTTGTTCTTGTCCAATGACTGCTCATCTTGCTCTCACTGAGAACATCCAAGTAATCGTCCACCAAATCGTCTACCCATGAACGACCTCCTCACGCTTCACATAAGACTTTAGACGTCTCTGAGCGTTCTTCTGGGTTCTATCGTCTCCGCCAGGGAAGTTTGGTGGTTCGACCTCCTAATGAGAATTGAGGTCCTTGCGCGGGCGTCTCATCCCCATACCTTCCTCAGGTGTCAAATGTGATGTTGTACCTGGTCGTTTAAATAAGATCTCCATTTTGGTACAACGAGAAGGAGTTTACTATGGTCAGTGTAGTGAGATTTGTGGAACTAATCATGCCTCCCGGTTGTTCAATCATTTGATAACGAGAGTCATTCTTTGATAAATGATCACTACGAGTTAGACAAATACGGCAGCAAGGAAGACACTGCCACTTGGAACCCTCGATATTCTCGGTGTGAGAATCCAGGAGGTGTGCGCTCTATTGGATTTGGTAGAGGGAAGGTGGAAGAGATGATCGTACACCATGACCTAGCAAGTGGGAGAAGTCGGTGTCTATTGTATAGACGATGCTTAATCATTTAGGTAGAGGTACACGATCATTTAGTAAAAGAGCCACGATTGTATAGATGATTGTTTAGTAAACGCTTAGGCGCACGATCATTTAGGAAAAAGCTAGACGATCGTTAGCAAATCCTATGCGATCGTTTAGTAAACTGTGCGGGTGTATATGATCGTTTAGAAATGTTGAGCTATCATGTAGGCTCTCGGTTTGCTATGCGATAGGCAGTATACACTACTCGTGAGCGAATGTCTTATCTTTTGCAAAATGAAAACAATTTTCATTTTATCCTTCAGTTACGAAAACTAAATGTAACCTCCCACTATCATTCGGTTACGGAGAAAAAGCCGGCACAATTATCCTATAATTGTCAAAATTAAATAATAAATATAATCATATTATATTCATTAACCTATGGTTTAATATCACATCATATGCAATACATTAACCATAGTCTTTTTCTCCTCCACTAGATATATATCATAATTATATCATTTTTCTCCAAATAATGTATCTCATACATAATGTCAATCATATCATATATAATTGACCCATTCAATCATATCATATATAATCGAACCCCCTCTTGTCAATTTGAACACTTCAAACTGACTCAAAAACTGATTCTCAACTTGAATCCATTGAACTACCAAGGGGATCTTATGGACCTATGGCTCGAAGCTCCAATGATACGTGAATAGCTGACTAAACTCTTTAGCCACGAGATCCACCACCGTTAACTGCCAGACATTCCATTAAAGACTGATAGCTATACTCTTCTCACCATAGATATATTTCTGTGTCCATCGGATATAACCAATCAATAGTACGATAATCCTTCACAGATGCTCGTAAGTACAACTGGGCCAATTTACCATTTTGCCCCTATAGTTACATCTAACTCCTTAAGTACCACTGATCCCTCTAATGAACAATACAACATAGTCCTACTATGTGTGGAAACCTCTCGGGCTATGAGAAGGTGTGTGGTGCCACATCATTCAAGCCCTGGAATCAGCCCTTAAGGGAGCAATCTATCTACTTACCCCTACTTCGGGGAAAGAGTGAATTCCATCTTGTGTAATTGAGTTCCCAGCTCCCAAATCAGACGAATCCCCAAAGTGGTAAGTTTGAGTCGGCGATCTGGCCACTCGCACCCATGCAATCAAAGGACCGCCCTCAAAGACAGGAGTTCCCAACTCATTCAGGATATAGGTCATGTTACCTATGGTCATCCTAGTGAAGTAAAGTCTTTGTCATGAAAACCGTTATATAACGAGATTATAACATTTTATGGTCCGAACTTATACAAACTCCTTTGTATAGGACGCCCCCGCTCGCATGTCTTTACATGAATGATCAGGATCAGACCATCTGTAGCAAGTCACAACACTTGTAACTATTCTACGAAGTGGGCATTTCTGTAACGTTACCAGGATAAGGTTTCCCTCCTATATCCATATACTCATTTTGGTTATCATTTAAGGCATGATCCACCTATATGTCTCCACATACATCCTTAAGTTACAAATAACAACCAGGGATCTTAGTTTATTGGTTTGTGGTAAAGCAAATAAGACAACCAATGTCCATAGACAAAAGTGAAGAAAATATCATATATTATCATCATAAGTGTATGTTCAAAACCGTGTTTACAAAATACAGGACCCAACGAGATTTTAGGGCACCATCTTCAATAGAATTAACGACACCTACTTAGCAGCCAATTCTTACTTTCAGATTGATATAGATTCTAGGAAATTTACTTCAGGGTCAGTATTCATTCTTAATGGAGGATCTATAGTGTGGAGGAGTATCAAGCAAAGTTGTATTGTTGACTCCATCATAGAAGCTGAGCATGTAGTTGCTAGTGAATCAATTAAAGAAGTGGTATGGCTCAGAAAGTTCTTGACCAATTTGGAAGTTGTTCCAAATATGCATTTGTCTATCACTCTTTATTGTGATAATAGTGGTGTAGTTCCAAACTCAA
Organism: Benincasa hispida; assembly: GCF_027475165.1. Taxonomy (NCBI): domain Eukaryota; kingdom Viridiplantae; phylum Streptophyta; class Magnoliopsida; order Cucurbitales; family Cucurbitaceae; genus Benincasa; species Benincasa hispida. The sequence continues at coordinate 32,911,685 of NC_143483.1, forward strand.
AGGAACCTAGAAGCCATAAGCACGAAAAATACATCGAGCGCAAATATCATCTCATCAGGGAGATCGTACATCAACGAGATGTGATTGTCACACAGATTGCCTTTGAAGACAACTTGGTTGATCCATTTACAAAGACCCTCTCGGCTAAAGGGTTCGAGGGTCACCTAGTGAGACTAAGACTGCGAAATAGATAGAACTAGGGCAAGTGAGAGAAGTAATGGGTATCTGATGCCCTAGTTTATTGTATTTATTCTCTCATTACTCAACATTATATATATATATATATATATATATATATATATATATTTGTATATATATAAAATCCACTGGAGTTTTAGTCCAAGTGAGAGTTTGTTGGGTTGTATGTCATAAAACTCGCAGTTTGTAATGTTAAACATATTCTATTATCAATAAATATGTTATTGACGTTTATTCAATAAAACTGTTATTGAATATGTGAATTGCACTTATAAATTCTAAATCCAATAAATTAAAGATTCATGGTTATTATTTGAATACATGAACTTTATGTGGAGACATAAAAGTAGATCAAGTTTAGTAAAAAGCCAAAACGGTCTACAGTATATGAATAAGATTGGGTTCCTTATTCTGGTAACACCACTTTGTAGTTGTTCCAATTTATTGTCAAGTACTACAAACGATGTGATCCTAATTCGTTCATGTATTGACATGAGGATCGATGGCATCTTATGCAATGAGTTTGCATAAGATCAGACCAAGAATTAAGTCACTCTTATTTTATAACGTTGTTTACTGTTTAAGACTGACTATTTAAAAGTGATGACCTAGGTAACTTGACCTTAATTCTGAGCTAACTATGAACTCCTGTTTATTCGAGATTATCCTTAGATTTGCATGGGCGAGGATTGGTTCAACAGCGCTGACTCAATAAGCCTCCCATTTGAGGGGTAAAACCGGGTAAATAGGGGACATAGGGTCCAAGACAGAATTCCTCCTACCCGTTTTTAGGGATAGTAGAGAGGTTATTCCCTTAAGTGCTGACTTCAGGTTATGAACAAGGGGCCCTATCCTCTCATTAGCCAGAGAGGGACTCGATTTAGTGATTAGATCACAAACCAATTGTTCATTAGAGGATTAGTGGGACTTAAGGAGTAAGATGTAATCTCATGGGTAAAACAGCTTATGAACCAGCGTTATTACGAACAGTGAAGGGTTGACTTACTTATCATGGTTATATCAAATAGACACATAATATATCTACAGTGAGGGGAGTGCAACTACACGCTATAGTGGATAGTTATGTTAATTAACGAATGTTGATTAACTAGGTTAAAGAGTTTGACCGGTTAGTCTCGGATTGTTGGAGCCCATGATCTGTAGGTCCATCGGGTCTCCTTGCTAGCTCACTACGGACAAAATTGAAGAACTAGGTGAAGTAAGAATTTGAAATATTCAAATTACGGCTTTAGGAAAAATGGTATTTTATATGAGATATTATTTACAATTAAATAATTAATTTATTAATTAATTATTTTTTCGAGTATTTTTCAACATTAGCATGAAAGTGTTTTTTTAAAACTTGATTAATAGGATTAATCAAAGTTAGGTGTCAAAAACAATTTAATATGTGATATTAAATATATTTTGAAATATTTTCTAAAATATGAAAATATGTTTTCATAAAAAGTCGATTTATTTATTTTCTAAATTAGTTAGTTTAGTTAGTGGAAAAATCCAATTTTTGGATTTTCCCACTAACTAAGTGGACTTTGAAGTGGCACTTCCAAAACTTGACACCTAAAGATTACATGTGAAAATATTTTATATGCTTGTGCGGGTTCTCCTGAAACTCCCCTGAAGATAGGCAACAAATTTATCAAACCAGGCTTAAGCTCGAATGGCACAATGTTTAAAGGAAAAACAATGCATAAAGGCTGTTGATCCATGTCTTGTTTAGCTAACTCCCTATGGGTTTTCTCCTTATCCTTTTCACCCATCATGTTTTCTTCCTTCTCTTTTATCGGATCGTCAGCAACTTGATGATCCTCTTCTTCCAATGTCTCTCTTCTCTGGTCCCTTCAGATTCACCTCTCCTCTGGAATAATTTCTACAAAAAAAATTAAGCTCAACACTCTCTGAGGAACGGGTCATACATCAAAGGAAAATTAATCACACACTTTTTTTCTTCTATTTTTATTCAGAACTCTAAAATTTCCCTAGGCTAGTTGCTAAGTTTCCTCAGTAATGGGGCCAATTTGCTCGCAGTCGAGTTTTATAGATTCGTTGTCGCATACGATCTTTTGACTAAACAAATGGCATATAGGACGATAAAAGAATTCCATGCAACAGGGGGTTTGGTTTGGTTTGTAATGAATTGAATTAAAAGTAAAGATCCAATGAATTAAAGTTTGAACGAAATTAGAGCATGCAATTGAGTTGAAATGAATCGATAAAAGGCTCTTGGGAATAGTTCGTTATGTTCAATTTCAATCATTGGATGTTAAGAAACAATGCCAATTCCATGAACTCCACAACCTATTAGTAAAAACTAATAGCCCATTTAGCCAAATGTGAGATTAATCAAATTGACCCTAAATTAATTTTATACTCTTCCTTGTCAGCAAAATCCAAGCAAAAACTAATTTGCATAAAGACTAGGGTTCATGCGTCGTGACATCCTCCAAGTTGGAAAGCCTAGACTCATAGCATGATTCATTAAGTGAGATTAAATTAGGGCAAACAAATGTGAGCTTAGAAAAAGTTTTAGCCGACAGAAGAATTCCTAATTCATGCAACCTAATCTATAATTATGCAAAGTCGCCATATGGAAATTGCATACAAGAACCCAATAAAAATGATTTTACAGATCAATTCTATCAAATTTTATTAAAAATAAACACAAATCGGACTCAAGAGTTCATAGGATTCAACATCATTAATTAAACATCCTCAAGAAATTGAACAAAACTATTAAACCTAAGAAGAAAGGGTTACCTAGCCTTGCATCTTCTTCAAATCATCAACAATGATTGAAAAATTGAAAGTAATAATGAAAAGAATTGAAAGATGGAGGAAAGAATAGTGGAAATCTAGTGAAACTCCTCAAAAAATCGTCCCTCATGCAGCTCCAACTCGTTCTCTCCTCTGCTGAAACATAAGTGATGAATTTATAAGTAGGTCATAGCGTCATAACATTGATTGAGAGTGTTGCGACGCTTAGGTGCACGCACATGAGGCAAAGATTTATGTAGAAAGTTCGTAACGTTGCGACATTGTTGGACAACATCGCAACACTACCCTGTTCAGTAGCTTTTTTCTTCTAGCATTGAGGTAGTGTCAAGCTTCTTCATGCCACAAGCGTTGCGACGCTTCGACTATGGGCAATGTGCAATTTCCAGCATCGAGGTAGCATCAAGGGAGGGCTGCAACACTACTCTTAAGGGCAGTTTGGTAATTTTGTTGTCTGCTTTCAACATGGTGCATCCAACTCCCATTTTTGCTTCTTCTTGGCTCGATTTTCATCCAAATGACATATTTATTCCTCGGGATCAATTTAACTACAAACTAGACAATTTAAGCATAAGAGCTATCCAATATGGAAAAATTAAGGATATAATATTAGCTCTTTCTAGGAGCTAACACACCTGACCCACTAATCAATCTTAATAAAATTGTTCTCTTAGCATACGACCTAGAGTAACGTTTCCTTCACAATTTAATTCCTCTCGACCATAGGCTCTCTTTACCACCCAAGCTTACATCTCTGCCATTACCTACAACTTCCAACCTTCTACCTCTTGCCATCACCTAATACTTTCTCGCCTAGGCCTCCCTTTGCGATCTTTCTTGTACCTTGGTAAGCTCTTCATGGCTTGCCTACCAAAGTCATTGCCTAGAGTTTTCCAACCCCAAGTTTCCATGCTTAGCCTCCTTCTCAAGACTTCTCAAAATTTGACTAAGTGAATTCATATTTGGACTTGGGAGCTCCTTTTCTTATACCAAGAATATTTTTTTAACTAAAACTTTGTTCACTCTTTGTGAGGCCTTGAACACTTATAATTTTTTTCTTCTTTTATTACTTTATTTACTAACTTCTTATTTAACAAAATAAAACTAACTCCACAAGCGTTCTTTAAAACAATTTACAACAACAAAAACAACAATAACAACATGAATCTCTAAGTATATTATTTAAAAATCCAAGTTCGAGGGTTTACATTTAGAATGATGCATTGTCCCTAATGCATAGAAAGAATAAAATGATCACTCAAAGTAAGTGATACAAGCATGAGAGTGTGCGAGAGTCCACCAAACAGATTGAAAGAGTGAGTTTTTGTGTTGGCCAGTGTTCCTAAATAATAATAGCAACGATAAGAGTGGCTCCGTCTTTAAAATAAAATAAAACTAAAATATGCCATTATTGCCTCCACTTCCTCGTTTGAGCTCTTAAGGGATCAATATATACCAAAGGTTACCTTGTCATCATTGACTCTGAAAGTCAATTTACCTTCCTTCACATCAACTAGAGCTCTCCCTGTGGCCAAGCTTCCCAGAATGATGGGGATCTTAAAGTCCTCCTCCATGTCCAGGACCACAAAGTTTCCAGGAAAGATAAACTGGTTCACCTTTACCAACACATCCTTAACTATGCTTCTTGGATAAGCTAAGGATCTATGAGCCATCTGTAGTGAAATCTTGGTGGCTTTCACCTCCTTGAGTCAAAGTTTTTGTAGACAGACAAAGACATAAGATGAATAAAAAAAGCCTAAATCACATAAAGCTTTCTTAATAGAAAGAGAGCCAATGGTGCAGGAAATAGTAAAACTCCCTAGATTTTTTAACTTTTAAGGTAGCTTCTTCTATAAAATAGCATTGTACTCCTCTGTCAAGTTCATAGCCTCATAATTTTCAACTTTCTTTTTCTTGGATAATACCTCCTTCATGAAATTAAAAATAATTAGGCATTTGTTCAAGGTGAAGCTTCTTAAACATTTGTCCAAGCTCTTCTTTTCGAATCTTTGAGGATAAGGCAATTGTTTAGTAGGAAGAAGATTAAGAATAGGAAACTTCCTTGAAGATGATGACTTAGATGCCTTCTTCTTTCCTTCCTCAACTTTATCTTCTTGATCAGCAACATTCATGGGCTTTCTGACTTCAACCTTTTTAGGCTCAAGGACAAGTTTCATAGTTACTCATTCAGGTGCTTTCCACTTCTAGAGGTCGTGACATTAAATTGCTCGTGGGCCTTCCTCCAGATGTGCTAGGAATATTACTTACCTAAATGGAATTGGCTATAGCAACAATCTATTCCATAACCTTCATGTGTTGGATGGCCATGTTATGACTTGCAACTATGTCTATCAAGCCTTGCATAATGGTTGCCATACTCTGCATATTACTGGCTATGATCTGTACAGTATTCTCTAGTGTTGTTACTTGGCTCTTACACTCCTTGATGAAGTCAATCATAATGTCCTCCTTAGCTGGCTTCTTTTCAGCCTCTGGAAACATACCTGAGGAATCCTGCAACACATTCTTACTATTCGTATAAGATAAATTCTCATGGTTTCTCAAACTTGGATTATATTGTGTTGGTTCTTGTTGTTGTGGGTGTCCCTGATATCCCCGATTCCTGCCCACAAAATTTGTTGTCTTAAATTCACACTGCCCCCATGTTTGTTGAGATGCAATTTCAGCTGCCATAATGTAATAAAATCACAATCAATTGATGAAGAAATTCTAAAAATAATTTTCCAAACTATTCATTTAAGCCTAACACTCCTAGAACAGTTTTATATGGCTCTCAATTCATTTTTCCCTACTCTAGCTTGAAAGATCAAGAATTAACCCTCCTAGACTAAAGTGGTAATGATATGCTTAAAGGGTAACCAATCTCGTTCCTTTCTTCATCCTTCTATATATTTCTTTTTTTCATTCTTGGAGAAGATACCTTATTCGGACATATCATATTTGTTGTGGCTTTGCCTACAAAAGTTACGTGAATGATCATTTAACTACAAGTTGCGTGTCCTTTAAAGGCGATTAAGCTTACTCATTCATTAAGGTCACTTTCATGCAATGGGAACTACAGATATCATAGTCGCCCCTAGCCTAAGCTACTTGCAACTTCAAGAAAAGAGGAGTAATCCTATCCTAAATAACTCTTTTTTTTTCCAATTTATTTAAATAAAGAAGTTAATTAGTTAAAGCTATATCATGCATTATTAAATTGAGTTGTTAGACTACCTAACATCTATCATCAAGATCGTAACGACCCGACTTTTCAAAACTTTTATCTAAGGTCATCACTACATGCATAACTTTTATAATAAATTCTTAAATGTAAATTTAACTTCACTTTCAAAAGAATATAGCAGGAAAAAAAATCCTGAGACCACTTTTAAACAAAATTTGAATAGAGTAAGTTTGCATCGGGATATGTGTTAAAAGAAATAAAGAAATGGTTTGAGTGGGAAAATAAACTACCAAATCTATAAGTTAATATTTGATTCTATATAAATTTAGAGACATGACTAAGTGCGGAAACAAGATAGCTCTAGTCCCATGGCACAATCAATAGATCACCTCGTTGCACGTCTGTTATGTTCTTGAAATGAAGATTTTCAAAAGGGCAAGTATTAAAAATACTTAGTAAGAGAACGCATTGTTGGGGATGGGTGAAAAACATACAAAAGCAACATGCAAGTTTTCTTCCATGGGACCTAATCTTTACTTTTCTAGTTTTTGCCTCTTTACCTTAAATTCGGAATGTGCACCTCTTTCGTAAATATAGTTTTGCATACATCTTTTTCTTCATGCATACAAAACCTACCGAGCGTGCATCTCTTTCATACACCTCACGCCTCTCTAGATGTACATCACTTTTATGCATACCATCCCTTCTACTTTAACTTCACATCACAGGGTCTCTAATCATACACCTCTTTCGTCCAAATAAAATCATTGTGGAAAAGGAGGAAAACCACTCATTATTTTTCACACTTTGATTGAACTTTCATACATGCATGAGGTCCCATGTATTATTTCACCCTCAGTTGCTTTAAATATTTTCATACACTTACTCTTTCAAAAGATTCATGTGCTATTATTTTACTTTGATTGACCAGATGGAGGAAAACATTTTTTAAGATTAAGAAATTTTAAAGTAAAAAAATGCATATAGGATTCAAAGCAATATTCGATTAATACAAGTAAACTGCTAAAACATAAAGATTCTAGTCGAGCCTTACACTAGATTATTAATTACACATTGTCATGCTGAAGCAACACAAACAGAGAGAAAACCCAATGTGGGAATGGTCTGTATGTTGTGATGCTACATCTTCAAGTTTCAGTTGGGAGGTTTCCCGAGGATCTACAAGTGATTCTGCACAAGGGTCTCTTTTTATCTCATAATTGTTATTTTCTTTTTCTCTATCGTCCTTGGAGGAAAACTTGGGTTCATTTATAGAAGAAAAATGAGGGACTCACTTGAAAACTAATCATTCTTCTGCAGTTCCCAATGCTGCCGACTGTCACATGTTGATGTGATAGCTAGCTCTTTTTATCGCTGTAGCACTGAATGTTAGGGAGGCTGCCCATACCTTTATAGTCAGTGAGTTGAGATGTTCAGGTTGATTTGACAACTGTTAAGGATAATGCAAGTTCAAAGTATGAAGATGTCACGACATTTTGATGATTTGACAGCTTCATGCACTTCTGTCACCTTCAGCTGATGTGACGTGCCCAGATGATAAGCTTACATCTCAGAATGATGATGACCATATTGTCGGTTTAGAACATGATGACCATGTGCAACTTCACATTTTGTCAATTCTATAATCTTTTTCCTTGATAACATGCAATTAATGGGTCTTATTGCTTTGCCAATTTGTTCTTACAACTTCCTATTTTGTGAAAGTACCCTCTTTCTTTTAAAGAAAAATTAAGGGCTAATTTATTGATTTTTCCTTCAAGTCTTTTAAACATATGGGTGATTTGATGTAACGCGTCAAGATAAGGTAGGGTCATCTACTGGTTAAAAGTATAAAGACATGCTCAATTGCTCAAGCGATGTTGTAGCATTATTTCATTTCTTTTACTCCACAAATTTTGTAGTAGAGCACTCGCCTCTACCAACATTGGATGCAACTTGAAGAAAGATCGAGAAACTTTTACTAGTAATAATTGGTAACTTCATGAGTTGTGATCCTTTTTAAACAATGATAATATTTTGCCATAAATCCATGCTAACTTTTTTGTTTGATTTAAAATAAAAACTCAATGACAAGCCAATGCTTTATTTTTCAAACTATTTAGAAAAGAATGCTTTTATGTTCCAAATGAATAGTCTTAAAAAAATTTAGTTGAAAATACCTATTACTCCATTTTCTATATCAATTTCTTCTCCCCTCTTGCAGTTTGTTGGTATAATAATCAATTATTTAAGAAAACATAAGGATAACCAAATGAAAGAAATCTCGTAGAATAATAAATTTTATTTAAAAGTTTGAGTCAAATATTACACAATCTTTTTTTTTGAGAAATCAAAATATTTCAATTTCCTTGATCAAACATTGCAACAACAATCTTTTTCACTAGAAAGGCTAGGTAGTTTTGGGTAACAAAACCCAGCACCACGATTCTCTTGGATGCAATCATTATAACATGACTCATCGTCATAAATGTCAGAACATGGTCGAACACAATGCACGTCCAACACATCTCCTTTCGCTGCGATGTTTAACAAAGATGAAATTGTTTAAAATATTGTTTTAGTAAAAATCGTATTATGAAATTAGAAAAGTTATGAGTTAGGAACATACTTGTTGACGTAAAGCAGGCGAATAGCACCAGGACAACAACTGATATCGTAACAAGCTTCTGAGATGTCATGTCTTCTAGATGATTTTGAATGCTTATGCTTTTGTGAAGTTATTATTTAAGATGGATATCTTTTATAAAACGAGAAGTAATGTATTTAAAGCGTCAATTTCTAAGAACTCCAAAACGACAGGGTGTTAAAACAAGCCATAAAAAAATAAATCGATGTTGTCAATTTAGCTTCCGAAAACTAATACTTCTATAGAAGGCAATGTTAAAAATAGTAAAGGAATAACATTATAGATAATAATTGTAAATAAAATTAAGAAAGAACTATATTCTGAATGAGACATTAATAGAAGAACTTCAAACAACACGACAACAACCACCACTCTTTTTCAAACTACTAACAAACTATATTTGATGTACGAAAAAAAAACTTAATTTATATAGATCTCATTCAAATAATTAAATAATTTAATAACTTAATTAGGGTTTGATTAAATTAATAAATTAATTATCTTATTGTTTTATCTTATTTAAATTAAGTAATCTAATTATATAGATCTCATCCAAATAACTAATTATAATAAATTAATTATCCTATTATCTATTTAATTTGAATATTATCAAATTAAATAATTAATTTATTTATATGGATCTCATCCAAATAAATAATTAATTATTTGAATCATATTCAAATAAATTAATCTCCATATTATAAAGTTATCATTTGAATCTCATTCCAATAAAATTTATAATAAATCATATAAGTGTTTGTATCCAATACAATTAATATTTTCCCTCATAAATTTGAACATTTCAAATTTTTCTTTCAACATATAGTTGGTACTTGTTGGTCTATGGTGAACTAGCAAAGGGACCTTATGGAATTACAGAGTATAAGCTCCAATGTGTCAAGATTAATTAATTAAACTCTTTAATTAAATTAACCTTCATTCATTAACTATAGGGCAAATCACTATAGACCTATAGTTGAACTCTTATGGACTGTAAGGACAAGTTGTGTTCATGGATATAATCAATATAAGCAAGTCGATCCTTTACGAGTTGTTAATAATTACAACTGGGTCAAAATGACATTTCACCCTTATAATTACCTCGTTTCCTTAAGTATCACTGATTCCTCTAATGAACAATTTGTTTATGATCCAAACATAAACTAAGTTCTTTTCGGGCAAGTGGGAGGGAGAAGCCCCTTGTTCAAAATCCAAAATTAGTACTTAAAAGAACTACTAATCTACTTCTATGTGGGAAAGAGTGAATTCCATCTTGTGAATCTATATTCTCAACTCCCCATTTAGTCAAGTCCCCAAAATAATAGACTTATTCAGTCGACAACTTGAGTCGCTCCCACCCATGTAAATCAAATAATTGACCTCACAGATAGAAGTTCATAAATCACTTCAGGATTAAGATCGAGTCACACATGATCATCTTATGAAATATTAATCTCATCAATTAACAGATTTATAAGGAGAGATTAAATATTTCGCGGTCCGGTCTTATACAAACTCTTTGTAGAGCACTCACATGCCTCCACATGAATCATTTGGACCAAACCAATTGTAACTATTACAAAGTGGGCCATATCTATAGTATCAACAGGATAAGGCACCCAATCTTATCCATATACTATAGACCTTTTAGGTTATTTCTTGAACATGATCCACTTGTATGTCAACTACATACATGTTCAAGATTTCATACAATAACCCTGGATTTTTTTCGTTAATGGAATTTAATATTGCATAATTAATAGTTAAATTAATCGACTAATACATTACAAGGCTTTAGGGCATAAATCCCAACATCTTCCTATCGTTTTCTGCACAAACACTCATCATTCATATTGATTACTTCTACTCTGTAAAAATCACTACAACAAACTTAACTTAATTCATAAAGTCCCTATGATCTACTTTGGTACTTGCAAGAAAGCTCTAATTAAGCTTACACTTGGTTTGATTGGAGGAAACTTGTACTAATTCAAAATAATTTCAATTTGATCAACATTGCACAACATGCAATACAACATTAATGAATGAAGGTTAATTTAATTAAAGAGTTTAATTAATTAAACTTGGATCATTAGAGCTTATAATCTGTAGGTTCATAGTGTCCCTTTACTAGTTGACTATGGACCAACAAGTACCAAGTATATTGAAAAAAATTTAAAACGTTCAAATTTCATGAGAGAAAATATTAATTGTATTGAATACAATTAAATACATGTTTTATTATAAAGTTTATTTGAATGAGATTCAAATTATAACTTTATAATATGGAGAATTATTTTATTTGGATGAGATTCAAATAAATAAATTATTTAATTTGAATAAAATTCAAATTAAATAGATAAAGGAAGAATTATTTTCTTTGAATATGATTGATATAATTAATTAGTTAATTTGAATGAGATTCAAATTGAAGAGATAATGCAGAGAATAAATATGTAAATCCTTTTAATATGAGATATTAGATGGATAGTTATCTTTTACTATTGGATAATAGTAAATAATTAATTTAAAATCTCTATAGAGGAGTTATCCTAATAGGATTATGAGTAACCCAGTAGAGTTTTATAAATAGGGCTCTAAGAAGCCCTCATGGAACACAGTACAACATAATCATTACAACTATTATGTAGAAATTCTCTCCAATAAAATTCTCCAAATTTTTAGAGAAGAGTTCTCTAAAAATTCTTCTTTCTCATTCTCTCTCATCTTTCTAGAGCGGTCCCACAAACCAGATCCTTGCAAAAGTCATAGCAAGGAAGATCTCGTTGAAAAGGAAGACATCAAGGAGAAGATTACAGGTTCGAAGAGGAGACTTTGTTGTAGTTGTGGATTGGCAAAGGTATGATGCATAACCTTTTCTTATAATTTTTGTATTTTTAGTTCTTTCAAGAAATCAAAGAATATGATTACATGTTTCTACTAGGATTCAATCCCTTCAATTGAGGCTATGAAAATTTGTGGTTTGAATGGCTGAAGAACCCTTGAATATATAGAAAAATTCTTTCCAAATCAGATTTTTTCCCAAAAATAACTCAAGTAAGGTAGTAGCATCGCATCGTTGTCTAACATTCACTCTGAGTAGAAATCTCTAAGCCACAGCATTGATCTCCAAATTGCTCGATTCTGTAAATGGCGCTAAAGTTAGCACTGCAGAGCGCTGCGGAGTCGCCCTATTTTCTTAGCAACATTCTTTTTCTCTCTTTTTCTTGGGGGATTTGGCCCAAGTTGGCTATTTTCACTCTCGAGTCTCGTTTTCTTGCTAAATATTTGAAAATACTAGCAAACACATCAAATCCAACAAAAAGAATCCTAAATTGAAAATAAAGAGAATACGTTTTTAGTGCTTTTCAAGTAGTAGACACAATGTTGCAGCGTTATCGCAAAGATAGAAGGTGTGGCCTCAAAGGAGCATTGAAGCGCCACAAAAAGTTTTTAACTGTTTTCAACTGCAGAGTTTTCATATGTTTTCAAGTAGTATGGAATGCATCGAGAGTTTTCAACTGTTTTTAGTAGTTTAGGCCGATTTTGGCTATTCTTAGCCAAAACCCATGATATTTCTTTCATTTTGCATTGTAATCACATTATGTTGGGTAAATATTTATGGTTCTTATTTTTATTTCTTTGATTTAACCCATATGCATTATATGTTCTATTAATTTGACAGATTAGTCATTTCAAACCATGGGTTCTATGTGTTTGCTATGTATGTTGGGATTCATAATGAAAGCATGCTTAATTTGAGTAGCAAATAGGTTGAGTTATAGTTATGGTTGATTTCTAGCATTACTAGGATTCTCTCTCTCAAACTATCTTACTTTCTGCACTTTAAGTTCCTGCCTTTAGCTTTTCTGTCAAACCCTAATCCCAAAACCCTCAGTTTTATTACTTTCTATCTTAGACTCCTTGTGGTTCAACCCAATCTTGCTATTAAGACTACTAGTTAGTTAAAGTTCTTGATTGAAAATTATAAATTTCATTTCATTGGTCTAATACCCTCGACAACATTTGACTCACATCAAATACCCAATATTGCTTCCTTGGCCAAGACCTTTTTGACAGAGCACAAACTGACATGCCTCAATCTTTTAAGCCATGGAACATTTTCATTTTATTTTCTAATGTTACAAACATTGGAAACAACATAAGGAACCTAAAGATAACAATTGTCAGAAGAGTGCATACCTATCATAGTGATAAGAATTTCCCTTATCTGTTAGCAGGCAGTTTTCCTTAGAGAAGATAACTGCAAGAGCCTAATCACACAATTGATTAATGCTGATGAGATTTGTTGCTTCTACCAGCATCACATTTTATAATGATGGAAGTCTTGGAAAGTGTAGGTCACCCTTTCCAAGAATTTTTCCTTTAGCTCCATCTTCAAAGGTCACATATCGTGATCTGCAAACTTTGAGATTTGTTACAAATGATTTTTCACTAGTCATGTGTCTAGAGTAACCATTATCAAAGTACCAATCTTCCTTGGATGATGAATGCAAAGAGGTAAATGCAACCTTACACATCACAAATAAGCCTGACACATTTGATTTAACACGTCACTCACATCGAGTCTTCTGAACTGGTTTTTGGTTTTAAAACTCCTGGGTTGATTTTTTTTAACCAACTCTGATGGTGATCTACTCACATTCCTACCATAAAGGTGAAATCAATAAGAATGAATATGTTCACCATTTTTACAATGATGACATATCCAGTTTTTTTTTTTTCTAAAAAGTAACTATAGAGAAAGTAGTCAATTTTGTCACTAAATTTTATGGTGACATCTAGGGTGGTTGTGTTAGGCCTCCGATTGTACTACAATATCAAAAAAGGAAGAATAAGGGTAATATGGGAAAAGTAGAAATTACGATGGTTAGAGAGGTTGGGGATCACAGTTAAGTGGTTTTCAATTCGGTTGGGAGAAGTTCTCATTTAAAAGAAGAGGGAAGGGGGACAGGGGAATAACTGAATATCTTGGGTGAGGAAAGTGAGCTCTCACATGTGTGGGGATTTCGGGTTAGATTGATTGTGTAAAGGCGGCAGAAGAGTATTGCTCATCGTCTACTTCATCTACTAGGCGATCGTGTAGAAGAGTCTCAGCGATCGTGTAGTAAGTGTAAATGATTGTGTAGAAGTTAGTGGGATCGTGTAGAAGATAGTGCGACCGTGTAATTGTTGTTTGTTTGTTATCGTTTAGCAAAGTATATGTAAATTCGTTTAGCAGAATTGATATACGATCGTGTAATTGCATTTTACCAATAAATAAATTCTATACGACCAGTTTCCTATCAAATTGGTATCAGAGCAAACAACCTGGACAGGTATGGCTCAGAAACGATTTGAGGAAAAGTTGGAGTTGCTACACCAGGAGATCTCTGGACTCAGAGTCAAAATGCATAAATTACCAACCATAGAGGAGAATTTAATGTTGTTAGCGAAGAGTATTAAACGATTGGGATTGCAAACAGAGGAACATCAGAAAATGCTCATTTCGTATTTTGCGAAAATGGCAAAGGGAAAAACGAAAGTGACGGAGAGACAGAATGATCAAACAACAATAATGTGTGCAGAACGAACAGTTCGGTTAAAGTAGGGGTTGAAGAAGCGACTAGTGATAACTAGTAAAAATACAAGTTATTACAGCTCAAATAAGTAAAACAATGAGAGAATACGATGGTAAAATAAGCAATATCATGTCCAAAAGCGTTAAACTAAAAGGAATTGTGATCGCAAGCACCCATCGCATAAAAATAGTTAATTTATTTATTTTGTGTAGGAAAAATGCGATGGCGCAAGTGAAATTGTGTTCCAAAGGAACAAGGCATTAGCGTGCTTGAAGATTGCGATCACAAGTCATGCGATCATATGTGATCGTGAGAAGTTTCTTAAAAAGGTGGCTGCATAAAGACTACGTATCAAGGTGACAGCATAATAAATCACGATGGGACAGAAAGCTGATAATAGTCGAATCCGAATTTAGTTGACAAGTCGTTAAAAGCTATATTGTAGCAAGTACACTAAACTTTTGGTGACCATTAATCGGCGCATCAAAGCAGGGGAATTAATACTGCCCATCATTGCAATCATTAGAAAGAAAGGTTGTTTCACCTTGAGCTCTATAAATATCGAAGGCCACCAGTGTAAATGGGTTAATAAGTTAGAGAAGGAAGCAGTTAGTCTGTTCTCATACATACTCATACTTATACTTAAAGGACGGAGACGAATAAGGAGACGAGAAAGCCGAGAGATCATTCCCGGACAGATCAAGAGACTGCTGGAAAGCGTTACAAAGGAGAAAGGTCCAACACTTGCGAGAGCAAGAATACACATCTAGAATAGAGTTGGAATGAAAAAGAACAGTGTAAAAGGCAACAGGAAGCAATATATTGCTTACTAGGCTTCTTATCTCTCAATTCCATTTGTTATTTTGTATCCAGTACTTTATTTACAAAAAATGAAAATCTCATTTCAATCTATGTTCAATCTCTCCTTACTTCGCATGAGTAGCTAAATTTCTGAATGGGTTGAGAAGTACTTAGCTAGCATGACTTAAGATTTACATTTTATGCGATCATCTTGTCTTATGTATGCATCATTCACCCTTTAGATATACTTGAGAGAGTAGTCTAAAGATAGAATCTAGACTTGAGAGAGTCAGATTAGAATCGCATAAGCAAGAAATAGAAACTTAGACATAAGTTCTATTACTATTACACATTGCATGTGCCCTAGAAATAGGAATGATTGTATGCGGTCACCTTGTTTTATGTGTGCATCGTTCATCATCGCATGGACAAGAATAGAGGCTTAGATATAAGTCCTATCGACTGTTTCATATACACATCACATGTGTCCTAGAAATAGGAATTATGGCATTCTGCATTGAAAAATGACGTGATGTTATTTGTGTGTAGCATGATCGCATAAATTGTGCACAATCTTAGGAAATGTTAGCTGAACCCCTTCTCAACCCCTTCATCGCATACTCATTGTAACTCTATGCTTTTATCAACTCCGCGTTCAATTCCGTCGTATAGGAAATTTTTTTAATCAAAACACTACCCACTTCATTTATTTACCACCGCAATAGAATCGAAGAGTCTGCCACATATTTACTTAGTAGTCTCTGTGTTCGACCCTGGACTTACCAAGAAACCTAAGAAGGCTTATACTTGGGTTTTATTAAGGAAACTTGCATGTTCACCACATAACACACATCACCGCAAACTCACACCATAACACATCACAATTACACGTATCAACTAGCGATCGGAGTAAACTCAAGAAAGTCGAGATGCCGGTGTTCAACAGAAGTGATCCAGATGCGTGGCTATTCAGAGCAGATCGCTACTTTCAGATTCATAAACTAATGGAATCCGAGAAGATGACGGTAGCGGTTGTAAGTTTCGACGGCGCCACGTTAGACTGGTACCAATCTAAGGAAGGTAGGGAGCTGTTCAAAGATTGGGAAGATCTAAACGGAAGAATGTTAGTTCGATTCTGATCTTTAAGAGAGGGATCGATTTGTGGTAGATTCTTGGCTATCAAATAAGAAACCACTGTAGAAGCATATTGAAACATGTTTGATAAATTGGTGGCGCCATTACCACATCTTCTGAATGAAGTGTTGGAAGAGACATTAATGAACGGTTTAGCACCATGGATAAAAGCTGAGGTCGAGTGTTGGGAACCATCAGGGCTAGCGCAAATGATGTCGTTAGCACATCATGTTGAAGATAGAGAGAATGCGCAGGTCGAAGTGGGTCGGGCGCGAATGTTCAGAGGTAAGATCCAAAACTCAAATTCTTTGAAATTTAATATTGATAATGTGAGTAATTCGGGAAGTAATTGTGATACGAAAGAAAGAGGGAAGTCAGGAGAGACATTTCTGATAAGGACAATTACGTTGGGAGGTGTGTCTACTAACGACAACTAGAGAGAAACTCCGGCTGGGAGGTTAACAGACGTTGAATTCCAAATGAAGAGAGAGAAAGGCTTTGTTTTCGATGCGATGAAAAGTATACTGTGGGGCATCGATGCAAATGGCGTGAACTTAGAGAACTGAGGTTGCTCATTGTGCATGTGTTCGGTGAAGAGTCGGAATTGCATGAAGAAGACGAAATGAGAGAGGAGACGCTGGAATTGAACATGCTAATCGTGAATGGAGAAGTCTCGCCGATTACGAAACTCTCTGTGAATTCGATTGTGGGTTTGAAAAATCCTCGAACAATGAAGATTAAAGGAGAGATCAAGGGGAACCAGTTGTGATATTGGTTGACTGTGGAGCTACTCACAATTTCATATCAGAGGTAATAGCGAATCGTATGCAGTTAGAAATCCCAGAAACGACAAATTACGGGGTAGTTTTGGGATTGAGAGCCGTGGTACAGGGTATAGGAGTATGTAAGAATATGGAAATGATGATAGAAGAATGGAAGGTGAATGATAACTTTCTGTCATTAGAGCTTATAAGTGTAGATGTTATTTTAGGGATGCAATGTCTACACTCTTTGGGGAAAACAGAGGTCGATTGGCAGAATTTAACAATGACTTTTGTTCATGAGGGCCAAAAAGTTACCTTGCAGGGTGATCCAAGTCTGATGAAAGCAAGAATTAGTCTGAAGTGTATGGTGAAGACTTGGGAAGCCGGGGATCAAGGGTTTTTGGTTGAATGTAGAATGATGCATGGAGGTGAATCTGTGGTAGAGCAATTTGGTATTAGGGAAATCGACACAATTCCAGAATCTCTATCAATTTTGTTAACTAAGTTTAAGGATGTATTTGAATGGCCGAAGGAATTGCCTCCTTGTCGAAGTATAGAGCATCATATACACTTGAAGGAAGGAACTAACCCAATAAATGTTCGACCCTACCGATATGCATATCACCAAAAGGTAGAGATGGAGAAATTGGTCGAGGAAATGTTGGCTTCAGGCATCATTAGGCTAAGCACAAGTCCCTATTCAAGTCCTGTTCTACTGGAAGTTCCTGATTCCAGTGGTGGAAGAGCTTTTTGATGAATTGAATGGAGCTGCTTTATTCTCTAAGTTGGACTTGAAGTCGGGTTACCATCAAATCAGGATGAACTCGAGGGATGTGGAGAAGACTGCTTTCCGGACACATGAAGGACATTACGAATTCCTGGTAATTCCTTTTGGTTTAACTAATGCACCTTCCACATTTCAGGCACTGATGAATACCATATTCAAGCCTTACTTACGTCATTTTATGTTAGTATTCTTTAATGATATACTAGTGTATAGTAGAAGTCTAGAGAAGCACTTGCAACATCTAGAAGTGGTGCTATTAGTGTTAAGGGAGAATGAGCTCTATGCTAATAGGAAGAAATGTCAATTTACAAAGGACAAAGTAGAGTATTTGGGGCATATAATTTCAAACCAAGCAGTGGAGGTAGACCTGGAGAAGGTACGGCCAGTGCCTAAGACAATTAAGAAAGTGAGGGGTTCTTGGGGTTATCTAGATACTACTAGAGATTTGTACAAAATTATGTGAGTATAGCGGCTTCGTTGACAAGGATTTTAAAAGAAGGGGTCTTTCAGTGGACGGAGGAAACTCAATATGCCTTTGAGAAACTCAAAACTGCTATGATGATGTTGCCCGTGTTGGCATTGCCTGATTTCAGTATACCCTTTGAAATGGAGACCAATGCTTCGGGGTATGGCATAGGAGCGGAGCTAGTGCAGCGGAGACGACCTATTTCTTTTTACAGCCATACTCTGTCAATGAGGGACCATGTGAAACTAGTATATGAGAGGGAGTTGTTAGCTGTTGTCATGGTCGTGCAAAGGTGGAGACCTTACTTGTTGGGAAGACGATTCGTAACTAAAACTGATCAGAAAGCATTGAAGATTTTGCTTGAGCAAAGGACGATACAACCACAACATCAGAAGTGGGTTGCTAAACTACTTGGTTATGATTTTGAAGTAGTTTATCGTCTAGGATTGGAGAATGAGTCGCGGATGCGTTGTCCCGAGTGGAAATGGAAACTCAGATGGCTCAGTTGTCAGATCCTACTATGATCGATATGGCTGTAATTCAGAAGGAAGTAGACTAGGATGATCGGTTGCAACGAATCAAGGGCCGTGAATTGCAAAAGGAAGACGGAGTACAAGATTTTTCTCTCCATCAGGGTGTGGTGAAGTACAAAGGGAGGTTAGTAATTTCAAGTACTTCGTCTTTGATACCTACTATCATGCATACATATCATGACTCTGTTTTTAGTGGTCATTTGGGATTTCTGAGAACATATAAAAGAATATCAGGGGAATTGTATTGGGAAGGGATAAAGAGAGCTGTTAAGAAATATGTTGAAGAATGCATGGTCTGTTAGAGGAAAAAATCCTTGGTATTGTCTCCGACAGGGTTATTAATGTCGCTCCTTATTCCTAATGTTGTATGGACTGACATATCGATGGATTTTATTGAAGGCCTACCCAAAGCCAAAGGGTATGATGTGATCTTAGTAGTAGTGGACAGACTGAGCAAGTATGCTCATTTCTTGTCCTTAAAACATCCTCTGAATGCTGGTGTTGTAGTCGATGTATTTTGTAGAGAAGTAATGAAGTTGCATGGGGTGCCAAAGTCTATTGTCTCAGACCAGGACAAGGTATTTGTGAGCCACTTCTGGCAAGAGTTGTTCAGGTTGTCAGGTACCAAGCTTCATCGCAGCACAACATATCTTCCTCAATCGGATGGTCAGACAGAGGTGGTGAATAGTAGCGTAGAAATGTACTTGAGATGTTTCTGTGGGGAACGTTCAAAAGAGTGGATTAATTGGTTGCATTGGACGAAGTATTGGTATAATACTATGTATAATGCCTCAAATGGTTTTTCTCCTTTTCAAATTATTTATGGACGTCCTTCTCCATTGTTAATTTATTATGGGGATGATTGCACTTTGAATGCAACATTGGACAAACAGATGCGAGATAGGGATGCTGCCTTGTGTACTTAAGGAGCATTTGAGGGTGGCTCAAGAGAAAATGAAGAAATTTGCGGATAAGAAAAGAATGGATGTAGAGTTTCAAGTCAGATAATGGTATGGTTGAAGTTGCGCCCATATTGCCAGATCTCAGTGCGACAAAAGCGATATGTCAAATTGTCTCCCAAGTATTATGGCCCATATCAAGTTATTGATAGGGTGGGATTGGTAGCTTATAAATTGGAGCTTCCATCAACAATGTCAATCCATCCAATATTCCATGTTTCGCAACTTAAAAAGGTGACTGGAAAACCAGAAGGGAAGTCATTGGTAGATCCTTTAGTCAATGAAAACCATACCTAGCTAACTGAACCAAAGGCTGTATTGTGTTCTCGGCCTCAATAGTGTATTTTGAAGTGTCAAAATTTGAATGACTTAGTGCTTACCTTGACAACAAGGTAAAGGTGGAGGAGGGAGGTTTTGGTGAAATGGAAAGGTTTGCCGAAACACGAGGCGACTTGGGAGGTGTTGGATGATTTTCAATATCAATTTCCAGAATTTTACCTTGACAACAAGGTAAAGGTGGAGGAGGGAGGTAATGTTAGGCCTCCGATTGTACTGTAGTATCAAAGAAGGAAGAATAAGGGTAATATGGGAAAAGTAGTAGTTACGGCGGTTAGAGAGGTTAGGGACCACAGTTAAGTGGCTTTCAATTCGGTTGGGAGAAGTTCTCATTTAAAAGAAGAGGGAAGCGGGATAGGGAAAGAATTGAATATCTTGGGTGAGGAAAGTGAGCTCTCGCGTTTGTGGGGAGTTTGGGTTAGATTGATCGTGTAAAGGCGACAGAAGAGTATCGTTCATCGTCTACTTCATCTACTAGGCGATCGTGTAGAAGAGTCTCAGCGATCATGTAGTAAGTGTAAATGATTGTGTAGAAGTTAGTGTGATCATGTAGAAGATAGTGCGATCATGTAGTTGTTGTTTGTTTGTTATCGTTTAGCAAAGTATATGTAAAACGTTTTGCGGAATTGATATAAAATTGTGTAATCGCACTTTACCAATAAATAAATTCTAAACGATCAGTTTCCTATCAGGTTGTAGGGTCATCGCTATGCTTTCAACAGCTAGAATGTTAGATGAGACTAAATAAGAAGCCTGGACAAAATTAGTACTAGAGGTTAGCATTCAAACAGACTTAAACATGCAGTCAATATCTGACTTGGCAACCTTGACTTCATTCTTTAGTTCAAATATAATACTTAGAAGCTTGTGATTATCACAGATCAAACTTTCAATTCTCTCTTTCTGAACAGCTAAAACTTCGGAATCTTCAATTCATTTATGATGTAGATCATCATATGAGGTTGCTTGATTATCTAGCTTCAATACCAGGAAAATCAAAATCATGCATGACACTACAATTTTTCTCCACGTGCTTTCCAACAATGTCATTACAAATGCTTCTGACAAGAGCAAAAACTTCCTCATTAGAGTCACTACTAACATCACACTCATCATCAGTCAAGGTAACTGAGTAATGTTTGTTTTGTTTTTTGAGATAATTTGGACATTTAGCTTGAAAGTGTTCAAATCCTTCACATTCTCTACATTTAAAATTTTTCCCTATAGTATTTTAAAAGATATTGTAGCCTTTCTCACTTTCTTTAACCTTACCTTGAATTCTCTGAGATTTGGTCATATAGTTGCTATTTTTAGTGTTTCTAACATGGGAAGCACACGGTTAAACTACTTGGTCAACAAAGAAATTGAATTTGATAGACATTCCTAAGATTCTTTATCTTTTGTTTCTGTTGAAACCTTATTTGCCATCAACTGAAGAGCTATACCTTTGTTTGTCTTATCACCTTTTCTGTGAAAGGATATTTCAAAAGTTCGAAGAGAACCTATAAGGTCATTAACCTTCATGTTCTTAATATATTGAGCTCTCTAAATAGTTGTGACTTTCATGTCGAATTGTTTGGGCTGCGATTTCAACACTTTTTGAACCAACTTTTCTTCGTATATTTTTTTTTACCAAAAACAAAAGTCTCATTTTCGATATCAAGCAAACAAACATTGAAATCAACCATACTCTCATCCTCCAGTATCTTCAGATTCACAAATTTTGTGGTTAAGTGTTGGAGTCTTGAAATTTTTACTTTAGATGTTTTTTCATGTGTTATAGATAGAATGTCCCATCTTCTTAGTAGAGATACATGTATTGATTAGCTGAAATTTTTTCATCCAACCCATTGAAAATAGCGTTAAGTGCACGAGAGTTTCCTAATAAGGCTTCATCCTCAGATTCAATTCTATTTGCTATAGGCTTATGAGTATTTTGAAAATTATGGCTAGCCACTTATGGTGGATAATTGACCGTAGATAGTAAATATTATTAATTGACCATCACCAATAAAGAATTATAGATGTTAAATTAATAAATGTTATTGTTCGTATTGTTGTCTATTTTGTCTTAATAACCCTAAATCCAATAAACTAATATCCAGCATTGTCTTATGAGTCTTGAACTGTATGTGGAGAAATATAGGGATCAATGTTCAAGATATAACCTAAAGGGTTTATAATATAGGGATAAGGTTGGGTATCTTATCTTGGTAACACTATGGATATGGTTCACTTTGTATTTGATACCATCGTAATGATCCAACACGTTTGTGTGTGTGATATACGAGTGGGGTTGTCCTATGCAATGAATTTACATAAGATTGGACTACGAAATAGTAACCACTAGATGTAACTGTTGAGAATGTCCTAAAATTCTCAGTTCTTATTATATGAAACATATTCTATTTTTCAATAAAAGTATTATTGAAATTGCACTCTGCTATAAAATCCAATAAACGAACCCATGACTATAGTATGAATACTTTAACTTTATGTAGAGATATAAAGGAGGATCAAGTTATAGTATATAGCCTAAAAGGTATATAAGTATATGAATGAGATTGGGTAACTCATCCTAGGGACACTATGGATGCGGCCCATTTTGTATACTGATACAAACGACGTGATCATGAAATCATTCATGTGGAGACATGCGAGTGGAAACATCCTATGCAAAATATGTTTGCATAAAATCGGACCACGAAATAGTCACTTTTCTTCATAACAATCGTTTACTGTTAAAGCTGACTATTTCAATTTGATAACCCATGGTAACTCGATCTTAATCCTGAGCTAACTATGAACTTCTGTTTATTCGGAATTATCCTTTGATCTGTATAGGTGAGAGTAGATCAACAATACTATTCAATAAGCCTCCAAATTTGGCGATAAAACTAGATAGATATCTGGGGATATTGTCCTGTAAGATGGAATTCACTCCTACCCAACTTAGGGTTAGCAGATAGGTTATCTTAAGCACTGATTCCTAGTCTTCAAAAAAGGGGCCTCACCCTCTCATGATGAAGAGTGACATAGTTTATTAGTTGAACTATAAACCAATTATTCAATAAAGGACCAGTTTGACTTAATGAGCAAGATGAATTTACAGGGGTAAAATGGTAATTTTGACCTAGCTGTAAATACAAATGACCTGTAAAGGATTGACTTACTAATCATGGTTAAATCAAGTGGATAGAAATATATCTACAGTGAGAAGAGTATAATATCGAGCTATAGTGGTATGTCTCGGTAGTTAACGAATATTGATTATTTCGGATTAAACAATTTAACCGATTAATCTCCAGTCATTGGAGTTCATGATCTGTAGGTCTATAAGGTCCCTCTACTAGCTCGTAAAAAATTAAACCTTAGATTAAAGTATTGAGTGAATTTGAAATATTCAAATTTAGTTTTAGGGTTTAGATTTGAAATGTTTAAATTCAATTTTTAGGGTTTGGATAATTATATTCGATATAATTAACGTTTCAATTTATTGAAATTAAACGAAATTGGAGAGTTCAAAATATTTAAATAATGATTTAAAAATTGATTTCATGAATAGGGATTCATGTTTGAATTAGGTGTTTTATTAATTTAATATTTGATATTAAATTTCTATTTAATTAATTAAATTAGAATTGATTTCAAATTTAAAAAATAAATTCAATTTTTTTAAATTCAATTTAATTTAATTGTAAATTAAATGTAATTAATTAATATTTGAAATTTTGAGTTTTAGTGGAATTATCCAAGTTTAAGATGTCTTAGTGGATTTTTCCACAATCCAACACCTAGCCCACTTCTATAGTGCATTTTGAAGTGTCAAAATTTGAATGACTTAGTGCTTACATGAGTAATTTGAATAAATACTTGAATTATCAGATTTTGGAGGCATGCAATATGAATTTTTTAGAAAGAAAATTATGTCAAAAATTTTCTCTCAAACCATCCTCAATCCACTCCCAATTCCTTTTCAATTCAGAGTTCCTACCACTCAATCCAAGACTGAGAATAGTAAAGAAGATACTCTTGGTGGTCTACTAAAGAAATTGAAGGTCAATTTTGTGTATATAGTAAGGACCGAGTGGAAATATACAAAGATATTCAAGCTGAAACCTTTTTTTTTATTGAAACTATGTGTTTTAGCATACTTATCACTCAAATTAAGTGTAATTATAGTGCTTAATGATTTTGTTAGCTTCTGTTTTATGCATGTTTACTCTATCAGTAACACCTGACCTAGGTGACTTAGTTTTAATCCTGAGTATATTATGAACTTGTGTCCACGAGAGACTTTCCTTTGATTTGTATGAATGAGGGTGGCCAGATCGCTAACCCAATATGCCTACCATTTTGGGAAAAGACCAAGTGGGGAGTTGGGAACATAATAATACAAGATGGAATTCACTTCTTCCCTTCTTAAGGGTAAATAGATGAGTGTTTCCTTAAATAGTGTCTTCGAGACTTGAACAAAGGGCCCTACCTTTTCATTGGACCGAGAGAGTTTTCTTTTTATTGGTTGGACTATAAACAGGTTGTTCATTAGAAGAACATGTGTACTTAAGGAGCCAGAGGTAACCCAAGGGTAAAACAGTAATTTGACCCAGTTGGAGTTACAAACACTCGTGAAGGATTAACTTGCTGGTATTGGTCTATATTCGTGGGCACAGAAATATGTTTGTAGTGAGAAGAGTGCAACTGTGGGTCTTTAGTGGAGTGTACCCACAGTTAATGAATATTGATTAACTTGGTTAATGAGTTTAACAATTAATTTCATATAGTTGGAGCTTCTGATCTACAAATCCACCAGGTCCCCTCGTTAGCTCACTAGAGGATACTTAAGAGGGATAATTTGAATTGTTCAAATTAAATTGAGGAAACTATATATTAATGTGATTAATATATAATTAATTATGGATATGATCTATAGTCAAATTAGAAAGTAATATTTGAATTAGATTCACAAAGAATTAATTAATAGAGAGGTTATGCACATATACATGGGATATATATGATAATTAAATGTATACATTAAATTGAGTTTAATGTATAAGTAGTTGTTTAATTATTGTTCAAATCAAAATTAAATAACTGTTATTTAATTGTGCAAATTAAATAACTGTTATTTAATTGTGCAAATTAAATAACTGTTATTTAATTGTGCAAATTAAATAAGTGTTATTTAATTGTGCAAATTAAATAAGTGTTATTTAATTATACAAAAGGAAAATATATTAGAAAAGATGTTTGGTTCTTCTCTATATAAAGATCTACCCATGGCCTTTTGGGAATGCACTGAACACACATTGATTGCAGAGGAACTCTGACAATACATGTCACACCCCGCCCCAGACCACCCTCTTAGCCTAGAGAAGGGCGTGACTGCAGCAGTTACCAACCCTTGGGCTGACACTTACTGCCTAATAACTCTTGCAGAATAACTCTGATACCAATTATAATTCATATGCAACGGGACGTCTTTAGGCCCACAATTTATTAACTTAGAACATAATATGTTTAGAGTCATTACAACACTAGATTTACAAGTCCCAAAACTCACAAACCCTAGTCCCTATATGAACAATAATAACATGTGTACAATATTAATAGTAACCACCTAGCAAACGGTTACAAGTCTTTTGGTCCTTTAGTGGCAGAGCAGACGTAAAGCTATCTTCAGAGGATTTGACCGCTACCTGTGGGGGGGAAGACAAAACATTTGAAAACGGGGTGAGCTTACGCCCATTGAGTGACCGAGAAAACATAGTGAATTCTCATGCATGATTTCAGTAATGAGTTTTTAACTGAAACATAAACTTTTACAGTACTTGTACTGCAGCATAAACATTTTCCAAACGTAAAAAATATAAAGCTATTTTAATCATAAAACAGTAAAATTATTTCTCAATCCAACGTACCATACTGTGGGTAAAACAATCCCAACACCAACTACTAATCCAGAGAAAACTATTTTGCTCAATCTCTGACTCTATTCACCTGTGGTCACACTAAGTACCCTCACACATTAGGTACTTCTGCTCAGATACCTTCTCAATGTCCTTCAGTATCGAGCTACTAGGATACCTTCTCAAACGTCCTTCAGTATCTCGTTGGCTTGGTACCTTCTCAAACGTCCTTCAGTACCAATAGATACTTTCTAAAATGTCCTTCAGTATCTAGTTGGGTGGATACCTTCTCAAATGTCCTTCAGTATCGCGTTTTAGAAAAACTAGTATAAACGACTTTTCTCTTTAAAGTATGTAAAGTATAACATATATAAAACATGGCTTTAAAGATGCTAACACATGTTGGATCAAATCAACACATATAAATAGTTTTTCAACAATTTCTCACACATGCATGCATTCAAAACATAATTCACAACTTGCTTAGAAATCACTTCATAAAACTAATAGGCATGAGAATATTCTTGAAAACATGCTTTCTATAACACGTTGTAATCAAACAGTTTAAGCAAAATGTTTGAGTCCAAACATTTTAGCCATTCACCTTGATTTCTTAGGAGCTTTTCACTCTAGTGGCTCCTCGGGCTCCTTTTCACCCCTAGAATTTAGATTCAATTTATAGCTTAGATTACTCATAATTATGAACCTTATTTTGAAATACTTCCTTCTACAAACTTATTTTAAAATGTCTCAGGAAGATTACCCTAAAAGTTCAGCTCAGAACTCCTCGTGGTTTGGCCAGAATCACAGAATCTTCAAGATTGGCTCAGACTGATTTGACAGTCTGATCCTTCTGCCTTCTTTTCAATATCCAGCCCGGTTCCTTTGAGTTTTTCCCTCCGGCCCCACTCTGAAAACTAGACTTCCAGAGCTTTCAATGGCTTTGGAATCACTCTAAACGCATGAGTAGATTGGGAGATTTCATCGTCTCAAGTTGATGTATTCACCTCAACCCTCACTGTCCAATGCGCTCTACTCTCCCTCTCTTTTTACGTAATTTCTAATTTTGTGATTTGAGAATAAAGTCCCAATGGCTCTATTTATAGGCTTCCAAACTTTCCCTAGTGTGACACCACCTACTTGGCTACATGGCCAAGTATTTTCTTCTCCCCTCATCAACGCAAGCTTGCATCATCTTGGCCCAAGGTGTTTTCTCCATATGCGTCCACCACAATTCCTTAGCCCTTAAGAATTTCTCCCAAGATGACACATGTTTTGGCTGATTTTTGCCCTTGTGACCTCACCCTCCATATGTGTTCAACTTAGGGTTTTCAACGCATAATCCACAATAACGCAATCAAATTCAATGCATGGGTGCTTGCTCGACCGTTCGATGCATAGGCGAGGCCCTTCGACGTTTGCGTGGGCGAGGCATTCGAAAATAGCACCGGACGAGGCGTTGCTGCATGCACAGGCTGCTCTCGCTCTCTCCCACTTTCTCGCTGGTCTCACTCTCGCTAGTCTCGCTCTCCCCCACTTTCTCGCTCAAAATCTCGCCCTCTCCAACTTTCTCGCTCAAAATCTCACTCTCTCCCACTTTCTCATTAGTCTTGCTCTTTCCAGCTCTCTCCCATTTTCTCTCTCAAAATATCATTCTCTCCAATCTTGCTCTCTCCCATTTTCTCTCCAATCTCGCTAATCTTGTTGTTAGCTAATGTGAACCTTATTTGTCTCCGTGCAACTTCTACACATTTGCCCACCACTTTGTGCCACTTTTACACGAATTTTCCAGATTTTCCCCAAATAATTTTCCATATTTTTCTCAATTCTTCAATCCTTTCTTCAGCCATAACGCATTTCACATAAATTCCATACTTTAGCCAATTTTTCCCAAATTTCCCAAACTCAATTTTCATATTTTTCTTTTCAAATTCTCATTCCTTCTTCACCATTCCACACTAACTTTCTCATCAATCTACTTATTATACAAATTTCATTACAATTTTACCAATTAAAGCTCAACATAAATTATTCAAGGAAAATCTACTTAACACTTAGAAATTTCCTTCCCTTTAACATAGGATTTAATTTTGACGTAGTTAATTCCTTTTATCACTTGCTTAAGTAAGGAAAATAGAAATCCGGGTTTCACAATACACAACTCCTTGTGTTACTGTGCAAAAATTTTTTCTAAGCCATAAAATCCTCTCAACTCTCTTAAACACTTTTCTCCTATTCCTCTTCCAATAATTGGATACCACCTATCCTCCCTCTTCCAATACACAACTCCTTAGTGTTACCTCGTGTATTGTGCAAAATTTCACAATACACGAGGTAACTCTCATGGTGCTGTTCGAGATTGCTCAAGGAGTTGTTCGTGATTAAGACCGTTTGGAGATCCGTTCATTTGAATCTTTGAAAGGATTGTTCATGGCACTTGGAATGTTGGAGAGGATTGTTCATTTGCAAACATTGTGACACTGCTATCGAAGCATTGCAACGCTGCAAGGTAGAGGCATTGAGCTGCAATTGCAGCATTGCAATGCTCCGAGGATGGGTGGACGCAATGCAGTGCACACGAGTTTTTTTGTAACAGTTGTAGCTTCAAGTTGAACCTAATTTCCTCTTTTGTAATTTTATTTTATATTAATTAATTAAATTAATATAATACTTATATTAATTAATTAAATTAATATAATACTTATATTAATTTAATCAATTAATTTTGCATTAGAGTGCCAAAACCAGTCCAATTTTTGCTGAGTAATTTAATTGTGCACTAGATGTATGTTTTAAATTATTTTTTGAATTCATATTACATATTGTATGTCATATAGATTCAAAATTACCCACCTTAGGATAAAGATGCACATGCATCATGATTAAATATAATGAGTATATTTTATAGATGCATGATGAAATTAGCATGCTCATGCATCATAATATAAGTGTTATGTTAGTGATGTATGATTAACCTAAGCATGCCCATGCATCATACTAAATATTAAAATTGTTCTAATAAATAGTGGAATGATGTATGTGCATGCTTGATGTGTTTATAGATTTAATAATTCATTAATTTATAAAGGGTTATAGTATTAATGAAATTGATTAAAATCTATAATCTTGATTGCATGCAAACATAGGTCCAAATTATTTTAAATGGCTTAAAATTGACTTATGTTATTTCTAATGGGATTAGGAATAGGTTAATCTTTTTATTTTGTTTTAATAGGATTAAAATGAATTTCAATAAAAGATTAAATTTATAAAATAATTACCCATAAGAGGCCTTTGTTTAAGGAAGGTTTTATCTAGGAGAGGGTATTTAAGCTGACAGAAACAGAACACCTTCACCTGAGAACTGACCTGGAAGGTGAATTGGGCAAATATTTTATAAGCATGCAATAAATGATTGATTTTATTAAAAGAATTTAATAAATAAAATCAAGTATGTTAAATTATTCAATATAAATCTTATATTGCTCATCTTTACCTTGCGAGTCAGAGTAAGTTGAGTCAGTTGAGTCAGAGTCTTTATTTTCAGAAGAGTCAGTCCTTGAATATTTTATTTTATTTTATTTTTCTTTCATAAATCTTAAAAATCATAAAATTGACCTGTCTTATCCTTTTAAAAAGATGGGAACCCTTATAGCCTTACTATGCTATATTGACTAATCTAAGAAAGAACTAGAGAAATACGAGAATTTCTTTGTACCTTGATAGGGGATAGATCACGTCGAGTAATCAATATTAAAAATTTGCACTTCCTGGAGGTAGTCAAGTCTCTCCAAATCCCTAGAAAGAAAGAAGACCAAATTGAAGTGAGTGGCAGCCCACCCACCACCCCATGTGCAAAAATGTTATTAAGGGAGTTTTTTCTGTTCCTTTGTTCTATTTAGGATACATTGAGGACAATGTATCATTTTAAGTTGGGGGTGGGATACCCGTTGGGTAGTTTTCATTCTTTATAGCTTGAGGTCCTTGAGCGTAGTGCTCGGACAATATTGTGTGCTTGAATCTTTGTCTACTTTGTTGCTTAGTTTGTTATGATGAATAGTGTATGACGCATTCTTGTTGTGATAAAATTTGCATAAAAGAATGTTATGAGAGCTTAATCATGAATTTTAAGCCCATTTTCACAAAATTTTCTTATCTCTCATGCATCTTTAAGTCATTGTTCCTGCAAAATTAAAGTCTTGCATGCTTAGAATTGTATTATCAGGTTTATATTTCTATTGTCACCTCGAAAGGTCCATCTTTGACTTAGGAGTAACCTTGTTTTAGAGCAAAACTAGACGATAAGGATAAAGAAGGGCCTAGTGTGTAAATAAAAAAATATAGACTAGAAAAGAAAATTAGTTGCTTGAAAAATTGAAAAAAAAAGCATAAGAAAATGAGGCAATCACTGACTTGCCTGCCAAATATATATATATATATATACATACATATGTACATACACACACACACACACACGCACGCACGCACACATATATACATATATATATGTATGTATGTATATATGTATGTATGTCTGCATATAGTATGTGTGTGTGTGTGTGCATGGATAGGGGTGAAAATAGCGACCTTCGCTATATCTAGTGAAGGCCCTGTGAGAAAATAGTGGATAGGTTTCTGGCGATTGAGTGCAAAAGCTAGCCTTCTAGGTAAAACAAATGTCTTTTACGTTTTGTGTGCATGAGTTTAAGCACCCTTGTCTTAATATTGCTTTTTGTTTCCAAGTTTGGTATGTTCAAGGTCGATAACTGAGCCAAAGTAAGCAAAAATAGATTGAGAACCTTATAAAAACTTTCTGGGTCGTGCAAGCTTAACTAGCAAGACTCTAGGCTCACTCATGCATGAATAGATTTAGAATCATTATTTAAAATGCGCTTCTTTGATTGATTGTAATCGAATTTCATTATTGATTGCAAATTTTGTCCTTTTTTTTTACTATTTAGACTAAAGTAACAACTAAGGTAATTTTAGAGCAAACATGATATTTTTTAATAAATTTTTGTTTGAATATGTGTTTCTACCTTGCTCGGGATGAGCAAGAATTAAGTTGGGGGTGTTTGATAGCTCTAAAAAAGAGCTATAATTCCTAGCTTAATTCAAGCTCATTAGTAGATTTTTTAATGTTAATTATCCTATTTTGTAGGTAATCAGTTAGTTATTTCTTTCGTCGTCCCAAACATGACAATGTTAGCACTGATGGTACGTAAATGTAACTCGTTGTCCAAACAACTATTAAGAGTTCCAAGAGCTCGAACCGAGCATTTGGAGCCAAACGAGGATAATTTGAAACAATTTGGAGTCAATTTGAGCATCCAGGCTTCAAAGGAGTGAAAATGACCAAAACCCTTAACATGAGCGTCACAATGCTCATCAATCCTTTAACCCAACGTTAGCCCAATGCTGAAAGGAAAAACGTGTGGAAGTATGGTAGCATCGCAATGTTGTTCCTAATGTTGCAATGCTACGGGTTTTGACGGAGTCTTCAGCCATCCACGCGTGCACCTTTTACTCAAGCTAGCGTCACATCAGCGTCGCACCGCCATCCAACGCTCAAGGCTTTTTGCATAATAGCGTTGCGACACTATCCCTAGTGTTGCGACGCTCCAACTAATTTCTATATATACCTCTCTTCATTTTTAGGTCAAATTATGTTGGATTTTATGGAGGCAGAGGGGAGGCCTAGTTTTCTTCTTCCTCCCTATCTTTTCAGCATCATTAAGTCGATTTTATTGCTTTTATTTTGGATTGTAAGCTTGGATTGGATCATCTTTTTTATTTGTCTATGGATTATTGAGATGATTTCTATCTAGTTTCTTAGATTGAGAATGCTTTGCTTATTTCATTAGTTTTCTGAATTAATTAGTGTTTTGTAATCTGAATTTATTTTTTCTTTGAATCCTCTTTAATTTCTAAAAGCATGTTTGTGTGGATGACTTTTCACTCATAAGCATGATAAGTTATGATTCTTAGTTTTTTCACAATCTTGCATCAATATGTTGTTTTAATGTATTTTTCAATAAGAATGTCGAGCTAAGGTCACCTAAGTAGCATTACCTAATTATGTATTTGATGGAAATTCCTAGGATGCACTAATTGCTAGGTTCAAAAATAAAATTGGTTAATTGAATATAGCTTTTTTGACAATAAATCGATACAATTGAATCCTAAATTGTAATGCATATGTTTTTAGTTCTATATGGCCGCAATTGAACTCAATAGAATTTAGAAGCATGTAGATTAGTTAGGGTATTAAATTTCTGACCTTAATTAATAATTAGGATGCTTTCTTGGCTAGATTCTTGCTAGTTATCTGTCACTGTAGAGGCTAGTTCGGTTGAATCGAGCGAGTAATTGTGCATGCATAATTTGATTGCATAATTAATTGGCAGAAAACAATTATAGAAATTGCATTGAATGACAATCTTGATCTAAGAACTAGATGAACCAAACCCTGTTTGCATTTATCTCTTACAATTTAATTTCTCGCATGTATTTCCATTCTATCAAACAAACCAAAACCCCATTTTTATTGCTTTCCACAGTCAAATTTAGCTTAAGTGGGATTTAGTTCTTGACCTCTCTATGGTTCGACCCCATGCTTTCCATTTGTGCTACCTAGAAGTATAAGTAGTGGTTCAGTAATTAATAAGTATTCTTTTGATTGGGTCTGGGATTTATTAACAACGTAAATCCCGATCGAACACGCGCCTAGGACAAATGAAGTCGAATATGGATCTCACGATGTGAACTCCTAGGGACGTGGGAGCTAAAAATAATATATCATATATATATCATTTTTTCCCATTGAAGAGTTCTAGACAGTTTGGGTATATTTTTACTTAGGTATATTCCGGCTAATTAAATACAACCTAAGTCTAGGTGTGTGTCCGGACGTCAGATTTAATAGAAACGTTGTCGCGCACGATCACTAACTCAAAGAAAGTAATATAATCATCGATCCTAAACTTATACCCAAAAATGCAGTAAAAGAAGTAAGAACGAAGTCGAATCCACAGGGAAACTGTCGCCTAGTCAGGTTAATTAAAGAGTTCCATGTAACAGGGGTTTTGATTGGAATTGTGAAAATAGTTATTAAAAAGTAACATGCGATGGAAAGAACAAGAATGATCATGCAAATGGGTGATTAAATCAATGAAAAGAGCCTTGGGATTAGTATGTATGTTTACATTTTCTATCATCAGGCACTAATTAATTATACAAAATTACTGAACTCCTCAACCTGTTAGAGAATCTAAAAGCTCAAGTAGCCAAATTCAATATTAAACCAAATTAGCCCTAATTCAATTTAAAACTCTTATTTCTCAGTGAAATCCAAGTTAAAACCAAATTGCATTACGAAAGGGTTCAAAGTTGATATATACTACAAGTTGGAAAGCCATATCTTATAGCATGATTAATTGGGACAAACTAAATTACGACATACATGAGCTAGGTTAGAAAAGTCTTAACTTTACACATGTGATCCTAATTTGTGCAACGAAATCTAAAATTTTGCGTAGGCTATAATGATTTTGCAAACAAGAACTTAAATAAATCGACTTGTTAAATCAACTCGGAAAATTCTATTAAATAGGAATCAAATCAACCCAATGAGTTCACAAAAATTCAGTACAATCAACTAGAACCTTTAAGAATTTAATTATACAACTAATCTCAAGAAGAGTTTACCTGGTCTTGCATAGGCATATGGAAAAATCAATGAATGAAGAAGAAAGAATGTTGAATATGGTGAAATTTGCCCAAAAAATTGACCTAATCGGCGCCCAAATACATTCTCATTTTTTATTTTTCTTCACATTTGCAGCTGGAACAGAAACTATCTAATTTTAGAACGAGCGTAGCGTCACAACGCTATTCAAAGCGTTGCAACATTGTGATGGAATCAGACCTCGAGCACCAGGGAGGCGCTGCAATGCTGCTGCGACATTTGGCTACGCGCGCATAGAAGCAATTCGTCCGTTAAAGTTTGTAGCAGTGCAACGCTACCCTATTCGATAGCTACTGTCCAATAGCGTCGAGCTAGAGCGTTGGAGGGGCGTTGTAACACAGACTACTTGTAGAGAAATTGATGCTTACTACCTTTCAGCGTCGAGCGATGGTTAGGGGAAGGTTGCAACACTGCCCTCAAGGGTAGTTCGGTCATTTTGGCATCTCTACTCAATATGGTCCATCCAACTCTCAATTTTGCTACATTTTGGCTCGGTTTTTCATC
Organism: Benincasa hispida; assembly: GCF_027475165.1. Classification (NCBI taxonomy): domain Eukaryota; kingdom Viridiplantae; phylum Streptophyta; class Magnoliopsida; order Cucurbitales; family Cucurbitaceae; genus Benincasa; species Benincasa hispida. The sequence goes on from NC_143483.1 coordinate 32,946,032, forward strand.
TCGACAACATGCTTGCTCCATGGGATCGACTTACCTACAAAACAATACAAATAGAGCATAAGAATTATTTAAAACAGTAGGATTAAGGACATAAAATGAGCTCTTTTTTAAAGCTAACAGTGTGTATCCGAGTATAACTTTTATATTGGATTTAAGATACGATATCTATGTGATAAACTCCTTTTAACACCTTGCATTACTCATGCATGCTCATAAAATCGGGTACCAATTGAAAAAGAGTGAATCTAAACGACTTTCTACAAGTTAGATATAATGTTACAGAAATTTTGCGCATGCATGATATATCAATATAGCTACAAAGCAAAAAGAACATATAGAGATTGGTAACTCAGTTCGGTGTAACCACACTTATGTATAGGGGGTATAATGCCCGATGAAAAGATATTCACTAATATAAAAGCAATTACAAGGTAATCCATAGTTGATAACCTATCACTATCATGACTTATATGAAACTTATTACTAATGAAAAGTTTAGGCTCTCCTAAACTCAATACTCTCCTTTTGATGCACAAATCATTTAAGGGCTCCCCCTAAACTTGAGACCCTTTCTCTTAGTGCAACATTACTCTTTTCATATAAAGATCGAACCATCTTTCAATTATGAATCATTATAATTTTCTGTGAGCAAAATCCTCTCACAAACTCAACTTAGATTCCTCTAAGCACAAATTATTACAAAATCATTTCAAAAACAAATATAGTGAATATAAAGCTTTCAACAAAACATATCAAGATATCACCACACCCAAGTCAATAGCACGTGTCTCTGTAAAAACCAACTAGACTCACCCCGCTACCAATGAATCCTTTGATAGCACCCAAAAGGTGTTATCTCGAACTACTTAAGTTGGGCTCGTTTTGTGATTTTACTTGTTTATTTCGTCATTTTATATGTTCAAAGCTATTGGGTTGTATGTCTTAAAACTCGCATTTTGTAATGTTAAACATATTCTATTATCAATAAAGATGTTATTGTCGTTTATTCAATAAAACTGTTGTTGAATATGTAAATTGCACTTGTAAAGACTAAATCCAATAAACTAAAGATTCATGGCTATTATATGAATACTTGAACTCTATGTGGCAACATAAAGATGGACCAAGTTCGAGTAAATAGCCAAAACGATCTATAGTATATGAATAAGGTTGGGTGCCTTTAACACTATCGGATGCGACCCACTCTATAGTTGTTACAATTTGTTGTAAAGTGCTACAAACAATCTGATCCTAATACGTTCATATAGTGGCATGAGGAGCGAGGGCATCCTATACAATGAGTTTTTATCAGATCGAACCAAAAAATAAGTCACTCTTACTTTATAACGTTGTTTGTTGTTTAAGACTGATTATTTCAAAGCGATGACCTAGGTAACTTGACCTTGATCCTGAGCTAACTATGAACTCCTATTTATTCGAGATTATCCTTAAATTTTCATGAGTGAGGGTTGGATCAACAGCGCCAACTCAATAAGCCTCCCATTTCAGGATTAATATTGGGTAAATAGCTAAAGACATATGGTGCAAGATGGAATTCACCCCTACCTGCTTTTAAGGATAGTAAAGTGGTTATTTCTTTAAGTGCTAACTCCAGGTCTTGAACAAGAGGTTCCAGCCTCTAATTGGTCCGAGAGGGACTCGGTTTAGTGATTGAATCACAAACCAATTGTTAGAATCAGTGGGAGATAAGGAGTAAGATATATTCTCTAGGTTAAAACAGCTTTTGACCTAACTGTTATTACGAACCACCTGTGAATGGTTGACTTATTAATCATGGTTATATCGAGTGGACACAACATATCTATAGTGAGGGGATTGCAACTACTAGGCTTTAGTAGAGTGACCCGATAGTTAACAAATGGTTGGTAATTAGGTTAAAGAGTTTAACAGGTTAATCTCGGATTGTTGGAGCCCGTGATCTATAGGTCCATGAGGCCTTTACTAGCTCATATCGGACTAAACCTTAGAACAGCGTGATGAACAAATTTGAAGTGTTCATATTCGGTTTTTAGAGCAAAGTGTTAAATATATACGAGGGATATTAACTCCAATTCTTCAACCTTCAACCTTCAATGTTAAATACCTAAGCGTTACATGCCAAGGAGAAGTTGACATCAACTCCAATCCTTCAACCATCCCAATGGGACTTGCCATTTGAGATCATGTGTGATGCTAGCAACCTAGCAGTAGGAGCGGTATTAGGACAAAGAGTTGACAAGAAATTCCATGTGATCTATTTAGCATCTAGAACGCTCAAATCATCTCAAATCAATTATTCAACAACAGAAAAATAATTTCTTTCTATAATTTTTGCTTTGGATAAATTTAGATCTTATATTCTCGGTTTCCCAATAATTTTTTACACTGACTGATGGAATATAAAGAACACATGTACAGTGGAAGAAAGGATCGATAACATTCTAATTGCAATAAAACAAGAATAAACATGCAAAAGGGATATAAAATACAACCTATGAAGACTCCACTGTAAGCTTCCTCTCTCGAGCTTGATCGACACCACCAACGACAGATCCTTGCTATTCTCCAATTGAAGAACACGGTTGTGGGACCGTTATGTTAGTGAAAATAAGGGAATTTCACTATAGAAAGAAGGAGAGTAAAGGAGTGTTAAGGTGGAAGAGTTTAGGTCAAAAGTCGTGGAAGCATTAGTCTTGTAAAATTAAGAAACAAAGCCATTTATAGAGAAAACACATGCAAAATCACATTTTGCATGTCTTCCACCTCAAACTCTACTAGCATATAATCTTTAGGTGTCAAGCTTGGGAAGTTCCACTTCAAAGTCCACTTAGTTAGTGCGAAAGTCCAACAATTGGATTTTTTCACTAACTAATTTTTTGTTAGAAAAATGAAATACAATTTTTCAAATTTATAAAATATTTAATTAAAAATTTTCAATTAAATAAAATTAAATTAAATTAACATCACATATTAAATTGTTTATGACAGCTAGCTTTCATTAATCACATAAATCAAGTTTAAAAAATATTTTCATGCTAATAATCAAGTATACTCTAAAAAATAATTAATTAATAAATTAATTATTTAATTGTAAATTATATCTCATATAAAATACAATTTTTCCTTCAACCTGAATTTGAACATTTCAAATTCTTACTTCACCTAGTTCTTCAATTTTGTCCGTATTGAGCTAGCAAGGAGACTTGATGGACCTATAGATCATGGGCTCCAATGATCCAAGATTAACCGATCAAACACTTTAACCTAGTTAATCAACATTCATTAACTAACAGGACTGTCCACTATAGCATGTAGTTGCATTCCCCTCACTGTAGATATATTATGTGTCCATTTGATATAACTATCATCAATAAGTTGATCCTTCACAAGTTTCGTAACCTTAGCTAGGTCAAATACTGAAATACCCCCGAGTTACATCTTTTCTCCTTAAGTGCCACTATCTCTCTAATGAACAATTGATTTAGGATCATAATCACTAAATCCATTCCCTCTCAGGCTAACGAGAGGATGAGGCCCCTTATTCAAGACCTGGGATCAGCCCTTAAGGGAACAACTTTTCTACTATCCCTAAAATGGGTAGGAGTGAATTCCATATTGCAAATTCTATGTCCCCAGCCATATACCCGGTCTTATCCCTAAAATGGGAGGCATATTGAGTAGCGATATTGAGTTTACCCTCACCTATGTAGATCAAGAGACAATCGCGAATAAACATGAGTTCATAGACAGCTCAGGATTCAGATCAAGTTATCTAGGTCATCAAGAAGTGAAATTAATCAGTGTTAATAGTAAACGATGTTAATATGTAACAATGATTATTTCATGGCCTGTCTTACACAATCTCATCGTGTAGAATACCCCCGCTCACATGTCTCTACATGAACGAACTGATCACATCATTTATGACACTTTACAACATTTGTAACAATCATAAAGTAGGTCGTATTCAATAGTATTTTCAGAAATAGGTACCCAACCTAATCCAAGTACATAGACGGTTTAGGCTATTTTACTCGAATTTGATCGAGTTTATGTCTCCACATAAAGTCCAAGTATTCATGACAATAGCCCAGGGTTCGTAGTTTATTGGATTTAGAGTTATTAAATAATCAACAACACTTGTCTGCATAAACTTCATATATGTTTACTGTTTACAAAACTACGAGTTTTAGGACATACAACCCAACAAACTCCCACATGGACTAAAACTCCTGGTGGGTAACAACAAAGTTGAGTGTTATGAGAGAAAACTAAATACAATAAACTAGGGCATCCCATACCCACAATTTCTCCCACTTGCCCTATTTATTCTACCCATAGTCCACATCTTCAGGTGACCCTAAAAAATCTTAGCTGGGAGAGCCTTTGTAAACGGATCAGCAATATTGTCCTCAGACGATATTTGTCTGACCATAACATCTCCTCTTAGCATGATCTCTCTGATGAGATGATATTTACTCTCAATATGTTTTCCACGCATATGACTTTTAGGTTCTTTGGAGTTCGCTACTATCCTACTGTTATTGCAATACAAAGTGATTTGCAGACACATGTCTAGAATAACTTCCAAATCATTTAGGAACTTCTTAAGCCATACTGCTTCTTTGGCTGCTTCACAAGCAGCAACATATTTTGCTTCCATTATGGAGTCTGCAATGCAGCTCTACTAATAATACTACTGCGTCTCCATTTAGAGAGAACACCGACCCCGAAGCAGATCTCCTAGAGTCTATATCGATCTGAAAATTGGAGTCATTATAGCCCATAAGGATCAAATCCTTATTTCCATATACGAGCACGTAGTTCCTCGTTCTCCTAATATACTTAAGGATATTCTTAACAGCAGTCCAATGTTCATAACAAGGATTAAACTGATACCTACTGACAATCCCTACTGCAAAGCATATGTCTGGACGAGTACATAACATTGCATACATCAGACCTCTGACTGTTGATGCATAGGGAACCCGTCTCATATCCTCAACTTCTTGAGGTGTCTTAGAACAGTGTTCCTTTGACAAATGTATTCCATTCCTAAAGGTAAAAGACCTCTTTTGGAATTTTGCATCTTAAACCTAGACAACACCTTGTCTATATAAGATGTTTGAGACATAGTTAACGTTCTTTTCTTTCGACTTCGAATTATTTCAATCCCAAGAACATACTGCACCTCTCCCAGATCTTTCATCTGAAATTGAGTTGCTAGCAAATTCTTAAAGTTAGTTAGGTATCCTACATTATTCCCAATAAGTAGGATATCATCTACATACAAAACTAGAAATGCTACAGTGGAGTTGATGATCTTTTTGTATACACACGATTCATCAACATTTTGTTCAAAGCCATAAAATTTGAACGCAGTATCAAATCTTATATTCTAGGATCTTGATGCCTATTTCAATCCATAAATAGATCTCTTCAGTTTGCAATCTTTTTGCTTCTGACCTGTTCAATGAACCCTTCTGGTTGGACCATATAAATACTCTCTTCAAGATCTTCATTTAGAAAAGCAGTCTTAACATCCATTTGTCAAATTTCATGATTATAAAAAGTGGCAATGGACAAGAGTATCCTGATTGATTTTATCATAGTAACAGGTGAGAAGGTTTCTTCATAGTCCACCCCTTCAACCTGGGTAGAACCCTTTACTACTAACCGGTCTTTATAGGTCTATACCTTCCCTGTATGGTCTTTTTTATGCTTGTAGATCCACTTACAAATGATAGGTCTTACCTCATCATGTTTATCTACAAGTTCTTAGACCGAATTAAAGTACATAGACTCTATTTCAAGGTCCATGGCTTTGATCCACTGATCTTGATCAACATCATCCTTTGCTTGTTTATGTGTTAATGGATCCTCTAAGCCATCATCAGGTATGTTGACTTCAGTTTTAGTTAAACCCATATAGCGGATGGGCTGTCTCACAACCCTCCCACTACGCCGAGGCTCTCTCAATTCTTGGGTAGGATGTGATAGACCAGACATCCTTGATCTATCTACAACTCTTGTTGATGAGCAAGGTTGATCAACAACTTTTGTTGATTCTTCTGTAGCATTATTTGAAATCTCTTACAATACTAGTTTACTAGGGGGTTTATGATTTCAAATGTGGTCTTCCTCTAGAAATGTGACATTTATTGACACAATTACCTTATCATCATGAGGATCATAAAACTGACCACCTCTCGTTCCTTTAGGGTGACTTACAAACAGGTATAATTTTGGATGATATTCCAAATTCTTAGGATTTTGCACCAACACGTGTGTCGGGTAACCCCAGATTCGAAAATGATGTAAACTAGCTTTATAACCTGTCCATAACTCCTGAAACACTCTTAGAGGGAATGTTATTCAAAATGTAAGTTGCAGTATCTACTACATACCCTCAGAATGAGTTAGGAAACCGAGCATAACTCATCATGGACTGAACCATGTCCAACAAGGTTCTGTTTCTCCGTTCAGATACACCGTTCTGCTAAGGTGTTCCCAATGCAGAGAGTTATAACTGAATCCCATGTTCTATCATATAGTCCTGGAATTTCAAGTCCAAATACTCCCCACTTCGATCTGATCAAAGTGTCTTAATAGATTTACCTAATTGATTCTCAACCTCGGTCTTAAATTCCTTGAACTTTTCAAGAGTTTCAAACTTAAAATAAATTAGGTAAATGTAACTTTACCTTAAATAATCATCTATAAAGCAAATGAAATATTCATAATCTCCTCATGCTTTATCACTCATCGATCCATAGAGGTCTGAATGCACGAGCTCTAAGGTTTCTTTGACTTGAAGAGCTTTTCCAGAAAAAGATCTTTTTGTCATTTTTCCTTTGAGATATAACTCATATGGCAGTAAAGAGACATCTTCTAACTTGTTTTGAAGTCCACTTTTAGCCAGTCTCTCAATCCTATTAAGATTAATGTGGCCAAGTCTCAAGTACCAAAGATAGGTACTCTGAGAAATGTGTTGCCTTTTTCTTTGAGTTTCAGTTATTTTAAACATTTTTGTGTTATATACAGTTTCAACTTTAGATGGTTTTAACTTATATAAGTTACTTTTTAAGTTTGCAGAACTGATTTGTATACCTCTTTTTGTAATGAACGCTTCATTAAGACAAAAATTTACTTTGTACAAATATTCCAACAAACTGGAAATAGATATCAAAAGTTAACTTAACAACTCCACTACTTTTGCTGAGATATGCTCTCCTAATCCAACCCAGAGAATAATTCCATCTTCTTCAAGCTACCTCCAGGAACTAGTTTCCTGAGAAGAAAAACATACATGATTAATGGCTCCTGAATCCAATATCCAGATAGAATCTTCATTATCCACTATACATGTTTCAATAACCAGTAAATCTAATTTACCTGTCTTTCTTTTTTAGCTTTCTTCTCTGCAAGATATTTAGGGCAATTTATTTTCCAATGCCCATTTTCGTTGCAATGGAAACATTTTCCTTTGGCAACTTCTGTTTTTCCTTTCTGTGCAGCTAGAGCCTTCCCCTTCCCAGTTCCCTTCTTTCTCTTTTGAATACCTTTATTCTTGAAGAAAGAAGTGTTGGGGTTTGTGCCCTAAAGTCTCGTGTCCTGTAGTTTGTAAATAACTTTGTACGAATACTTGTGATGTATAATATATATGATATTTACTTTACTTCTTAATTTTGTACGTTTAGATGTTTTTTTTTATTTTACCACAAACCAATAAACTTAATATCCCTAGTTGTCTTTATGTAACTTAAGCATGTATGTAGTGACATACAAGTTGATCATGTCTTAAGTGACAACCAAAATAGTCTGTAGTATATGGATATATGAGGGAAACCTTATCCTGGTAACACTACGGATGCGGCCTACTTTGTGGAATGGTTACAAATGTTGTGACTTCCACAGATGGTATGATCCTGATCATTCGTGTAGTGGACATGTGAGTGGGGGCATCCTGTACAAAGAGTTTGTATAAGACCTAACCTCGAAATGTTAATGTCTTTTCATATAACTCCGTTCATGACTAAAACTTCACTTCATTAGAATAACCATTGGTAACATGACTTCAATCCTGAGTGAGTTGGGAACTCCTGCCATTGAAGGCGGTCCTTTAATTTGCATGGGTATGAGTGGCTAAAGCGCCGACTCAAACTTACCATTTTGGGGATTCGTCTGATTTGGGAGCTAGGAACTCAACTTCACAAGATGGAATTCACTCCTTCCCCAAAGTAGGGGTAAGTAGATAGATTGCTCTCTTAAGGGCTGATCTTGGGGCTTGAATGATGTGGTGTCACGCACCTTCTTAGGGCCCGAGAGGTGTTCACACATAGTAGGACTATGTTGTATTGTTCATTAGATGGATCAGTGGTACTTAAGGAGGAAGATGTAATTACATTGGCAAAATGGTAAATTGGCCTGCTGTAATTACGAGTATCTTTGAAGGGTCATCATACTGATGATTGGTTATATCCAATGGACATAAACATATATCTATGGCAAGAAGAGTTCAACTGTCGGTCTTTAGTGGAATGCCTGGAAATTAACGAATGGTGGATATCGTGACTAAAGAGTTTAGTCAGCTATTCACGTACCGTTGGAGCTTCGAGCCATAGGTCCATACGGTCCCCTTGGTAGCTTGGATACAAGTTGAGAGTCATTTTTTGGGTCAGTTTGAAATGTTCAAATTGACAACAGGGAGTTCGATTATATATATATTATATAATTGAACGAGTTAATTAAATATGATATAATTAACTTTATGTATGAGATACATTAATTTGGAGAAAATTGGATATAAATATGATTTATATCTAGTAGAGGAAATATTATAATTAATATATGATATTAATTTATATGTTATGAATATGATGAGATCACATTCATTGGACGGTTATAAAGGAAATAGGACGGCGTCTCTTCTGTTTTAAATAACAAATGAGTGTATTGAAAGATCACTTTGAGATGTATAAATAGTTGACGATGTGTTAAGCATGGAGGAGTGGACATTGTGTTAAAGAGAGTGTCATCGCTTAGAAAATCAGTACCTATACGATAGTGCCTGCATGATCGCTTACATATACGATATTGCTAAGCTGTCGTTTATCAATTACACCTTCGCGCGCTATTAACTAAACGATCATTTACCTTTTCCTAAGCGATCGTTTAGCTCCCGATATTTACTAAACGATCGTATCGACGATCGCTTAGTTTTTCCTACACGATCGTTTAGACGATCGCTTACCCTTTCCTACTTGCTTGATCTCATCTCCCACTTGCTTGATCGTTGTGTACGGTCTCTCTTCCTCCTTCCCTCTACCAAATTCGAACAAAACCCACACTTTGGATTCTCACTCCAAGAATACTGAGGGCTCTGAGTGGTGGTGCCATCTTCGTTTCCTTCTGTCCGAGTGGTGATTGTTCGAGGTAGACGATTGGGTTTTAGACTTGCTGTGAAGAAGAAATCTTCATTTGGTATGATCTCTAGATCTCTTTAGAATTATGAATGCATATTAGTATGTTTTGAATGTATATGTGGTAATTATGTCACAATGAATTGGAAAGATTCGTTTCCACTCGTAGGTACTCTTGAATAAGAGTTCCTTCAAGAAGGGCCAGATTTACTCTCAGAAGATAAAATTTTCTGGCATTTCGTCTTTGAAGTGGAAGCAACATTTTCTTCTATCTCTGAACCTTTATTTTTCAATAAAGATTCATAAATCTAAAGTTTGTTGAGAAGAGTCGTCAAGTTATACTCAATCTTATTAATCATGACATTCGTTTTGAATTGAAAAAGCTCTTCGGAAGAGACTCCATGACGAATCCAACTTGACTCTTCTCATTCATGACAGCTCTGTTTACTTTTGTAATATTGAAGTGAACCATCATGTTCAAAACATGTTCCCTTATGGAGGTTTCATCATTCATTCTGCAGTTGTAAACGAATTTAATTGCGTCATGCATGACAGATGTGGACGGTTGTCCAAAAAGGCCCTGCAAAGAGTCCATGATCTTTTTGCAGTAGCTAACTTCTCGTGTTTCTTAGACAGTACATAAGATATACTGGCTAAAATATAAACCCGAGCCTTCTCATTAGCTCTGACCCATCTATCATACGCATCTCGAACTGTTTGGTTTGCGTTAGGACTAGGGGATGGAGGACACTACTCCGTTAAAACGAATCGGAGATCATCTATTACTAGTATTCTATTGATATTCGATTTCTAAGTTCTGTAATTATTGTCATTAAGTTTTTCAGAAGCTAGCAGTTGTATAATGGATGTTGATATTGCTGAAAAAGTAAACAAATTAATTAGAGAATTGATTCACTCTTTTTAATCCAATTTATTTAGCAAAAATAATGTACCCGTTCTCATTATTCTTTTGCTACGATACTTCAGTGAGTCAGAATAACCCCCACCGAAGGGCAGTCGGCTACTCCTTCACTGAATCAAGACAGAGACTAAATACTAATACCAGAATAACTCTTATCGTTATAGTACTTAGTTACCGTTTATTTGGTCAAGAAATTTACTAACACTTAGTAAGTCTTGTAAGTGTATACCCGTCACTTTCGAATTACAGAGATCAAAATGAAACAAGCCCTCGAAGGAGAAACAATTGTTTGACAACGGACCTAAATAACCCTATCCATTTATGAAGTTTTGAATCCTATGTTACAACCCTCCGAAGGGATAACCGTTGCTAAACGACTAGCAAAGGGTCGCATAAAGCCAACCAGCAGGCACAACATAGGAATCTCACGATATGACCTAATGGAAGAGACCGTAGGATGTGTTGACACAGACCCTTCACCCACTTACTATGAACTACTTCTCCTACCTTGTTATTGACCCATCTAAACACTTTTCGAAGCCGAACATGAATCTCACAGTGTGATCTCTTAGTGACGTGAGAGCTAGAAATAATACATCTCATATAATATTAATCTCTCACTGAAGTGTTCTATTTTATAAAAGATTGGGTAATTACTTGGTTATTAACCGACTAATATTAAACAACCTAAGTTTAGATGATTTTTCCTAGTATAACTCTTATACCGGGATTAACCTATGATGTCTAGGTGATAAACAAATTTTATTACCTTACACCACTCATGCATGCTCATAAAACTAGGGTTATTGACTTAGACGCCAGTTTGATCTCCAGGTAGGAGGTGTTCCGTAAACCGTCAACTTTAGTACCCCCCAACCTTAGACAAAATCACCCCAAGTAATTAACAACCCTTCTTTTACAAGTAATCGACCTATTCTAACTCTTAAAAAGGCGACTGAATTACACTGGTTAACCCTAGGTGAGAGCATGCATCTTATCTTTGTTATAGATTTTAAAAGTCTAGGTTATTTTATAACAATTATAAAACATATTATGACATTTATAACCCTAGAAAATTCATCTATAACATGCTTCCTTAATTATCGTGCTTTAATATAACACTTATATTAAAACTAAGCATGCATAGTATATACATTATAACATTTATAATATATAACAAATGCATGCCACATGCTTACCCTATGGTGGGGTTTTTAAAAAACTATATGGTATGTTTTATGCACATATAATCAAACAATATTATACATAATCACATGCATGAAAAGTAAAAAAACACTAAAGTGGACCGATTTTGGTATTAAAAGCAAACAAACAACTAAATTATTACATAAATCAGCAAGCAACTCCTTCGAACCGGCTTCAAACACTTTGAACCAACCCAAACCGGCCAAAAACCACTCGAACCGGCTTGAAAACACCAAAAAAATAAAAAATAGGTTGAACCAGTCAAACCGGCTCAACCAAGTCAACTGGACCGGTCCAAACTGAAGGAAATCAATCATGAGGATTTCCATGAGCAGCGGAATGATCGCTCCAAATTCCATTCGAAATTGAATATACACAATTACAGTCAAGAAACAGAAACTTACAGGTCATGCACAATACGAAATTACAACATGCTTTACAAGATAATCAAGGGAAAGATTATACATACATTTGAAGACTCATGCTTCATACTCCCTCGATCACGAACGTTCGTTCAGTCTCCAAGACAGCAACACATAAATGCTCAAACACAACGATCGCAACACAACACGATCAATTAGCAAACACGAACTTAACGATCTCTAAGATCACGAACCCAATGAACGACCTCTAAAACCTCGAACTCAATCGAGTTGAGTAAGACAGCATCACAATGGCTACCTTGGTATTCTCAGTGTGAGAATCCAGAAGTGTGGACTCTGTGTGGACCTGGTTAGAGGAAGAGAATGGAGGAATAAAAATCGTGTAGACGATTGAGCAAATGGGAGATGAGAAATCGTATAGACGAATGCTCAATCGTTTAGAAGAAGGCAATCTATCGCATAGAAAAAGCCCTGCGATCATTTAGCTACGACCAGTTGAGTGAACTATCGTATAGTATCACTCTACGATCGTTTATTCTCTCTTTCAGCTATCGTTTAGTGAAAACCAATTCACTTGACAGAAATCCGTGAGTTCCTTTCCGAGAATAGTAACTCTTCTAAATTTAGGAAACCATTTTTTTTTTATCTTACGGTTACCATAAAACCACCAATAACCTCCCACTCAATTGGTTATTAGAGAAAAAGAGAAAATTATCAAATAATTAACATCATTATAAATATATATGATAACCAACTTACATACTATATTTATAACCTATAGTTTTAATATTTCATCTCATGAAACATATAAACCATAGCTCTTTTTCTATTTTATGGTACTTAATGTAAATCTCATTTACATTAATCCTCCACTTGATGTATCTCATACATTACACCGATTATATCATATATAATCAAATTTCCTGTTGTCAATTTAAACATTTCAAATCAACACCAAGAACTGATTCTCAACTTGAATCTGTTGAGCTACTAAGGGGACCTTATGGACCTGTAGCTTGAAGCTCCAACGATACGTGAATAATTGACTAAACTCTTTAATCACGGGATCCACCATCCATTAACTGCCAGGCATTCCACTAAAGACCGACAATTGCATTTTCCTTATTATAGATATATCTTGTGTCCATATCAACCAATCAATAGTGTGATAACTCTTCACAGATCGCTCGTAAGTACACCTGGGCCAATAACCGTTATGCCCCTATAGTTACATCTAACTTCTTAAGTACCACTGATTCTTCTAATGAACATAATTCATAATCCTACTATGATTGAGTCCTCTCTTTCAAAGAGAAGCTGTGGCCAATATGTTCAAGACCCGAAATCAGCTCTTAAGGGAGCAATCTATCTACTCACCCCTACTTCAGGGAAAGAGTGAATTCCATCTTGTGTAACTGAGTTCCCAGCTCCCAAATCAAACAAGTCCTAAAAAGGTAGGCATGTTGAGTTAGCAATCTGGCTACTCTCACCCATACTAATCAAAGGACCACCCTCAAAGGCAGGAGTTCCCAAAACACTCAGGATTGAGGTCATGTCACCTATGGTCGTTTATGTGAAATGTAAGCCTCAAGTATCAACGACGTAATATAAAGAGACTATTCATCTCGTGGTCTGGTCATATACAAACTCTTTGTATAGGACACCCTCGCTCGCAGTCTCCACATGAATGGTCAAGATCCACCATCTGTAGTAGTTCACAACATTTACAAACCTCTACAAAGTGGGCCACATCCGTAGTGTCACCAAAATTAGGTATCCATCCTTAATCCTTATACTACAGGCCTTTTTAGGTTATCACTTAAAGCATGGTCTACTTGTATATCTCATCTACATGTTTAAGTTTACATACAATAACCATGGATCTTTGTTTATTGGATATGAGTAAATGCCAAATAAAATAACTCTTATTTATTCATAATAATGTGTATAGTTTACAAACTACGAGACTTCGGGAGAATTAGGACACCAATCCCAACAATCTCCCATTTGTCCTAATGCCTCGGGAGACTAATGTACAATACATGATAAAACAAGTACAATATACATAAATAAGGGCATACTCTATATCCCAGTATCATCTCCTACTTGCCCTAGACAAAAAGCCGCATGTCCCGTAGACCCAGACTTTTCGGATGACCCTCGAACACTTTGGCCATGAGAGCTTTTGTAAACGGATCAGCAATGTTGTGCTCCGACACGATCTTCGTGACTATCACATCACCGCGACGCACAATCTTCCTGATCAAGTGATATTTCCATTTGATATGCTTTCCTCGACGATGACTCCAAGGTTCATTTGAATTTTCCACAGCCCTGTTGTTATCACAATAAAGAGTGATCGAAAAATCCATATTTAGAACAACTTCCAAATCTGTAAGGAATTTCCTCAGCAAACAGCCTCCTTAGCTGCTTCACAAGCGGCTATATATTCGTCTTCCATAGTGGAGTCTGCAATGCATCATTACTTGATGCTTTGCCACACTACAGCCCCTCTATTCAGAGTGAACATTGACCCCAATGTTGATTTACGAGAATCTCTATCAGTGTGAAAGTCAGAGGATCAAATCCTTATCTCTATACATGAGCATGTAGTCCCTCGTTTTCTGAAGATACTTGAGGATTGTTTTGACTGCTATTCAATGATCTAATCCTGGATTGGACTAATAACGACTGACAATCCCTACTGCATAGCAAATGTCGGGTCTAGTACACAACATTGCATACATTAAGCCTCCAATAGTTGAATCATAGGGAACCCGTCTCATCTCCTCAACTTCTTGAGGTTCTTAGGACACTGATCCTTAAACAAAACGATTCTATGCCTGAAGGATAATAAACCCCTCTTGGAATCCTGCATCCTATATCTGACCAACATTTGATCTATGTATGATGTCTGAGACAAGGCTAACTGATCCCGAATGATCTGGATCCCTAGAACATACTGTGCCTCACCCAAATCTTTCATTTGGAACTGGGCGGCTAACCACTTTTTAATGTCAGTCAGAAATCCTACATCATTCTCAATAAGTAGGATATCATCCACATACAGTACCAGGAAAGCTACTAGGCTGTTGATAACCTTCTTGTAAACACAAGGCTCATCAACATTCTGATCAAAGCCAAACGATTTAACTGCAATGTCAAATCTAATGTTCCACGATCTAGACGCTTGTTTTAGCCAATAAATGGACCTATTAAGCTTTCAAATTCTTTGCTCTTGATTTGGAACTATGAACCTCTCTGGTTGAGCCACGTAGATGGTCTCATCAAGATTACATTAAGAAAGGCAGTCTTAACGTCCATTTTATTGGGTTTTATGTCCTAAAACTCGTGGTTTATTTGTTGGGTTTTATATCCTAAAACTCGTGGTTTGTAAACATTAGAATTTATTCTGAGAATTCAATAAAGTTGTTGTTGAATAAATTGTTTTTTTTAGAAATCCAATAAACCTAAGTCCCTTGACTATTATATGAATACTTGAACTTTATGTGGAGACATACAAGTGGATCAGGTTCGAGTAAATAGTCAAAATGATCTATAGTATATGAATAAGATTGGGTACCTTATTCTGGTAACACTATTGGATGCGGCCTACTCCGTAGTTGTTACAAAGAGTTGTAAAGTGCTACATACGAAGTGATCCTAATTCATGCATGTTGAGACATGAGAAGTGGGGGTGTCCTGTGCAAATGAGTTTTATGCAAGATCGGACTATGAAACTTGTCACTCTTACTTTATAACATTGTTTACTGTTTAAGACTGAAAATTTCAAAGCGATGACCTAGGTAACTTAACATTAATCCTAAGCTAACTATGAACTCTTATTTGTTTGGGATTATCCTTTGATCTGCAAATGGTGAAAGTAGACCAATTGTCTCTGCTCAATAAGCTTACCATTTTGGGGATAAGACCGGATGAATAGTTGGGAACATAGGGTGCAAGAGGGAATTCACTCCTAACCGATTAGGGTTAGTAGAGAGGTTGTTTCCTTTAAGTGCTAATTCTGGGTCTTGAACAAGAGGCCTCACCCTCTCATTGGCCTGAGAGGGATTCAATTTGTTGATTGGATCACAAATAAATTATTCATTAGAGGATTAGTAGAACTTAAGGAACAAGAGGTAAATCGGGGGTAAAACAAAGATTCGACCCAGCCGTTATTACGAGCAACCTGTGAAGGGTTAACTTACTAATCATGGTCATATCCAGTGGACATAATATATCTACAATGAGGGGAATTCAACTATGGGCTTTAGTGGAATCACCCATTAGTTAATGAATGGGGGTTAGATCGGTCTAATGAGTTTAGCCGATTAATCTCGGATCGTTGGAGACCATGATCTGTAGGTCCGCGAGGTCCCCCTACTAGCTCGTAAATGGGTACGCTTTAGGGTAGCTTGAGAAATTAATTTGAAACGTTCAAATTAAACAGAACAAGAGAATAAATATTTAAATATGATTTAAATATATAAAGATGATTATTGTGCAAAAATTAATTTAATATTTGATATTAAATTAATTTAATAAAATAAAATTTTAAATAAAATGATTTAAAAGTCATTTTGTATTTTTAAAATAAAATGGAAATTCCTTTGAATGTGTTGCACATAATGGAAAAAGAGTTTTTTTCCATTATCATCATCTTTATGCTCACACACAAACCATGATCTTCTCTACCTTGATTCTCCAAGCATGAGCTACAAGACATGCACTCTATCTCTTTGCATGTTCATCTTGATATATAAAGAAGATTGGAGTTGTTGGTGAAGGAGATGAATACAGAATTTTGAGAGAAAAATCGTGGTGAAGAAGAAGTTGTCTTCTTCAACTTGTTGCTGTGAGCTTCCCTTGTTTTTCCACATCTACAAGTTTTTCTTGAGTCTCATAACTCTACCTAAAGCTCCAAGAGCATAGTAGGGAAGGGTTTGAGGTGGTTCACGTTGATATTAAGTGAAGACAACAGTTGAACAAACGATTTTCTTAAAGAGTTCTTCAAAGGTATGTTCTGAAAACCCATTTTTATGAACAAATGCTTTAGTTTTTTCCAAAATTAGTGAATTAGAATGCTTATGGATCCTTGATACTTTCGCTGTATGTTGTTTAACTCCAACACATTTTCCATATCTCATAATTATAAAATGTGGCTATGGACAAGAGTATCCTGATAGACTTTAGCATGACAAGAGGTGAGAAAGTTTCCTCATAGTCCACTCCCTCAACCTGGGTATAAACCTTTGCCACGAGTCTAGCCTTAAAGGTTTGCACCTTTCCATCTATACCTCACTTTCGCTTGTAGATCCAGTTACACCCTATAGATTTTACCCCATCAGGCTGATCCACCAGCTCCCAGACTTGGTTGAAGTACATAGACTCCATTTCCTGGTTCATGGCCTTAATCCACTCATCCTTGTCAACATCCTCCATTGTTTGCTTAAAAGACAATGGATCATCGACCCTATCATTAGAAATGACGTTCTGGGCTTCAATCAAACCCATGTAGCGATCTGGTGGGTTCATAATCCTCCCACTATGTCGAGGCAGTCTCAACTCTTGAGATGGTTGACTAGATGTACCGACCTCAACAACTCTTGTTGATCGATCAGTCTATTCAACAACTCTTGTTGAACTCTCAGTAGTCTCAGTCTCACTAGAACTCCCACATAAAATAATCTTCCTTCATGGTTTATGATCCCGGATGTGGTCTTCTTCCAAGAAGATAACATTTGTAGAAACAAACACTTTGTTCTCACTTGAATCATAGAAGTATCCATTTCTTGTTTCCCTAGGGTAGCCTAAAAAGAGGCAAACTTTCAAACGTGGTTCCAACTTCTTTAGGTTAGTCACAAGCTTGTGGGTCGGACATCCCCAAATCCTAAAGTGGCATAAACTACCTTTAAGGACTCTCCACAGCTTAAAAGGTGTTTTAGAAACACTTTTCGAGGAAACGTTGTTCAGAATGTAACATGCAGTCTCCACTGCAAAACCCCAAACGAGTCGGGAAGATAAGCATAATTCATCATAAACCGAACGATGTCCAAAAAGGTTCTATTTCTTCTTTCTGATACACCATTTTGCTAAGGTGTACCTGGGGCCAAGAGTTAGGATGTAATTCCATGTTCTATCAAATAGTTCTGGAATTGGAGGTCTATATACTTTCCTTCATGATCAGATCGTAGTGTTTTTATCTTCTTACCTAACAAGTTTTCAACTTCAGCCTTATACTCCTTGAACTTGTCAAGGGCTTCAGACTTACATTGCATTAGGTAGAGATACACGTACCTTGAATAATCATCTATGAAATAAATGAAATATTCATACCCACCTCAAGCTCTAACACTCATTGGACCACAGAGGTCTGAATGTATAAGCTCTAAGGTTTCCTTGGCTCTATAACCTTTTCCAGTAAAAGTTTGTTTGGTCATCTTGCCTTCGAGGCATGATTCACACATTAGCAAGGAGTTTTCTTCTAAACTCTTTAGAAGTCCACATTTCACCAACTGCTCAATCCTATTGAGGTTGATATGACCTAACCTAGATGCCAAAGATGGGTGTTTTCCTTAGGAGAAACCTTTGGTCTTTTAGCTGTTGTCGCCATACTGAACATTTTAGTGTTAAACAAGGCTTTTATGACTAATGGTCTTAATACATACAAGTTACTTTCCATTGAACCAAAACCAATCTCCATTCCATTCTTGAAAATAAACACTTTACTCTCAGAAAAGGAGACAGTATAACCTTGTTCAATGAGACAAGAAACCAAGATTAAGTTTCTCTTGATATGAGAAACTACAAAAATATTATCGAGTTACAGATAACGTTTCTTGTCCAAAAATAACTTCAGCCTGCCTATAGCAACAGTTGAGACAATCTCACCAGTACCGACTCGAAGAGTCATCTCTCCATGTGACAATGTTTGCTAGGAATTAAATCCTTGATAAGAGGAACTGACATGATTAGTAGCACCTGAATCAAGGATCCAGGCAGAATCATCATTATCTACCAACCACGTCTCTAAGACCAATAAATCATATTTACTGTCTTTAAACATCCTCCTCTTTTGGAGAGTAGTGGGATCAGTATCGGAATCTAAATAAGCTCCAAGTTCAATATCAGAGAACACTTCTCGTCGATGAACTTCAACAGAGTTAGCAACACTTGCTTTCTCTTCTTGAAGTTTAACTTGGGAACTAACACTACTAGTATCTTTATCATCATCCCTCTATGCTCAAAAAGTAAGAACTGACGTTCAAACAATTTTTGCAACAAGTCCATGATCTCACGTGCAATGACCATGTTCTCAACTCTTTTGCCCAAAGCATCAGGTATGCTAGACAATATGTGAAGTCGGGCCAATGAATTAGCCTTCATCCACAACTCATATGCATTATGAACACTTCGTGATGCATCAAGGGTCGGGACTTAAGGACACTCCTCAACCATGACAGACACTCCTCAACCATGACAAACTCGAGGTCGTTTACCACGAAATACGTTTAATAAGACTCTTTCCACGGTATGTAATCGGTCAAATTAGAGGCATTTAACGAAAAATCAAACATGTTGCTGAAAACAAAAACACATTGATCTACATTAGGTTTTAAGGAAATACTCGTTGAAAAACATACAACATCCAATACGGTTTAGCAAAACTAACATGAAGCCCATGTGACATCTAGTTTCACAATGATGCTCCAAAGATTTAGGACAAAAGCCGCCAAAGGATGGTCAATTTATCCCTTCTCTGAATTAAGACATTCTTAACCAGTCATTAATACCAGAACAACTCTTGTTCCTATAACGACTAGCCATCATTGATTTGGTTAAGAAATAATTAATTTACTTAACAATTTCCCGTAAGTGTGACTCGCCATTTTAGGCCCTAGAGTTCCGCCCTAAGCAGCCAATTCAAAGGGAAAAAATTCGATTGGGGCAAAAACTAAAGTGACCCTATCCATTTCTGGAGTTCACCTTGATATTGATCAACTGCACAAAAGCCATCCGAAGAGGGATGCTCCCAGGGCGCCACAAGGTAGTACAAGAAGATCTCACGGTGCAAACCAATGAAGGAGACCGCAAGACATATTGACACACATCCTTCACCCACTTACTATAAATACTCTCTCTGTCCACCTTGATATTGACTCATGCAAACAACATTCAAAAGAGGATGCTCCCAGGGCACCACGAGACCAAGCATGAATCTCATGGCGTGAACATTCAGGGAGAAACATGAATGGAATCATTGACATATCAGATACATCTTTTCCTCCCACTGAATATTTTATAACCTAGGGTTTAGTTTACTTAGAAAAAACACGGCTAAGAATTTTAACTAAGTGACTTTTTAGGTTTAACCAAGAGTAACTTTTACCTTGGATAGTTAAACAACTTTTGATCATCATCCATTAAACTTATTAACAGAGTCTTTGACCAACTGTCGCATGCTTGCAAAAAATCTATCTAATTCACCTTTCCAGGTAGGTTCCCAGGTAGGGGTGTTCCGTTTCCGTCAGCTTAAGTACCCCAACCTAGACAGAACCCACCTTAGACAAAAGGTCCCTTATAGATAGATTTAATACAATTTTAATCTTTTATGCCAATCAATTTAATCCTATTAAACTGATTTAAAAAGATTAAACTAGGTTACTAATCCCATTAGAACCTTGAACTTAGGTCTATCTCAATTCAATTTTAAAACCCTTTTAAAACATGAGTTTGCCTAAGTCTGCATGCAACTCTTTCTTATCGATTTTAGTTCTAATTTCCATTATAACGCTTATAACTAGAAACAACCAAAACCATCTACAACGCAAAGCAAACACATATAAGGCATTCATAACACTTATAAATAGCCTAAGTGTCATGCTCCATGCATGTTCATTTATTGCTACATTTATATAACTCTTATATAACACAACAACGAACCAAGCAAACATGCTTCCATTCATCCTTATACTATAACACTTATAATATAAAGATGATGCATGAATATGCTTACTACATGCATAAATATAACTCTTATATTTCATGATGCATGTGCATGCTTTCTTGTAACTTCATCATGCCATATTATAACACTTATAATACATGATGCATGAATAATTGCACAATCTAAGGTGGATTTCAAAGCTATATGTCATACAATATGCCATATAAACCATATACATCTCATGTATATTAAGCAAAAGTTGATGAACCAGGATAAGTAAACTCAAAACTACAAAACTAAAAGCTAACTATTACAAAAACCAAGAGTCTTTGGTTCAAATAGGCGAACCGAGTCTTGAACCATCGGTCGAAGTCCACGTCTCCACTGATCGTGTATAAAATTCCTTGTGATCGCCTACATGAAAGAGTAAACGCTTTACTCAATCGTTTACCAATGCTTCTAGAGCTAAACGATCGTTTAGCAATGATCGTGTACCTTTTACTATGCGATGAAGCACGAGGTACTCGATCGTGCAGTGCGTAATGCATAAAGCAAACCTTAAATGATCGTCTAAATGACAACGATGCGATGAAGCACAATAGTCTAAACGATCGCTGAGCGACGCCAAAGTATCGTATACCGCATGATCGTGTAGTCAGTGACTATGCGATGAGGCATGCTAACTACATGATCGTTTAGTGCGCGCGTCTTTTATTAAACAATGAACATCATATGCTCCCACTCGATCGTTTACCTCCAATGTCCACGCGATCGGGCAACCAATGCTACGTGATAGAGTAAACGCTTTACCCCATCGTTTAGCATTAGGTAAACGATCGTTTAGTAAATACTACATGATACGACCAACTCTTGGTCTTCTTCTTCGTTGAGAACCACATCTCCATGTTTCAAAACTTCATCACGAACAACTCGACAAACTCAAACACTTTGAATTACAGACTCAATTGCTTGTTAATTATGCCCAAAAACACAAGGACCCTTACAAATTAACACTTTGTAATCAAAAGAAAGCTTTAAATATAGGCAATTAACTCATAAACATTCATCAACACCATCCACAAACACATTTAACAATTAAACGCAAATGCAGAAAACCCACCACGACTGTAAAAGAAGTTCAAAGCAGAAGTGAAATTTGAAATATCAGAACAACCTGGCTCTGATACCAATTGAAGGAAATCAAACATGAGAATTTCCATGAGCAGTGAAATGATCATTCCAAATTACATTCGAAATTGAACATACACAATTACAGTCAAGAAACGGAAACTTACAGGTCATGCACAGGACGAAATTATAGCATGCTGATAACGGGCAGAAATACACGTTATTACAGCACAAATAAGTAAAACAATGAGGGAATGCGACAGTAAAAATATACAAAATCATGTCCAAAAGCGTTAAACTAAGAAGATTGCGATCGCATCTGCCCATCGCATAAAAGCAGCTAATTTACTTATTTTGTGCAGGAAAAATGCGTTGGCACAAGCAAATTGTGATCCAAGGAATTTGGCGACAGTGCACTGTAAAAGATTGCGACCACAAAGCCATGCGATCGTATGCACTCGCGGGAATTTGCTCAAGAAGGTGGCCACATAAAAACGACACATCAAGATGAAAGCATAATAAATCATGATGGGACGGAAAGCTGATGACGGTCGAATCCAAATTTAGTTGACAAGCCATTAACAACACACTGTAGTAGGTACATTCAATTTTTCGGTGACCATTAATCGGCGCATCAGACAGAAGATTTAATGACCTCCCATCATTGCAATCATTAGAGAGAGAAGCTTCTTCACCTTGAGCTCTATAAATACTGAAAGCCACTATTGTTAAAGGAGTTCGACACAGTTCGTCACATATAGAAGATAGATCATATACAAATAGATAGCCGTTAGTTTGTAGTTATTCATATACTTAGAAGGCAGAGGCGAGCGAAGAGAAGAAGACACCGAGAGATCATTCCTGGTTAACTCAAAAGACTGTCGGGAAGCACTGTAAAAGAAAAGAGGGTCGACACTTGTGAAAGCAAGGATATTCTTTTGGACAGAGTAGAGTAAAAAGATAGTGTAAAAGGCTCGGGAAGCAAGACATTTCTACCGGGCTTCTTATCCCTACTTTCCATTGTTGTTTTGTATTCTGACTTTATTTATAAAATGGGATTCTCATATCAACATCTGTTCAATATCTTCACATTTCGCATGAGTAGCTAAATTCCTGAATGGGTTGAGAAGTACTTAGCTAGCATGACCTAAGATCTTCACTTTATGCGATAATCTTGTCTTATATATGCGTCCTTTACCCTTTAGAGATACTTGAGAGAGTAGTCTAAAGAAAGAACCTAGACTTGAGAGAGTCAGGTTAGAATCTAGGCTTGAGAGAGTTAGATTAGAGCCACATAAGCAAGAGATAGAAACTTAGACATAAATTTTGTTTGCTATTATGAATCGCATGCACCTTAGAAATAGGATATGATAGTATGCGGTCACCTTGTGTATGTATGTATCATTCATCATCGCATAGACAAGAATAGAGGCTTAGACATAAGTCCTATTGACATTATCGTATACGTCGCATGCGTGCTAGAAATAGGAACTATGGCATTTGCATTGAGAAATGACATGCTATTGTGTGTGTGTAGCATGATCGCATAACTTGAACGTAATCTGAAGAAGTGTTAGCTAAATTTTTTCTCAACCCGTTCATCGCATACCCAGTGTAACTTTTGATTTCATCAACTCTTTGCTCAAATCCGTCGCATAGACTTATACTTAACTAAACTCCAACCAACTTACTTGTTTCTGCCATCGCGAAGGAATCAAAATTTACTATCGCATAATATCTAAATAGTCCCTGTGTTCGACCCTGGACTTACCAGGAAATCTAGTGAGATTTATACTTGGGTTTTACTAGGAAAACGTGCATGCGCAATGCATAACTCATCACCGCAATTATACACCATTATTTCATCACATTCACAACGCATCACATGCTTTATAAGATAATCAAGGGAAAGATTATACATACCTTTGAAGACTCATACTTCAAACTCCCTCGATCTCAAATGCTCGTTTAGTCTCCAAGACAGCAACACATGAACGCTCGAACTTAACGACCGCAACACAACACGATCAATCAACAAACACGAACTCAACGATTTCCAAGATCACGAACCCAACGAATGACCTCCAGAACCTCAAACTCAGTGGAGTTGAGTAAGACACCACCACAATGGCTACCTTGGTATTCTCGGTGTGAGAATCCAAATTATGGGCTCTGTGCAGACTTGGTTAGAGGAAGAGACCGGAGGAATAACAATCGTGTAGATGATTGAGAAAGTGGGAGATGAGAAGGGTCTATCGTATAGACGAATGCTCAATAGTTTAGAAGAAGACAATCTATTGCATGGAAAAAGCCCTGCAATCGCTTAGCTACAACCAGCTGAGTGAACTATCGTATAGAGTCACTCCATGATCATTTAGTCTCTCTTTCAGCTATCGTTTAGTGAAAACCAATTCACCTGACAGCAATCCGTGAGTTCCTTTCCGAGAATAGCAACTCTTCTAAATTTAAGAAAACATTTTTTTCTTTATCTCACGGTTACCATAAAACCACCAATAATCTTCCACTCAATTGGATATTAGAGAAAAAGAGATAATTATCTAATAATTAATACCATTATAAATATATATGACAACCAACTTACCATACTATATTTATAACTATAGTTTTAATATTTCATCTCATGAAACATATAAACCATAGCTATTTTTCTATTTTATGGTACTTAATGTAAATCTCATTTACATTAATCCTCCACTTGATGTATCTCATACATCACACGATTATATCATATATAATCAAATTTACTGTTGTCAATTTGAACATTTTAAATCAGCACCAAATACTGATTCTCAACTTGAATCCATTGAGCTACCAAGGGGACCTTATGGACCTGTATCTTGAAGCTCCAACGATACGTGAATAACTGACTAAACTCTTTAGTCATGGGATCCACCATCTGTTAACTGCCAGGCACTCCATAAAGACCGATAGTTGTACTCTCCTTACTACAGATATATCTTGTGTCCATATCAATCAATCAACAGTGTGATAACCCTTCACAGATCGCTTGTAAGTACAGCTGGGCCAATAAACGTTATGCCCCTATAGTTACATCTAACTTCTTAAGTACCACCGATCCCTCTAATGAACATAATTCATAGTCCTACTATGACTGAGTCCTTTTTTCCAAAGAGAAGCTGTGGCCACTAGTTCAAGACCCAGAATTAGCCTTTAAGGGAGCAATCTATCTACTTACCCCTACTTCGAGGAATGAGTGAATTCCATTTTGTTTAATAAATGAATTCCATCTTGTGTAACTGAGTTCCCAGCTCCTGATAAGTCTTAAAAAAGGTAGGCACGTTGAGTTGGCAATCTGGCCACTCTCATCCATACTAATCAAAGGACTGCCTTCAAAGGCAAGAGTTCCCAAAACACTCAGGATTGAGGTCATGTTACATATGGTCGTTTAGGTGAGATGTAAGTCTCAAGTATCAATGGCATTATATAAAAAGACTATTCATCTCGCGGTCTGGTCTTATACAAACTCTTTATATAGGATACCCCTGCTCGCATATCTCCACATGAATGGTCAGGATCTACCATCTATAGTAGTTCACAATACTTGCAAACCTTTACAAAGTGGGCCGTATCCATAGTGTCACCAGGATCAGGTATCTCTCCTTAATCCTTATACTACAGATCTTTTTGGTTTATCACTTAAGGCATGATCCATTTGTATATCTCATATACATGCTTGAGTTTACATACAATAACCATGGAGCTTTGTTTATTGGATATGAGTAAATAGCAAATAAAATCACTCTTATTTTATTCATAACAATGTGTACAGTTTACAAACTATGAGACTCCGGGAGAATTAGGACACCAATCCCAACACAAACCATCTGGATCGATTGGTCAACGAACGTTGGCGAGGTCAACGAGTGGGAGCACACGGGTTGCGAAGCGAGCGCACAGGTTAGAGCTTTGGGCGGGTCGGTTGCTGACGGATGGCAAGCATACAAGGCACTAAAGGAACCAGGTCGTTCTCTCTCAGACCAACGAAAGGATGAGGCCCTTTGTTTAAGACCCGACAACTTTTCTAGTATCTTTAAAATGGGTAAGAGTGAATTCCATCCTGCAAATTCTATGTCCCCAGCCATCTACTCGGTCTTATCCTTGAAATTAAAGGAATATTGAGCAGCGATGTTGAGCTTACCCTCACCTACGCAGATCAAGGGACAATTACGAATAAACATGAGTTCATAGAAAACTCAGGATTCAAATCAAGTTATCTTACACAATCTCGTGTAGAATACTCCCGCTCACATGTCTCTACATGAACGAACTTATCACATCGTTTATGACACTTTACAATATTTGTAGCAATAAAAAAGCGAGTTATATTCAATAGTATCTCCAGAAATAGGTACCCAACCTAATCCAAGTACCATAGACGATTTAGGCTATTTTACTCGAACTTGATCAAGTTTATGTCTCCATATAAAGTCCAAGTATTCATGACAATAACCAAAGGTTCATAGTTTATTGGATTTAGACTTATTAAACAATCAACAACCCTTGTCTGAATAAACTTCATATACGTTTATTATTTACAAAACTACGAGTTTTAGGACATACAAGCCAATAATGTAGTATAGACTGCAACCTATATTTTGAATCGTGTTCCATCCAAGAGTGTTTCTGAAATGCCTTTGTAATTATGGAATAGTTGTAAAGGTAGTTTACGTCATTTCAAGATTTGAGGTTTGCCAACACATGTGCTTAAGGCTAATTCTAAGAAATTGGAACCTCGTTCAAAATTATGCTTATCTGTAAGCTATCCCAAAGAAACAAGAGGTGGTTACTTCTACAATCCTAAAGATAATAAACTATTTGTGTCGATAAATGCTATATTTTTAGAAGAGAACCACATTAAGGAGCATAAACTGCACAGTAAGATAGTATTGAATGAGCTTTTCAGCGAAACTACTGAACCTTCAACAAGAGTTGTTGAAGAGTCAAGTTCATCAACAAGAGTTGTTAATGTTGGTTCATTTAGTAGGTCACATACACCTCAACTGTTAAGGAAGCCTCGACATAGAGGGAGGGTTGAAAACCTGCCTATTCATTATATGGGTTTAGTAGAAACCTTGACCATCATATCTAATAGTGACGTTGAGAATCCATTGTCCTATAAATAAGTAATTGAAGATGTAGACAAAGGTGAATGGAACAAAGCCATGGACCACGAAATGGAGTCCATGTACTTCAATTTAGTCTAAGTTCTTGTAGATCAACGGGATGGGGTAAAACCTATAGGTTGCAAATGAATCTACAAGAGGAAAATGGGTGCAGATGGTAATGTGCAAACCCTTAATATTAGACTTGTGGCAAAGGGTTATACCTAGATGGAGGGAGTTGACTATGAAGAGACTTTCTCATCTTTTTCCATTCAGATACTCCTGTCCATTGCCGCATATTATGATGATGAAATTTGTCAAATAAATGTCAAGATTGCCTTCCTGAATGGAAATCTTGAGGAGACTATCTATATGCAACAACTCGAGGGATTCATAACCCAAGGTCAAGAGCAAAAGATTTGCAAGCTTAATCAGTCAATTTATGGACTAAAACAAGCTTCTTGATCATGGAATAAAAATTTTGATATTGTGATAAAATCTTATGGCTTTGATCAAAATGTTGATGAACCTTGTGTTTACAAGAAAATCATCAACGGTTCAGTAGATTTCTTAGTGTTGTACGTAGACGATATCCTACTTATTGGAAATGATATAAGTCTACTGTCACACCCCCTCCCGAGCTCACCACTCTGGCCGAAAAGAGAGTGTGAGGACAACAGATATTAGGAACTTCTACTATCTAGGATTTTTTTTTCCTTTTCCTATTACAAATCATAACTGAGCTATTTCAGTTAGAAGTGTTTTATACAATACATTATCGTTTTTCAATTATAAGATTACACTACTACCATGTGTCTGAATCCTCCTAATACAGCTGTCGAGTTGAGATGATTTTTGCAATCACTTCGCCGACTGGTTCTAAGAACAATCCATCGCCCTTTTTTTGATACCTTGAGGGGTAGAGGATTTAGAAAAAGATTTGGAAAACATGAGCAAGAGTGCTCAGTGAGTGGTAAGTTCAAACTAAAATATTATTTACCTTCAAAACATTTTTGGGGAAGCAATAAATGAGACGAAGTTGGCATGATCACATAATTCTCCAATTACATAGCAAATCACTATGAACTGGTTTGAGGAAACAATTTCCAGTATCTCAAACAATCCGTCGAATGTGCACATGTCGAAATTCCTGCTAGACGTACTCGACTCGTGGATAATCCTAGCCAGATATACTGACGATTCCAGTCAAACGTCCACGAAGTATGCTAATAATATCTTTGGCACAATTTCCAGTTTCCAGTCAAACTAATAGTAGCAAACATCCAAACCATGACTCACAGAGAAAATAGTCGTCCAAACAAAAGAATAATAATTATAATCCAAGAAAACATATTTTAAGATCATGCCAAGTTTACCAAACTGGTATAAATATATAATACATCCAAACATTCAAAAATATAAACCACTCATCGTCAATTTTCTTTTCTTTCGAACTTCCCATCCCACGGATAAGCGAAACCAACAAAAATTAAGTAACAAAAATTGACTGACCGTCGGTGTGGTCAATCAATTGGCATGTTCATCCCTTCAAAATTAAGTAGAATCGATTGCCAAAAGATAGGTATTCAATGATCAGCGACAGTTTGAGTTTAAAACCGACACCGACAGATCGATGCTTACCCTTATTAAGATGGGGATGAAGTTGCTCTAATAATTTTCACGTTATATGTATATTCCTTTTTCTCTTAGATTTTATAAATTATGTATAAATGGTCAATTCTTGTTAGTAAAGATTGTGCAACCTTGTCGAAGTAAGCATGTTCAATTGACATGACAATGCGTTAGCGACTAGATCTGTAAAAAGGAATTTATGCAACCTCCAACATATTTTAATTGCAATTTTTAAGTATCATTTAAAAATAACAAAGAAAAAGTATTCTGCGTTCAATTTTATATTTGGAGAATTTTCGGAGAAAGAAAAATGTCAAACTATTTACAAAGATAACAAAAAAAAAATAATAATAATAGACATTGATAGACTTCTATCGACTTCTATCAGTGATAGATTTCTATCGATTTCTATATTGATAGACACTGATAGACTTCTATCAGCCTCTATAAAAAAATATTAAAATTTTGCTATTTTATGTAAATAGTTTTCCTTATTTCTCTAATTTAGAAAATCTCCCTTTCTATTTTCTTAGGGTTGTTGTTAAAATTGAATTTTTATTGTTTTTAAAATTGAATTTTATTTTTCTAAACTAAATTTATCATAATATACATGGCATAATTTTATTATATATATAATCATAGTTTAAATTTCCATCAAAATCTTGAAATTTCGAGATTTCAAAGGGCTCGAAATTTGATTGGGGGAAATTTCATTTTCCCCTAATTTCGACAAGATTTTGAGAACATTTCAAGAAATTTTGAAATTGAGAATATTACGATTCTCCCATTTCAACGAAATTTTGAGATTTCGAGAAAATTTCACGAAATTTCGACATTTCGAGGAAATTTAAATTTTTTTTGACATTTCAAGGAAATTTCAACGTTTTTAATTAATTACACTAGCACCGTTCAAAGTTTTCAATTTTGTGGCCCTTATTACATACAATTTTCACACACCAATGTCATTTTCAACAAAGGATTAAGCATTTTTATGTGTTACTTTTTCTAATTTCCAAGTTTTCTCAATTTTTAACTTTATTTTCTCTAAAAAACTTATATTTATTTTTAACTTCATTCAATTTTTTTCATTAAGTTTTTGTTGGGAATGTCCTAAACTCACAGTCCGTAAATGTTGTTAACATATTCTATTTATCAATAAAAAGGTTGTTGAGTTTTTTATTCAAAAAATTACTATTGATATTGCATTCTTTTATCAAAATCTAATAAATAAATTCATGGCTATAGTATGAATACTTTAACTTTATATGGTGACATAAATAGGATCAAGTTAAAGTATATAGTCAAAATGGTCTATAAGAATATGGATTTAATTGGATATCTCATCCTGGTGATACTATTGGATGCGACCCATTTTGTATGTTGATATAAATGATGTGATCCACAAATCATCCATGTAGAGATATGTGAGATTTGTAGTCTATAAGTATATGGATGAAATTGAGTATCTCATCCTGGTGACACTATTGGATGCACCCATTTTGTATGTTGATACAAATGGTGTGATCCACAAATCATTCATGTAGAGACATGTGAGTGGGGGCATCCTATGCAATGAGTTAGCATAAGACCGGACCTCGAAATAGTCACTTTTCTTTTAACGACCATTTACTATTAAAACTGACTATTTCAAACTAAAATGACCTAGGGTAACTCGATCTTAATCTTGAGCTAACTATGAACTCCTGTTTATTCGGGATTTTCTTTTGATCTGCATAGGTGAGAGTAGTCCAACAACTCTACTCAATAAGCCTCCCATTTTGGGGATAAGACCGGATAGATAGCTGGGGACATAGTGATGTAAGATAGAATTCACTCCTACCCAACTTAGGGTTAGCATATAGGTTGTTCTCTTAAGTGCTGATGCCTAGTCTTGAACAACGGGGCCCCACCCTCTCTGAGTAGATAGGGTCATGATTTATAAGTTGTACTATAAATCAATTGTTCAATAGAAGATCAGTGGGAGCTTAAGGATCAAGATGTATTTACAGGGGTAAAACGATAATTTGACTTAGTTGAAAATATGAATGACTTGTGAAGAATCGACTTACTGATTATGATTAAAATGGATAGAAATACATCTACAGTGATGAGAGTACAACTATCGAGCTATAGTGGTAAGTCTTGATAGTTAACGAATAGTAACTAATTCGGTTTAAAGAGTTTAACCAATTAATTGCAAATCGTTGGAACTCGTGATCTGTAGATCTGGAGGTCCATAAGGTCCCTCTACTAGCTCGTAAATCGGATTAGTAAATTGAGTATTTTAGATGAGATTTGAAATTAGGGTTAAGAATTTGAAATATTCAAATTCAATTAGGGTTTCAATTAATTGTATTCGATACATTTGAAATATTAAATTTTATCAAAATTAAACAAAGTTGGAGAATTAATTAATGTTTAAATTAGTATTTAAATATTAATTACATGAAATTGAATTCATTGTAGTGGAATTTGTGTTTTATTAATTTAATATTATGATATTAAATTAACAAAATAATTAAAATAATTAATTAAATTAGTTTTATCTCAAATTAATTACTAATATATAAATAAATCAGTTTATTTGAAAAACAAAATTATTTTAAAAATCAATTTGTTTTAAAAACAAATTGGATAGTGAAATTTTCCAAAAAGTTGGAAAATCCCACTTTGGTGCAAAGCACCTTACTCAATCTCCACTCGATTCTTCAATTAATTCATGAAGCAGATGCTGGTCACCATGCACGCACACTATCTGCATGTTTTTAAACTTAAAAATTGAAGTTCAAGGATGAAGAAGAGGGATGGGGAGAAATTGTAACCCATATTAACCTTCCTCAAATCCATCTGAATTCAGCTTAATTTAGTGTTTCCACTACATAGTCCTTACTAGAGTTTAGTTGAGAAGATCTTCGTGGTGGTCTACTTGAAATTTGAAGCACCAATTTGTGATATTCTGCTGAAATTGAGGAGGATTCATCAAAGGTAATGTATTACTCAAACATTCTTATGAAATAGTTTTGATAAACATGTTTTAAACTCAAAATAAGTTTAATTAGAATGTTTATTGATTCTGATTTCTTTCGTTGCATGTTAGTATACTCGATCAGTTTTCACACCATTTCACCTCAAAATGGAATTCACGTGAGTTACAAAACTTTCATAATTTTCACATTTCACCTCAAAATATTTCTCAACTTTATATTATTTTGTAATTATTTTTCATTTCTTTTTTAAATTTCTGCTCTCACATCAACATTTATACATACATAGACATCTAAATGTTATCTAAGTTACATTAATTAATTATAACAATTTTCATCAATTTCCATCTGTTTCCCAAAATTTCCATTGATATCGATATTTCCATTAAATTGGCACCTCGATATTTTCATTGACATCGATAAATTTCGAACCATGTATATAATAATTGAAAATTTTAAATTATTTATAAATGGGCATAATTTTATTAATTTTCACGTGATATTATGAAAATTAAAAAAAAAAAATAGCATACACCTATTGCATATTAGTTATTTTAAAAAGTTACGAGGGTTTGCACGACATTCACATAAAAACATGTTTCATGGAATTAAACTTACATTTTGTTGATTTTATGTCGATGTGGTTCGATCTAAATTAGTTGGTTAGATCCAACAAAAACATGCAACATTATTGAGATGTATTGCCTCTTCAATTTCAATTTTGGACACATGTTGCCTTTCTATACCTTTCAATTTTAATAATATACAATTTTTAATAATATACAATTTCATCTTTAATTTGAAAAGTATGAATTTACAATTGTTCCAAGATATCTCATTCAACCCTAACAAACTCAAACTAAGGGAATCAGGGATGGATATAGATTTTGTGGAGAAATATTAATTAGTGAGAGAATATATATAATATATATATTTATATATTGATATTAAAGTGGATTAAGAGGTTTAAGAGTAATTGCAAGAGGAGAGATATGGCAGTAACGTAAATTGGAAACAGACTATATTCACAAGTCTAATCCAAACCATAAACAAATAAACGACAATAAATTCAACAATTTTAAGAATATCGTGTTGTTTTTAGATTAAAACCCATTTTCCAAATTCCACCAACGAATCCTCCTCCTCCTCCTTCTCTTCTCAACGTCTATCTGCAAAAAATCCTCTCTCCCTCTTCTACTTTCCCTTTTCCCGAGGCCTTACCCATCATTACAACACCAAAATTCCCACACCCCATTTCCCATTTCCCCCAGTTCTTCTGCATTTTCCATCTCCCACCTGCCCATTTCCTCGAAATCAACGCATTTCATCTCCTCTTCCTCTCCTCTGATTCTAAATTTGTGTAATCTCTTCTTTCTCCTCTGTTTTTTTTTTCTTTTATTGTTTTGATTTCCTTCATTAGATTCTGTTGGTTTGTTTTTGTTGGGTATTTGAATCAATTTGAGGGGAATTGTGTTTAGAATTGAAGATTTTGTGGGATTGAAGGTTTGGATAGATTGGATAATATTTTGGGTTTGGGTGTTCTTTTTCTTTTTTGTTTTTCGATGATGGGAGAGTGTGTGGATCTATGGTGGAGGTGGGATGGTGTTATGGTTCCGATCGAGATAAGAATTGAATGATCTCATGAGATTGATGTAATTTCTTTTTTGCTCTTTGATTATGAAGCTGGAGGGAAATTATGGGTATGTTATGATTCTTCTCCTCGCATGGCGGTCGATCTTGCTGTTTTGCTTTCTTTTTTGCTTTCGGTTTTCTGTTTTTAGATGATCTTGCTGGATTGTTGTATTGGGTTCAAATATTTTTTTGTTGTTATTCGTGATGCTCTCTTCACTGCATTGTTGTTTTAGAGCTTGGAGTTAAGTTTTTACCCTTCTCGCCTCTTTTACATTTTGTTCATCGCTTAAAGTTTGTTGGGTTTGCCAATTTTTTTCAGTGTTCCTGGAGAGAAATTAATATAGGAAGTATTTGTTTATAGCAAGGAGAAATGCAGAGTTTTTGGTTGTTTGTAATGTTGTGCATGATCCTTATGTCTTTCTTTGATAAAACACCGAGTTTTATTGAGAAGAGTGAAAGAATGCAAACTTAACTTAGAAGAGCCAAAACAAAAACCTTCATTATAGATTTAATAAAGGTTCCAATCAATAAGAATAAGGATGAAAGGATAATTCCAAAACTCTTTAGAAATAAACACCCACAATGAATCGTGGAACTAGCTCTCTAAGTTCTCTTAAGAAAATGGAATACAGCTTATGAATATTTTGAGTTTAGTGCTGAATTAATGCTGCTCGCCCCTCTTCCTTTATTTTAACCATTTGCTAGCAAGTTAGTAGCAACTCTCAACAAACTTTTACTAACTTATGTACTGACCAACTAACTCAATGGCCAACAACTAACTCCCTTCTCTAACTGATTAGTTCTGAGATTGTGATTTTTTTTTTTTTAATTTTTGGAGCTCATCATTTTTTCTTAGCTTATAGATGGTGTTCTCTTCATAAATCTTCTTGGAACTATACCAAGTTCTTTTTAATCCTTTCACTTAGGAAGAATATTCTATCCTGCCCTGCTTGTAGTATCTTTTCTTCTCAAGGATTTCATCTTTGCTTTTAGTTTTGACTTGTAAAGATGTGATTTTCTTGGAACACTATTTCCTCTCTTAGCAGTCAGTAATGTTCCATTTGGTAATCTCTTTTGGCTTTGGGAGTGGGAGGAGTAGTAGCATCCCCTTCCCTTTTAGTAATAAATTTTACTTTTTGTTTCTCTAATAAAAAGAGTGTCAACTGAGATTATATTGCTTTCCTCTCTCTGAGTGTATATGATAGTTCTTTTGGTAATTATTCGTCGTATTTTGTTAGATTGGAGACCCTTATTCTAGGGTGCTTCCTTTTGTGGGCTATGTTTTTTGTATGGCCAATGAAAGCCATTCTTTTATAAAGAAAAATAAATAATAATAATAATAAAAGAGAGAGAGGTAAAGTAAGGTTGTATTTTGAATTTGTTTTCTTTGTCAACAGCAGGGTTTTGGATCATGGTATGATGTGGTTAAAGCACTGATAAAATTACCAGTATGGTTGGTGGGGAAGAAAATGACTTAAATGAGCCAAGTTTGTCAAATGGCCAAGAAACTCCACGTCAAGATGTTAGAGCTGTTTCTTCCTTTTCATCCTCTTTGTCATCCTCTTCGTTTGAGAACGAGTTACACGAGCCTAGGAACGAGAATGCCCAATCTCAATCTAATGAAAATCCCTCTAGGAACAAGAATGCCCAATCTCAATCTAATGAAAATCCCTCTCGTGAACTGGTTCTATACGACTCTTCTGCTAATGATGGAGGTGCAAATGAACCTGTATCCACACCTGTTGAGCATCAGCGTCCACCACTTCTTGGACACTTGACTCCCAATTCTTCTAGAGTCTTACCGTCAGTAGGGGCCTTTACTGTACAGTGTGCAAGCTGTTTTAAATGGAGGCTCATTCCAACGAAGGAAAAATATGAGGAAATACGTGAACATCTGTTAGAGAAACCTTTTTACTGTGAAACTGCTCGTGAGTGGCGGCCTGATATCTCTTGTGATGATCCTGCTGACATTACTCAAGATGGTAGTAGGCTTTGGGCAATTGACAAGCCGAATATAGCACAGCCTCCTCCTGGCTGGCAAAGGCTACTACACATCAGAGGTGAAGGAAGCACCAAGTTTGCTGATGTGTATGTACTTTAAATTTTGTATTATCACTACTCTTTTTGTGGGTTTTATTGTCTATTACCTGTCATCAGTTAGATTTGGACTGCTACCATCTCTCTCTCTCTCTCTCTCTCTCTCTCTCTCTCTCTTTTTCCTTCTAATCATCACATCATCACTTGTACTCATTGTTATTTTTAGTCTGTGATTGTGTTCTTGGATGCAAGTACTTACTCTCAGATTGTTTCCAAGCCAGGGAAATACCAACCATTTAATTCTCTTCTAAAACTTTTTGCACCATCAAAATATTTTTGATAGGATGAAAGATTTTAATCGAAGGGGGTAAACCAGGTCCAAGTTAATAGAAATTACTAAATGTCCTAATGAAGCTGAAAGGTTATTTTAAATTGTAATTTGTCATTTCTAGAATCATTAGGATCTTATTAAATTTTATATTTTACTGTCATCAGGT
Source organism: Benincasa hispida (assembly GCF_027475165.1). Taxonomy (NCBI): domain Eukaryota; kingdom Viridiplantae; phylum Streptophyta; class Magnoliopsida; order Cucurbitales; family Cucurbitaceae; genus Benincasa; species Benincasa hispida. The sequence goes on from NC_143483.1 coordinate 32,981,966, forward strand.
ATTACATTGCACCATCAGGCAAGAAGCTTCGTTCGATGGTGGATATCCAGAAGTATGTTGCTATATGTCGTGCTTTAGACTTTATTTAATGTTAATTTCTTTTATGTTTGATTGAATTCTTGTAAATAATTTGTGGCCTACAAATATAGTGTGTTATATATTGATTTATTTTTGGCACCCTCTGATTGTTCATTTGGTTCTGAAGATACCTGATTGAACATCCAGAGTACCAAACAGAAGGTGTATCCATGACACGGTTTTCATTTCAAATCCCAAAGCCTCTGCGGGAAAATTATGTGAGAAAGCGGCGTCCCAATATGAATGCTTCATGTGACGGTTCTAAGCTTGAATCTGGTGGAGGTACTTGTTTCCTATTCGCCCCTTGGCCTGCACTGTGTCTTTTGGAGTTTTAGGTTGGAGAGGAAAAGGAAAAAATTTTAGATGATTGAGACATCTTGGGAGCTAGTGTGGTCTCTTGTTAGACTTAGATTTATCTGTCTTATGTTTTTCTTTTTATCTTTTAGGCTTTCTCCTTTTGAATTGGACCCCTTTTAACAGTCCTGGTGGGAGCAATTCCTTTTACTTATTAGATTAGTATTAGCCGCCTATCCTGAAATCAAATGGGGGATAATAGAAAGAACTGGAAGGGCGGGAGCTCTAGGATGGTTTTTTTCCTTCCTTTCTTTTGTTTGTCCTTTCAGTATTCTTGCAGGTTTACTGACTAAAAAAGAGATTTTAGTCTAGCTTTTCAAAACTGTTTCTAATTTAAAGATGAACTATGATGCTAGAAACCAACTATTGAAAAAGATCAAATTCTAACCTTTTTTATTCTCTTCAAGATATAAGTTTAAATTGGGAACCTTTTACTTTTTCTTCTCGTTATCTTGTTCTTTTTTCTTCCAAGTTTGTATCTTTGAGCAACACCCTCTTTTCAATTCTTTAATGAAAAGTTTGGTTTCTTGTTAAAAATTTAACAAACGGAAGATTGCTCTTTGTTCTATAAAAGTTTGTCTTGTATCTTCCGTTTTGCTCTACATTGACCATGTTTATTTTTGACAGCTTTAATGCATGGTATGTTAATCAGTACAATGCTACAAATAGTACATTCTCCCTGTTTTGTGCAGTGCATCCAATATCATGGGCTCGTCCAGACGATTCTACTGCACTGCAGCTTGGAAAGCCGGGGCTCTCGGAACTGCTTTTGACTGCACCGGTTGACAATCCCATCACTCGACCGGTAAAGAAGGTGAAAAGAGCTCTAGCAAGGGAGATGCGTAGAAGTTCTCTTGCATCGACGGAACCTCCTGCTGTAAAGTTGGAACGTTGCTTTGATAAATATGAAAAGTGATCTTGTATTTTATTCCTTGTTTTGTTGCATTACATGGTTTCATCAAAGTGGAAAAGGAGATGTAACTCAAAAAGATGACAAAAGGAGGAATTTTGGAAAGGAAACTGTAACAGAGCATGTATATTATCATCATAACCTTTTATAGGGTAATTTTTTGCCCTTGTTTGTTTGGTTTAGTTAAACAACACACGCGTGGGGTATATGGCCTTATATCAGTTGAGTTATATTCTATCTTCGGATAGAGATAACATGAAGAGAACAAGAGGGAAAAACATGCATACTGTGAAGAATGTAACTGAAGATTCTACCTCAAAAGTCTTGTATCATATGAATTTAAAAATTCAACCCTCAAATTATTTTCAAATCCCCTAAGCTTGTACATTTACAGTTTTTACATATTTGAATTTCATTACCTTTTTTTTATTTACCTTACTTCATTGGTTTTTCATTGCCCCTTCTCTAATTTACATCCATGGCATATTGAAGTTACAAAAAAAAAAAAAAAAGAAAAGAAAAGAGGATGAGACAGTTGAAGTTGATGGTGGACGTTCAGCCATGGCGAACATTCGCCAAGGATGGTGGAGAATGGCCTTAGTTCCTACTTATTTGTCGAGTAAAGTTAGCGACCACAAGTCGACATTCTCTTGCGCTTGCTTTCGTAAGTTGTTGATGTGTAGCAGAATGAAGTTGATGATGATAGACTACGTTAAACATTGATTGGAGAGTTCTAATTGAGAGGGTGATATAGAAGAATTATGAGTGTTTTGACCAGTTTAGATGTGTTGAAGGATTGACTAATCTTCTTAAGACTAGGGTTAGAAGAATTAGTTTTTTTTTTTTTTTTTTGTTCCTTGTAGAATAATCCACCCCATGATCGAAGAGCTTGAGTTCCTTCTATATGAAAGAAATAATCAAATTAAACCAATAGCGGAAAGATTGGATGATATTTGATTTAGTTAGTTAAACATAAAATACGATGGTTAAGCAAATACATATACCTTGAAAATATAAGGGGAAAAATTTTGGTGGATCTTTAATCATTTATATTCTCGAATAATAAATCAAATCTACAACTTCCATACTATGATTTAAACATAGGATGTATAGAATTATAGGGACTTGGGGAGATTCGTTCCCAAAATTAAACAATATATTTTAAGAAAATTTTTTCTAGATAGAAAGATGTCAAACTATTTATAAAAATAGTAAAAAAAAAATATTGATGGACACTGATCAAGTTTCTATTATTGATAGACACTTTCAAACAAGCATGAAACGTATGCTTGCGTATTCGTCCATCGGTCAAATCGGATAAACTTATATCAGCTAATATCAAAGAAGAATAAATTATTCAAATCATGAAAGCAACACTTAGGAGAACTACTTGTCGACTTTTCCTAAATGAGAAGTGAAATTTATGTCGTGAAAGTTATGTTCCAAACTCTTTATTTGGTTGCATCCCCAAAATGATACACTTATTGTTGGGTTGTATGTCCCATAAATTCGCAGTTTATAATGTTAAACATATTCTATTATCAATAAAAATATTATTGACGTTTATTCAATAAAATTGTTGTTGAATATGTGAATTGCACTTATAAAGATTCAATCCAATAAACTAAAAATCCATGGGTATTATTTGAATACATGATCTTTATGTGGAGACATAAGAATGGATCAAGCTCAGTAAATAGCCAAAATAGTCTATGGTATACGAATAAGATTGAGTACCTTATTCTAGTAACACTATCGGATGCGACCCACTCTGTAGTTGTTACAATTTATTGTAAAGTGTTACAAATGAAGTGATCATGATTCGTTCATATATTGACACGAGAAGCGGGAGCGCCCTATGCAATGAGTTTGCATAAGATCGTACTAAGAATTAAATCACTCTTACTTTATAACGTTGTTTACTGTTTAAGACTGACTATTTCAAAGCGGTGACCTAGGTAACTTGACCTTAATCCTGAGCTAACTATGAACTCTTGTTTATTCAGAATTATCCTTAGATTTGCATGAGTGAGGGTTAGCTCAATAGCACCAGCTTAATAAGCCTTCCATTTTAGGGGTAAAGCTGGGTAGATAGCTGAGGACATAGGGTGCAAGACGGAATTCACTCCTACCCACTTTTAAGGATAGTAGAGAGGTTGTTCCTTTAAGTGCTGACTTCGGATCTTGAACAAGAGGCCCCACCCCTCTCATTGGCTCGAGAGGGACTCAGTTTAGTGATTGGATCACAAACCAATTGTTTATTAGAGGATCGGTGGGACTTAAGAAGCAATATGTAATCTCGGGGGTAAAATAGGTTTTAACCCAGCCATTATTACGAACAACCTGTGAAGGGTTAACTTATTAATCGTGGTTATATAGAGTGGCCATAATATATCTACGGTGGTTATATCGAGTGGCCATAATATATCTACAGTGAGGGAAATACAACTATTGGGCTTTAGAGGAGTGACCCGGTAGTTAATGAATGGTGGTTAATTTGGTTAAAGAGTTTAGCCGGTTAATTGCGGATCTTCGGAGTCCATGATCTGTAGGTCCATGAAGTCCCCCTACTAGCTTATATCCAACTAAACCTTTAAACAGTGTGACGAACGAATTTGAAGTGTTCAAATTTGATTTTGGAGCAAAGCGTTAAATATATACAATATATTTAAACTAATGTTTAATTATGAATTAAACATAAAGAGAGAGAAAATAGGATATATTTAAATAAGATTTAAATATCAAGATTATGAATAGAGATTCATATAAATTGGGATTAGTGTTGGATTTAATATTAAATTAAATAATTTAATTAATTATTTAATATTAATTTAATTTTAAAATTGATTATTAGAATTAATTTTAAAATTAAATGGAATTGGTAAAAAATGCAATGGAAGTCTAAAACAAGTCAAATTTGTTGACTTTTGACTTTGAGAGTCAAACTTTGACCAAATTAGTGGAAAGATCCAGCATTTGTTAGTGAGAAATTCCAACTATTGAATTGCCAAGTGTTGTATTCGTTTGAAAACACTTGCCCCACTAAATCCTACTTTGAGTTAGTAGATTTTCTAGTGTCAAATTCTCATCAAACTCAAAGTTGCATGTTTTGCATGTAATGGTCTTTAAAAGGGAGTGTTTATTGAATTTCTAAAACTTTTGGCCATAGTGGAATTGGATGAGATTATGTGATAATCTCTTAATAATTTTCTCTCTAAATCTTAACCTTTTTCCTCTCCAAATTAGTCACTCACTGGATCTCACCGTCCTGTTCTAAGGCCGAAGAATAGTCGGGGAAGACTCTCATGGTGGTCTATGAACCATTCGTGAGGATATTGGAGTAGATTTGGAGAAGTTTCAAAGTCTACAAAGGTTATATTCTTTTTTCCCTTTTATTTGCTTAATTTGCATGCTTATCTTTATAATTAACCTAATTAGAGTACTTTAGATCCGTTTTCTTCCACTGCGCATGTGTTCGTTCCATCACTTATTGAATCGGCTACAAAGGGCATTCTCACCCTTACAAATTAGAGGACAAGTTCTCCCAAACAAGAATTTATAACTCATTCAGAATTAAGATTAAGTCACATATGATTATTCTATGCTATATTAATTTTCTAAAGTAACTGACTTAGAAAGAGAAATATTAAATATTTCATAGTCTAGTTTTATACGGTCATTGTGTAAGATATTCGTAGTCATATGTCTCTTCATATGAACGATTTGGATCTAATCATTTGTAATAATCACAAAGTGGGTTGATAAGCATTCGTATTACTTCTTAAACATGATCTCAACCACATACCGTTAAATACTACATTAATAACCTTAATTTTTTTTTTATGTAATGGATAATGTAAAAATTGTACTAAAAAAATTATTAAATAATAAAAACATCAATAACGAAGCTTTAGTGCATAAATTCCAAACAGTATAGACATTGGTGGACAATTGTTACTGAAAATTGAGGTAGGAAGCCTAACTTCAACAAGTACGAGTCAAATTAGGAATCAGTTAGTAGTTCAGCTTACAGTCGCAACTTCACTATTAGTAACTTTCTATACAAAAGCTCACAAACACATAAATGACTTCCAAAATCTATCCTTTTTTTAACTTTTATTACTCTCATTCCTTGCCCTATTTGGTACAGCTCAATTACAAAATGACATTCAAAAATGTAAATATTTTTTTAAAAAAATAAAATTCTCTAGTATTTTTTCAAAAAAAAAAAAAAAAAAAGGAAAGAAAATATAAATCATATTCAGCCACAAATGGGCCAATTACTAAAGCTGAGCTTGAATTCATTTATTAGACAAAACAGGTGTAGTTCTGCTGCAAATTGGACTTAAGGCCCATTGTCTGGAGCTCTTTTTTCTTCTTAGCGCACTTTCCACATGTTTTTTTTTTTAAATAATAATTTAATTGATCGTTAATGATTTAGTTTTTATATTTTCAATTTTATAATAATTTAGTCTATGAATTTTAGTATCTAATAATTCAATCATTATACTTTCGAAAGTGTAACAATTAGTCCCTAACGTAATAAAATTAATCAAAATTAGATGTCAATTTTTAATGTAAATTTTATATTTTATAAAAGTATTAAGTCTTTAATTAGTTTAACGGTTTATTTATGCATGAAATCTCATTAAATTTTAACATTAATTTCAACGATAGGCAGTAAACCGTTAAAAATTTTAAAGTTTAACAACTAGATTGGTACATAGTAAAGTTCATGGACCAAATTTGTTACGAAATTGAAAGTATAGGAACTAAATCGTTACAAACCAAAGTTTAAAGACTTAATTGTTACCTATATGAAAGTTTAGGGACTAAAAGTGATTCTTAAACTTTTTTTTTTTTTTTCTAAATTGCAATGGTTAGCATTTTTAGGACTAATAATTAAGACCACGTTTACCCTAGGTGAAATGTAATAAAACAATGATAATCTGAAAAGTGGGCTTCATTTGATTAAATTTTGTATTGTTTACTTGTGTTCCGTACTTGTACTGACATCTAGGTCCACTTTCAAATCTACAATAAAAAAGACGTTATCCATTTGAATAGAGGAGGGTAATTAATCTAATTGCATTGGGAAATTAGGTTATCATTATCGTTACAATTACAATTACGGTTATGATAATGTTACAACATAAGAACCACAAAATCTATTACATTTACTGTTACAGTTAGCATTTGAACCTAAAAGATTACGACTAAAAGGTAACGATAACAGTGACGTAGTAAATGTGACATATTCATAATCTTAAGTAAATGTGATAAAAAGTAATCCAATTACTTTTCCAATTGTGATCCATTACGATTAGTCTAGCAATGAAATTCTATTACCATTGCATCAATTTTCATTACAGATTGGTAAACGTGGTCTAAGTGTATAACAACATTTTAAAGAAATTGCATATGTAGCAAAATTTATAAGTGATATATTCCTATTAGTAATATAGTAGTCTATCACTAATAGACTTTAAAAGATGAATCTAAATTTTATTGTATCCACAAAAATTTTTTTAATTGTGCTATATCCACAAATATTTTAATCTTAATTGCTATATTTGTAATTCTACTTCATTTTCTTTCCAAAAAGTTCATAAATATGCATTTTAATAAAAATAAGTGCAAATATATTGTTTTTTTAATCACTGACTGACCTTGGTATAGGAATCTCTCTCCCTATATTCGGTTTATGAATTTTATATAATTTTTTTATTGACTACTAAACATAAAACATGGAATTAAAATTAAACATTCATATCAATTTATAAAGTCGTTTACTCATTAAGTAATTGGACAAAATGTGTATCCCTATTATTTTTAGTTAAATAACATATAAAAAATATAGTAGCTATAATTAGAATAGCTTTTCACATATTTGAGAGTTTGAGTCGAATTAAAATTAGATTTAACTTTTATTCTTATGAGTTAATATTGTATTAAATAAATGAATGTTGTAATATTTAAATTAATAATAATAATAATAATAAAATTTATTTTTAATGATAAAATTATTAAAAATATTTTTAAATATAAAAAAGTAGTATTTTGTTATATTTATAAATATTTTAGTTAATCTTTCTTTTTGAAAATCGCACTAATAATAATATATAAATAAATAAATAGTAATGATCTCTTACTTATATTCATCGAATTCTAATTCCATGACTGTACCGGTTAACAAATGCATGTTAGGAAGTACAAATATTTCTAATTATATAGAGAATCGGTATCAGATATGGATACGATACGGATATGTCCAAATATATGGTACATACGTGTTTGATACGTGATTTGAAGTATCTGATTTTTTTCATTCTTATTTTTAATTTTTAGATACGCGTATATGGGCTTCCAGATACATGGGTAATTTTTTTTTTAAAATTTAAACCTAAACACTTAAAAAACCCAATGCACAACCCATTTTACTTTAGTGCATGTTTAGGAGAGATTTTAAAATCATCAAAAATCACTTTTTTCATTTTTAAAATCCTCAGAAACACATTTTTAATTACTCAAAATTAATTTAGTTTTCAATTTTACACTTTTATATACAATTTTCATATCATCAAAATTAGTTTTGAAGAATCAAACATATTTCATAGTGATTTTGAAAATGATAAAATTGATTTCAACTATTTTAAAATCACTTCCAAATATAAAAGTATACTTAAATTGAGCAATCCAAAACAAAATAAATTAAAAATGATAAAAACATAAAAAAAATAAAAAAAATCTAAAACATAATTAAATTTTCATTATTCCCTTCTCTTTCACTATTTAAATCATGATTCACACCCCCTTCATCCGCAACTTCATTCTTCAATCTTCATATTCTACTTTTTTTTTTTACTGTTTACTTTAGTTGCTCAACAATCACTCGACGTTACTAGATTTTTTTTCAAATTTTTACTATTTTCTTGAATCTATTTTAATCTAACTTAAAATAAGTATTATAATAACTAACTAAACATTATATATATATATATATATAAAACGTATCTTTGATGTATCCATAATTAGTTTTTTAGAAATCAATGTATCGTCGTATCGTATCGTATCTGTATCATGTATCCGTATCTATGTCTATGCTTCTTAGAATGCACATAAACAAGTAACGAGAGAGAAATATTGTCAAAATTGCAAGTAAAAATTAAACATCAATTATTTCTTATAGTTAAATTAATCAGTGATGGTCATGATTATAATTAATTAATTATTTTTTGCTGTAAATTTATATATATAGAGAAAATTATTTTAAATAATAAAATTGTTGAAAATATTTACAAATAATAATAAAATATTATAATCTATTTGTGATAGACTACTAACTATGTCTATCATGACACAGATAGACACAGATAGACACAGATAATAGTCTATCGTGATCTATCGCGATTTATCGTAGATAGACAGTAAAATTTTGGTATATTTATAAATATTTTGATTTTTTTCTATAATTAAAAACAACCCTATATATATTTAGGAAGAGTTAGTATTATTGTTAATCATGGACACTTTGTCTTATTTATAAAGCCAGGATTCTCTCTACTAGTGGTTTCCATTTGATTATTGGGAGCACTATTCTATACCACATGGTCTAGAACTTCCTTGGGATTTGATAAATATGAGGTTTAAAGATTTTATTATTTAATTGTCATTTTCTTATTTGTTTGATTTATAGGGATCTCTATGAACATTAATATTTAATAATAATAAAAGAAAAACTAGCTCAAATTGGAAAGAAAATAGTGTAATTATATATTTGATAGAGAAAACCAAAAGAAAATACTAGAGATTGATTGGATGAAAAGAAAATTTATATGCTTAAGTTAAGAATATTAGAGTATATTTTGTGACATTTTTAACTAAAGGAATGGTAATTGAAGTGCACCAAAAATAATTTTATTTTGAAATATCAAAAAAGTAAAATGAAGAAAAGCTTTAATAAAAATTAATTTACTAGAAGAATGTTGGGGAACATGAGGAGCCAAATATGAGTTCCAAGTTATGGGTTTTGTATGTTATTTAGTAGTTTTATAGTTATTGGATTACCACTCTAGATAGAATTTAAATATTACCAAAAGGTTTAAGTGGAAGGAAATAGGGTAATATTATCATAAAATTTGAATATGCTAGATCAATAAGAATTGATAATATTTTAATGCTGAGTTCATATATATATATATGGTTTGTCTCTAATAAATTTATAAAAAAAACAAACTTTACATTATTTTTTTAAATAATGAACTTATTAAACATAAAATTTTAATTGTGTTTTATAAGATGTTAGACTTTCTATGTTGTGTCTAGTAGTTTATAAAGTTTAAACTATGTCGTATCGGTCAAGAGCCTATTAGACATCAAATCAAAAGTTGAAAAACATATTAGACAACAAAATGGAAATTTAAAGACTAAGTAGACATTGTTTAACTAAAGTTTATAACTTATCTAATAACATAAGTCTAAGTTCAAGAACTATACTTGTAATTTCAGCTAATATATTATAATTATTTTGCGCATGATTCAAGGCATAATTTTTTTTAAAAAAAAACTTTTTATATTAAATAATAAACACAAAATTTACCTTTGATCATCATCTTATGGTTACCTTTTAAGACTTTTGTATGCATAAAATCATGTTGTCTTAAAGATCACTTACGTTTAAAGATTTAATTACTTATTACGTGCTATCATTATGTCAAAGCTTATATCCAACAAGTATAGATCATTAGTAAAAGGAAAACAAAAACAAAAAGAGAGAGAAAGATGCATCACAATATACTTCTTTGAAATATTCGATACATTTTTATTTTGGACACTTGTAACATTTGGATTGATACCATAATTCTAAAATCTAGATTCAACACCTGATGACTCTGACATTTTTCTATGTATATGTTATGACTAAATCACACACAACCTATTCGTCTTAAACTACTTCTGAGAGTAATGACAATTCCTATAGACTAGCCTGAATCATTTCAATATGTTTTGTTCACACTTACTTTTTCTTAGAAAAATTCTAAGGAGATTGCCTAATGTAGGATTTCTCCTAGCTAAAGCACGCTTAAATTTGGAGTTCTTATATGATTTAGCCACCTAAAAAGAATGTACATCTTGTTGTTATAAGTAGTAACCACCGATTCTTAATTGTAAACTTTTTTCACCACTTACTTTCATATTCTCAAGGATCCTTTTCATTAAGATGTGGTATTGGTTCATTCATATACTTGTCATGTGCTCAAGTGTCACATGTTCACTAGCTTCTAGCTTAGTAATTTATCCTTAAATCACATCCTATTGGAAGAGGTTTTGTTTTGATACCATCTATAATATCCTAGGCCCATGATTTAGATGAAGATCAAGAATTTGAATGTATGACACCTAACTGCTCCGATATTACTCTGTATCCATATGACATAGCCATTCTACCTACTACGATATAGTATACCAGTACAAGAAAAAAAGTTTCTGCTAACGTCAGTCTTGCCGATGCATAAAAAAATGTCGGCATAGGGTCTCTACACCGACACCAAAGCCAATGTCGACATATATGGGCTATCCTGATGCCATAATAGTAAGGCGTTGGGAGAAAGAATCTATCTCGACGCCAACATAAGGGTGTTAGGATATAAATGAAGGGATCAAATCCCAAGTGAAAGCGTGTGAACGCCTTGCATCTTGAAATTCCATTTTTAAAGAAACAAAAAACAGTGTTCTAAATAGAATATAAGAAGATAAACATGTTAAAAGCATGCTTAAGAAAAAGGGAAATAAGAAAGAAGAACCATTCTTACCTTTGAAGATTCTTGAGCTCCTAGAACGATCCTCTTACTTTTCCAACGAACACGATATTGAACACGAACGTCTCCTCGAACAATATTGAACACGACCACAAGAATAACCTTGTTATTCTCTAGGATTCCAATAGAAGGATAGGTAGTATCCAACTATTGGAAAAAGATGAAGAGAAGACAATTCTTTAGAGAGAGTAGAGATGATTTCTTTGGTGGTTAGGGTAAAAATTGCAAAATGAAATCTTGCCCTAAAAGGGCCCTAAGGAAGACTTTATATGGAGAAGGGTTAGCCTCTTCTCCAAGTCTTTCCCAATTTACCCTTGTGCACAATTAATTAGATAGCACTTATTTAATTAATTAGCACATTAATTAAATAACCCTTTATACATTAAATTCAATTTAACGTTTCTATTTAATTACCATAAATGTCGTATGTCTATGTACAACACCTCTCTATTAATTAATTAATTAATTTTGTGTGAATCTAATTCACTTGAATTAATTATTTAAATCTCATTCAAATGTTTCTTTCCAACTTAATTGAAATTATAGATCACATCCATAATCAATTACATATTAATATTAGTATACAATTTCCTCAAATTGATTTGAACAATTTAAATCATTCTTCTTTAATATCCTTTAGTGAGCTAACAAGGGGACCTGGTGGACCTGCAGATTAGAAACTCCAATGATATGAGATTAATTTGTTAATCTCATTAACTAAATTAATCAATATTCATTAACTTTGGATACACTCCACTAAAGACTAGTTGTACTCTTCTCACTGTAGATATATTTCTGTATCCATGGATAAAGACTAATAACAGAAAGTTAGTCCTTAACGAGTGTTTGTAACACCAAATGGGTCAAATCACCGTTTTACCCTTGTATTACCTCTAACTCCTTAAGTATCAATACTCCTCTAAAGAACAACCGACTCCTTAAATACCAGTGTTCCTCTAATAAACAACCTGTTTATGGTCCAATCAATAAACAGAAATACCTCTCAGGCCAATAAGAGGACAGAGCCCTTTGTTTTAGTCCCGTAGATCACTTAAGGGAACACTCATCTACTTATCCTAAAGTTGGAAAGGAGTGAATTCCATCTTGTATTATTATGTTCCCAGCTCCTCTCTCGGTCTAGTCCTCAAAAGGTAGACATGTTGAGTCAGTGAACTGGTCACTCTCACCCATACAAAACAAAGGAAAATCCCCAGTGAATAGGAGTTCATAATAAACTCAGGGTTAAGACTAAGTTGCCTAGGTCATCCAATTGAAATAGGAACCTAACTAATTAACAACGTTACATCTAGTGGTTACTATTTCGTAGTCTGGTCTTATGCAAACTCATTACATAGGATATCTCCACTTGCGTGTCACCTACACGAACTGTTGGGATTGGTGTCTTAATTCTCCCGGAGTCTCGTTATTTTTTAAAGATACACATTGTTTAATGAATAAAATAAATGTTATTTAATTCTGACATTTATTCATATCCAATAAACAAAGTTTCTTGGTTATCTTATGTGAACTTAAGCATATATATGTGATATACAAGTAGATCATGCCTTAAGTGATAACCTAAATAGGTCTGTAGTATAAGGATTAAGGTGGGATACCTGATCCTTGTGACACTATGGATACGATCTGCTTTGTAGAGGTTTGCAAGTGTTGTAAACTACTACATATGGTAGATCTTGACCATTCATGTGGAGACGTACGAGTGGGGATATCCTATAAAAAGAGTTTTTATAAGACCTGAACCACGAGATGACTAGACTCTGTATATAACGTCGTTGATACTAGAGACTTACATCTCACCTAAACGACCATAGGTGACACGACCTCAATCCTGAGTGTTTTGAAAACTCCTGCCTTTGAGGGCGGTCCTTTGATTAGTATAGGTGAGAGTGGCCAGGTTGCCAACTCAACATGCCTACCTTTTTGGGGACTTGTCTGATCTGGGAGCTGGGAACTCAATCCACAAGATGGAATTCACTCCTTTTCTGAAGCAGGGATAAGTAGAGAGATTGCTCCCTTAAGGGCTGATTCCAAGGCTTAAACATAGTGGCCACAGCTTCTCTTTGGAAGAGAAGACTCAGTCATAGTAGGATTATGACTTATGTTCATTAGAGAGATCAGTGGTACTTAGGAAGTTAGATGTAACTACAAAGGCATAGTGGTTATTGGCCGAGCTGTACTTATGAGCGATCTGTGAAGGGTTGTCACATTGCTGATTGATTAAGATGGACACATAATATATCTGTGGTAAGGAGAGTTCAATTGTCGGTCTTTAGTGGAGTGCCTAGTAGTTAACGGATGGTGGATCCCGTGACTAAAAAGTTTAGTTAGTTATTCACGTACCATTGGCGCTTCGAGCTACAGGTCCATAAGGTCCCCTTGGTAGCTCAATGGATTCAGTTGAGGATCAGTTCTTGGTGTTGATTTGAAATGTTCAAATTGACCTTGATTATATATGATATAATCGGTATGATGTATGAGATACATCTCGTGGAGGATTAATGTGAATGAGATTTACATTAAGTACCATGGAATAGAAAAAGAACTATAGTTTATATGTTTCATGAGATGGAATATTAAAACTATAGGTTATAAATATAGTATGATAAGTTGGTTATCATTTATTTTTATAATAATATTAATTATTGGATAATTAATTCTTTTTCTTTAATAACCAATTGAGTGGGTGGTTATTGGTGATTCATGGTAACCGTGAGATAAAAGGAAAATTGTTTTCCTAATTTTAATAAGTTTTTACAAAAGGTTGAAAATTGATTTTGAGTTTTTTCTCTCTCGCAAAAAGAAACTCACAAGCGCTTGTCAAGTAAATACCGATTTACTAAGTGACAACGTGTTTTAGTAAATGATCGTATAGTGTTTTGTAGGCGATAGACACTGAGCTATGCGATGAGACAATCGCTTAGCTTTTGCTAGAAGATCGCTTAGCTTTAGCTAAATAATTGCGCATCGACCTATGCGATAGGTTCCTGTCTTCTCTCACTTGCCCAATCGTGTACACGATTGTTCATTCCTCCTTCGTCTGCCTCATACCAAGTCTGAACAGAGCCTACCCTCTGTATTCGCACACCGAGAATACCAAGGTAACCTTCTTGGTGGTGTCTTACTCAACTCAACACTGTCGAGGTTCTGTGGAGGCCATTCGTGTTGCTGAGGAGTTCGTGACTGAGGCGATCACAAAGGATGAGTACACGGTGTTCGTGCTACGGAACGGTCATGTTGTTCGAGCGTTTGAGGTTGCTGTGTTCGAGTGTTCGTGAGCAAGGAGCATGGAGACGAATCTACAAATGTTTGTAGCTTTCACCTTGTTCATTTGTATTATCATGCTGTAATTTCTATATAACCGCATGTTTCTGTTTCGACTGTAATTTGTAATGTTCATTCATGATTGTAATTTGGAATGATCTTTTATTCGCTGCTCATAGAAATATCGAGTTCGATTTTCTTCAAGGTATTAGAACCAGGTTGTTCTGATATTCCAAATTACAACTCTGTTTTGAACTTCATTTGCAGTTGCGGTGGGTTTCTGCATTTGTGGTTACTCATTTTCTGCATATGTGGTTGAGTTGATATATATTTCGGGTTTAATTACCTTTTGTTAAAGCTTTCTAGTATTACAAAGTGTTAATTTGTAAGAGCCCCTGTGTTTTTTGGGCATAATTAACTTTGCAATCGAGTCTGTAATTCAAAAAGTTTGAGTTAGTCGAGTCGTTCATGATGAAGTTTCAAAGCATGATGATGCAGTTCTCAACGAAGAAGAAGACCAAGTGTTGGTCGTATCATGTAGCCTCAGGTAAACGATCGTTGGAATTTAACTAAGCGATCGTTTATATTTTTCTAGACGATCGTGTAGTATTTTCTAAACGATGTGGTAAATCGTTTACTCTACCGCGTAGCGTTGGTTACGCGATTGCGTAGGCGGTGGAGGTAAATGATCGTAGTGGGAACATGCGATGCTCATTGTTTAGTAAAACGCACGCTAGACGATCGTGTAGTTAGCAAGATTCATCGCTTAGTTACTACCTACATGATCGCATGTATGCGATATAGAGGCGCTAGCTAAGCGATTGCTTAGGCGATGGTGCTTCACGGCATCGTAGTCGTTTAGACGATCGCGAAAGGCGGGCGTTGTGCGGAGCGCGCTAAGTGATCGTGTACTTTAGGCCTCATCGCTTAGTAAAAAATACATGATCGTGTAGTAATAGCTAAACGATCGTTTAGTTTTTTTTCTAAAGGATCATGTAGTAAATGCTAAACGATCGTTTAACTCTGGGAGCGGTGGTAAGCAATAGAACGAAGCGTTTGTTTTATCGCGTAGACGATCGCGGGGAGCTTAGTACATGATGGTTGGAGACGCGATGCTTTGCCCGAGCGATTCAAGGCCCAGTTCACCTGTTTGAACCGGAGACTCTTTGTCTTTGTAATAGTTAGCTTTCCTTTTGTGTTTTTAAGGCAATTTTACCCGATTCATCAACATTGGTTTAATTATACATGTGATGTATTATATTCCAAAGTGTTTGACATATATTTCAAAACCCACCTTAGGTTGTACAATTATTCATGCACCATGTATTATAATTGTTATAATCTAGCATGAAGAAATTACTTGAAAGCATGAGCATGCATCATGAAATATAAAAGTTATATTTTGCATGCAGTGAGCATTATCATGCATCATCATTTTATTATAAATGTTATAGTCTAAAGGTGAATGGAAGCATGTTTTACTTGTTTCATTGTTGTTTTGTATAAGCGTTATATAAAAGAAGTAGCAATGAATGGACAATGCATTGAGCATGACACTTAGGCTGTTTATAATCGTTATGAATACCTTGCATGTGTTAGCTTAGCATTGTGGTTATGGTTTTCGTTTATAAGTATTATAAAGGAAATTAGACCTAAAATCGACAATTCAAAGTTGCATGCGGACTTAGGGTGAACTCAAGTTTTTTAAAAGTCTTTTAAAATTGGATTGAGATAGACCTATGTTTAAATGGTTCTAAAGAGTTTAGCAGCCTAGATTAATCTTTTAAAATAGATTTAATAGGATTAAATTGGTTGAAATAAAAGATTAAATTTTTTGTAAACCTATATATAAGGGACCTTTTATCTAAGGCGAGTTCTGGTTAGGTTGGAGTTCTTAAGTTGACAGAAACGTAACACTCCTACCTGGGAACCTACCTGGAAAGGTAAATTAGATAGATTTTCAATAAGCATGCAACGATTTGGTCAAAGTTGTTTCACTATCCAAGGTAAAAGTTACTCTTGGGAAAACCTAAAAGTCAGTTAATTAAAATCCTTAGCCGTATTTCTTTCTAAGTAAGCTAAACCCTAGATTATAAAATACTCAGTGGGAGGAAGAGATGTATGTGATATTTCTATGATTCCACTCACATTTCTCCCTGTATGTTTACACCGTGAGATTCATGTTTGACCTCGTGGTGCCCTGGGAGCATCCCCCTTTGGATGGTATTTGCATGAGTCAATATCAAGGTGAACGAAGAGAGTATTTATAGTAAGTGGGTGAAGGGTGTGTGTCAACACGTCCTATGATCTCTGTCATTGGTTTACACCGTGAGATCATTCTGTACTTCTTCATGTCGCCTTTGTGCATCCTTCTTTGGATGGGTTTTGTGCAGTTGGTCAATATCAAGGTGAACTCCAGACATGGATAGGGTCACTTTAGGTTTTTCCACAATCGAATTTTTTCCCTTCGGATTCGCCTTTTGGAACGGACCTCTAAGGCTTAACACTTACGGGAGATTCTTAAGCAAGTTAATGATCTCTTGGCCAAATCAATGATGACTAGTCGTTATAGGAGCAAGATTTGTTCTGGTATTAATGCTAGTTGAGAACTTCTCAATTATGAGGAGGGATAACTGACCTTTCTTTGGTGGCTTTTGTCCTAAACCTTTGAAGCATCATTGCAAAACTAGATGTCACACGGGGTTCATGTTAGTTTTGCTAAAACCTTATTGGATGTTATTTTGTTTTACAACGGGTATTTGCTCAAAACCTAACATAGGTCAATGTGTTTTTCTTTTCAGCAACTCATTAGTATTTTTGTCTAAAGCTTTTAAAATGATCGATTACTTAGAGTGGAAAGAATTGTGTGAAACGAATTTCATGGCAAACGACCTCAATCCCACTACTTTCCAAAAGAGGAGACAAGACAGTAAATATGATTTATTGGTCTTGGAGACGTGTCTAGTAGAGAATAATGATTCTGCCTGGATCCTTGATTCAGGTGCTACCAATCATGTCAATTCCTCTTACCAAGGATTCAATTTTTGGAAAACGTTGCCACAGGGAGAGATGACTCTTCGAGTCGGTACTGGTGAGGTTGTTTCAGCTGTTCAGTTGTTGCTGTAGGCAGACTGAAGTTATTTGTTGACAAGAAATGTTATCTATTACTGGATAATATTTTTGTAGTTCCTCATATTAAGAGGAACTTAATCTCGGTTTCTTGTCTCATTGAACAAGGCTATACTGTCTCCTTTTTTTAGAATAAAGTGTTTATTTTCAATAATGGAATGGAGATTGGTTATGGTTTAATGGAAAATAACTTATATGTACTAAGGCCGTTAGTCATAAAAACCTTGGTTAACATTGAAATGTTCAGTACGACAACAACAGCTAAAAGACCAAAGGTTTCTCCTAAGGAAAACGCTCATCTTTGGCATCTTAGGTTAGGTTACATCAACCTCAATAGAATTGAGAAGTTAGTGAAAAGTGGACTTCTAAAGAGTTTAAAAGAAAACTCATTGCCATTATATGAATCATGCCTCAAAGGCAAGATGACCAAACGACCTTTTACTGGAAAAAGTTACAGAGCCAAGGAAGTCTTGGAGCTTGTACATTCAGACCTCAGTGGTCCGATGAATATTAGAGCTTGAGGTGGGTATGAATATTTCATCTCTTTCATAGATGATTATTCAAGGTTTGGGTATCTCTACCTAATGCAACGTAAATTTGAAGCTCTTGACAAGTTCAAGGAGTATAAGGCTGAAGTTAAAAACTTGTTAGGTAAGACGATAAAAACACTATGATCTGATCATGGTGGAGAGTATATGGACCTCCAATTCTAGAATTATATGATAGAACATGGGATTGCGTCCTAACTCTCGGCTCCTGGTACACCTCAGCAGAATGGTGTATCAAAAAGGAGAAACAGAACCTTGTTGGACATGGTTCGGTCTATGATGAGTTATACTCATCTTCTAGACTCGTTTTGGGGTTATACAGTGTAGACTACATGTTATATCCTAAACAATGTTCCCTCGAAAAGTATTTCTTAAACACCTTTTGAGTTATGGAGAGGCTGTAAAGGTAGTTTACGCCACTTCTGGATTTGAGACTGTCTAACATATGTGCTAGCGACTAGACTGTCCGGCACATGTGCTAGCAACTAACCCAAAGAAGTTGGAACCGCATTTGAAGGTTTGCCTCTTTGTAGGCTACCCCAAGGAAACGAGAGGTGGATACTTCTATGATCCGAGTGAGAACAAAGTATTTGTATCTACAAATACTATTTTCTTGGAAGAAGACCACATGAGGGATCATAAGCCACGAAGTAAGCGCGTTTTACATGAGATCTCAAGTGAGACTGAAACTGCTGAGGGTTCAACAACAGGCCGACAGATCAACAAGAGTTGTTGAGGTCGGAACGTCTAGTCAACTAGCCCAAAAGTTGAGACTGCCTCGACGTAGTGGGAGGGTTATGAACCTGTTGGATCGCTACATGGGTTTGACTAAAGCTCAAAATGTCATTATAAATGATGAGGTCGAGGATCCGTTGTCTTTTCAGAAAGCAACGAAGGATGTTGACAAAGATGAATGGGTTAAGGCCATGAACCAGGAAATGAAGTCTATGTACTTCAATAATGTCTGGGAGCTTGCTGCTCCACCTGATGGGGTAAAACTTATTGGGTGTAAGTGGATCTATAAGCAAAAGAGAGGTGTAGGTGGAAAGGTGCAAACCTTTAAGGCTAGACTCGTGGCAAAGGGTTATACCCAGGTCGAGGGAGTTAACTATGAGGAAACTTTCTCACCTATTGTCATGCTTAAGTCTATCAGGATTCTCCTGTCCATAGCCACATTTTATGATTATGAAATATGGCAAATGGACATCAAGACTGCCTTTTTTTATGGTAATCTTGAAGAGATTATCTATATGACTCAACCAGAGGGATTCATAGTTCTAGATCAAGAGCAAAGAGTTTGCAAGCTTAATATGTCCATTTATAGGCTGAAACAAGCATCTAGATCTTGGAACATCAGATTTGACACTATTGTTAAGTCATTTGGCTTTGATCAGAATGTTGATGAGCCTTGTGTTTACAAGATGATCATCAATAGCTCAGTCAGAAATGTGGATGATATTCTACTCATTGGGAATGATGTATGGTATTTGACTGACATTAAGAAATGGCTAGCTGCCCAGTTCTAAATGAAAGATTTGGGTGAGGCACAATATGTTCTAGGAAACCAGATTATTCAGGATCACAAGAACAAACGGTTAGCCCTATCTTAGGCATCGTACATTAATCAAATGTTGATTAGGTATAGGATGCAGGATTCCAAGAGAGGTTTATTACCCTCCAGACATGGAATCGTTCTGTCTAAGGATCAATGTCCTAAGACACCTCAAGAGGTTGAGGAGATGAGACGGACTCCCTATGTTTCTGCTGTAGGAAGTTTGATGTATTCAATGTTGTGTACCAAACCCGATATTTGCTATGCAGTAGAGATTGTCAATTGGTATCAGTCTAATCCAGGATTTGATCACTGGAAGATGGTCAAAACGATCCTCAAGTATCTTCGGAGAACGAGGGATTACATGCTTGTATATGAAGATAAGGATTTGATCCTTACAGCATACACGGACTCTGACTTTCAGACCGATAGAGATTCTTGCAAATCGACATTGGGGTTAGTGTTTACTTTGAGGGGTTGTAGTCTGGCGAAGCATCAAACAAGGATGCATCACAGACTCCACTATGGAAGCCGAATACGTAGCCACTTGTGAAGCAGCTAAAGAGGTTATTTGGCTGAGGAAATTCCTTTCAGATTTGGAAGTTGTTCCAAATATGGATTTTCCTATCACACTGTATTGTGATAATAGCAAGGCTGTGACAAATTCGAAGAAGTTTCGAAGTCATCGTCGGGGTAAGCACATAAAACAGAAATATCACCTGATCAGGGAGATTGTGCATCGCGGTGATGTGATAGTCACGAAGATCGCATCGAAGCAAAACGTTGCTGATCCCTTTACAAAGGCCCTCACGGCTAAAGTGTTCGAGGGTCAACTGGAGGGTCTGGGTCTACGGGACATGCGACATCTTGTCTAGGGCAAGTGGGAGATGATACTGGGGTATGCCCTAGTTTATTGTATATTGTACATTTTTCTATTTTATTGTACATTAGTCTCCCGAGTCATTAAGACAAGTGGGAGATTGTTGGGATTCGTGTCCTATTTCTCCCAGAGTCTCGTTGTTTTGTAAAGATATACATTGTTTAATGAATAAAATAAATGTTATTTAATTATGGCATTTACTCATATCTAAAAAACAAAGCTCCTTATTTATCTTATGTGAACTTAAGCATGTATATGTGATATACAAGTGGATAAGGCCTTAAGTAATAAACTAAATAGGTCTGTAGTATAAGGATTAAGGTGGGATACCTGATCCTGGTGACATTATGGATACGACCCGCATTGTAGAGGTTTGCAAGTGTTGTAAACTACTACAGATGGTAGATCCTGACCATTCATGTGGAGACGTGCGAGCGAGAGTGTCCTATACAAAGAGTTTGTATAAGACCTGGACCATGAGATGACTAGACTCTGTATATAACACTGTTGATACTAGAGACTTACATCTAATCTAAACGACCATAGGTGACACGACCTCAATCTTGAGTGTTTTGGGAACTCCTGCCTTTGAGGGCGGTCTTTTGATTAGTATGGGTGAAAGTGGCCAGATTGCCAACTCAACATGCCTACCTTTTTGGAGACTTGTCTGATCTGGAAGCTGGGAACTCAATCCACGAGATGGAATTCACTATTTTCCCAAAGCAGAGATAAGTAGAGAGATTGCTCCCTTAAGGGCTGATTCCGGGGTTTAAACATAGTGGCCATAGCTTCTCTTTCGAAGAGAAGACTCAATCATAGTAGGACTATGACTTATGTTCATTAGAGGGATCAGTGGTACTTAAGGAGTTAGATGTAACTATAGGGGTATAACGGTTACTGGACGAGCTGTACTTACGAGCGATCTGTGAAAGGTTATCGCACTACTGATTAGTTAAAATGGACACATAATATATCTATGGTAAGGAGATTTCAGCTGTCGGTCTTTAGTGGAGTGCCTGGCAGTTAACGGATGGTAGATCCCATGACTAAAGAGTTTAGTTAGTTATTCACGTACCGTTGAAGCTTCGAGCTATAGGTCCATAAGGTCCCTTGGTAGCTCAATGGATTCAGTTGAGGATCAGTTCTCGGTGTTGATTTGAAATGTTCAAATTGATAAAGAGTATTTTGATTATATATGATATAATCGGTATGATGTATGAGATACATCTAGTGGAGGATTAATGAAAATGAGATTTACATTAAGTACCATGGAATAGAAAAAGAACTATGGTTTATATATTTCATGAGATGAAATATTAAAACTATATGTTATAAATATAGTATGATAAATTTGTTATCATTTATATTTATAATAATATTAATTATTAGATAATTAGTTCTTTTTCTTTAATAACCAATTGAGTGAGTGATTATTGGTGATTCATGGTAACCGTGAGATAAAAGGAAAATTGTTTTCCTAATTTTAGTAAGTTTTTACAAAAGGTTGAAAATTGATTTTGAGTTTTTTCTCTCTCGCAAAAAGAAATTCATGGGCGCTTGTCAAGTAAATACCGATTTACTAAGCGACAGCGTTTTTTAGTAAACGATCGTGTAGTGTTTTGTAGGCGACAGACACTGAGCTATGTGATGAGCTAAGTGATCGCTTAGCTTTTGCTAGACGATCGCATAACTTTAGGTAAATAGTTGGGCATCGACCTATGCGATATGTTCCTGTTTTTTCCCACTTGCCCAATCGTGTACATGATTATTCATTCCCCCTTCGTCTGCCTCATACCAAGTCCGAACAAAGCCCAACCTTTGGATTCAAACACTGAGAATACCAAAGTAACATTCTTGGTGGTGTCTTACTTAACTCGACACCGTCGAGGTTCTGTGGAGGCCGTTCGTGTTGCTGAGGAGTTCGTGACCGAGGCAATCGCGGAGGACGAGTACGCGGTGTTCGTGCTGTAGAGCGGTCGTGTTGTTCGAGCATTCGAGGTTGCTATGTTCGAGCGCTCGTGAGCAAGGAGCGTGGAGATGAGTCTACAAATGTTTATAGCTTTCGCCTTGTTCATTTGTAGTTATCATGCTGTAATTTTTATATTGATTGTACAACTGCATGTTTCTGTTTCGACTATAATTTGTAATGGTTATTTATGATTGTAATTTGGAATGAACTTTTTTCCACTGCTCATGGAAATCTCGAGTTCGATTTTCTTCATGAACGTGTTGGATCATTACGTTTGTATCAAATATAAAATGGGTCGTATCCATAGTGTCACTAGGATAAAGTTTCCAGCCTTATCCCTATACTATAGACCCTTTAGGTTATATCTTGAAGATTGATCCCTATATGTCTCTACATACAATTCAAGACTCATAGGGCAGCCTTGGATGTTAGTTTATTGGATTTAGGGTTACTGAGACAAAATAAAATACAACACAATCAATAACATTTATTGAATTAACATCGATAACTCTTTATTGATGACGGTCAATTGATAATATTTACTATCTACGAGTTTTAGAGCATAAAACCCAACAATAAGGTATTTCCCGATACCTCTATTGGCTTTGAAAAAGACCCGATTATAACAAACCCTAATCATCTCTATCCCAAATTCATTTTTATTTTGGCCCACGACCCCCTCCCCCAGCAATTCTTTGCCGCAAACCTTCCTCCCTCTGATTCTTCTCTTCCAGCTTTCTCCCCTTTGTCGTCGGTCATCTCTGTCTCCTTTTCGCTTCCGGTCACCGTTGGTCACCCATTCTCACGCCGGTAAGATTTTTCTTCCCATCCAGCCCCCTCTCCTATTCGCCACCATTTAGTTCTCTCTTCCGTATGTAAAAAAATTGCTTTCTTCCCTCAATCTATAATTGTTTTTCTTCTTTTCCCATTGGAATGCAGACTTCTGCATTTTAATTTCGTTATAACTATAGCCTTTTTCCATGTCGATTTTGGTGGCTTAAATTTTATTTATTTTTTTAAAGATTGAATCAAGCATTGAGAATGTTTTATCCAATGGTAGAAGCCTCGCCCAGGTTCTAGTGTTATTGTTTAAGAATCCAACTAAAATAGTTAATATGCTATTGTCCCTGTTTCTTTTTGTAACTTGGTATATTTCCATTGTTTCTCCCTTCTCCCTTCCCTGCTTAATAATTTCATTGGTATATGTATAGCCAATGTTAGAAACTTCCCAGGTTATAGTGTAATTTTAATGAATAGTATCACTAATTGAACTTAACAATATGTAACTAGAACTTGAATGGGGAGGAACATTGGGTGCTTTATAAAGAAATCACAATCAAAGGTGACTTGGACACATGAAGTTCCTTACCAAAAAGTTGTTTCTTTATTTGATCTTGTTGGTTGTGCTTTAAATTATGATGCTATCCTACAACTATGATAGCAACGAAAGTACTTTGTATGATACAATAAAAAGTTATTTATTTTCGTTATGGTTTTGAATGGATGAGTGTGTGTATATATATATTATATGAGTTGAGAAAAGAAATTTAACTTTAGGCGTTTCAATTATAATTTAAAATTTGTTTGTATTATTTGTTTTTTTTACAGGATCAATGTTATGTTCGTGATTTTGTAAGCTAGCCGAACAGGATTGAAATGTTGTTAGGTCAATACTATGTCGGTTAAACTTAAGTGTCTTTTTTTTTTTTTAATCAAGACTCACATGTTTTCTTATTTTTAATTCATATATGTCTACTTTATTTTGGAACAATATAAGTTGTAAAGATATTTATGACTATTTAAATGAAGTTTGGTTGTCTAAATATTTTAGCAGGATATTCAGCAACAATTGAAGCTAAAAATATACTGTTTTTAAAAATAAAATATTTTTTTTTAATAAAAATTAAGTCAGTGTTGATGCCACATAGGCGTAGGCAAAAGTCATCTATCCCAACGCTATGTGTAAAGCGTCGACAAAAGTTCAATGCCTATAAAAACAACATATCCTGACCCATACAAATGTAAGCATTGGGAAAGAATCTTGCCGACGCATATGCATGGCGTCGGCGTAGAGGGTCTATGTCGACGCCAAATTTGAGCTTAAAAGGTGTCGGTATGAACAATCTATGCCGACGCCAATGAAAAGACCATTGGGATAAGATATCCAACGTACCTATCCCGACGATTTTTGCCGATGCTTGACCTTTTGCTGAAGCTTTGGAAGGATATTTGACGCTTCACTACTACAAAAATTGGATTACTTAACGTTTTTCCTATGTCAAGTAGAGGGTATACTTGACGCTAATAAAAGCGTTGTCTATTCGACTGTCAAGTATAATGTCATAACTTGATAATGTAGAAACGTCAAGAGAAATAATTCTTGACACAATTTCGTGTCAAGAAATATAATACACTTGACACTAATGACATATCAAGTTTATTAATTCTTGACACTTATTATTGTCATTACTCTTGACATTTTTTATTTGTCAAATATATATTTAACTTGACACGAAATAATAGTCAAGTAATCTAATTCTTGACACATTTCTAATGTCATCTATGCTTTTTTTTTTTCCAAATTAAACATTCAAATTTAATTTCCATTTCTTATTTCCTGCATTACATTTGTTCCAATAAGACAATTTCATCAACTAAACAGTTGCACATATATTTCAAGTCTACATATCAGCCCAATATATCCAATGTAACAATTGAGAATACTAAAATAAACAATTCCATTCTTCTATTACTCATGTCTACATGAATGGTTCCAAAATTTACAAGACGAATCGTACAACAGTACGATAATTCCAAAAATTTACATTACTCCATCAACCCACCCCAATATATGATAATTCCACAATTGTAAGACCAATCTATATGTGTTATGTATTCCAAAAATCACAAGACTAATGACCTATAATGACTAAACAAAACATTTACACAAAAAAAGTTTTGGGCATTTCCATGTAGCCATATACACAATTTATAGGAAGTCCATCAGATATAGCGACCTAAATATTCAGCCCGTTCCACGCATACTTCATCCAATTCAAGTTGCGAGTACGAGCTCCTTGTATCAATCTATAAAACATATAAATTGAGATATACATATTTATTTATTATTTACACTATCTATAATGTTACAATATATATAAGTAGTTTAAAGACATACTGCATTTGTTATAATATTATTCTCTTAAGTCACGATTACTCGCATATATTTCATAATGTAGTACCCACATTCGACAATTCTCACTTGTAAAGGACACTACAATGCAAAGCTAATAATTAATACACATATCATACAGATGCATTAAATAAACATCATTCTATTAATTTTTTCAATGCTCCTATACTTACCTTTACTGTTTTCCAGAATGTAGTTTTTTGAGTCCTTTGCAAATTTTTTTGAGACTGGAAAATGGCCATTGCCCTATATTTGTCAAAGAGTATAGTATAATATTTAGAATGAAATCAACTTTACACCGAAAAAAAGCTCAAGCAAAGTTAGCTTACATATTTGTTATGTATTTGATATTTCTCGTGAACTTGTTCTCAATGAGTCAAGATAGTACACCACGTCATCATACGCATTGATAACAATTAACGACCAATGATCACTAAATAAATATATACAACTAATTAGTATGGAACATGGAGGTAGCTCATTACATTAAGGTAGAATAGAGTACAAAAAGTTTTCAAGTACAATGATCCCAACACAATTCTACATTGGAACAAAACAGGAAAAGGTAGAACATGAGTATATGGTTTTGAACATGAATATAACTAATTATACTTACCTGGGATTATAAGGAGCAATAACTAATTGACCGTGTTCAGAAGCCATTATCTACTACAAAGGTTCCGAGCTCTAACTTCTCGAATATTTTGGCCCGTGGATATAAGAGATGGATCTACAAAAATATACTTCGACCCTTTATTTGAATCAACAATGAACAAGTGTAGGTACCTACAATAATAGATCGAACACTTTAACTTACTACTAATTAATAAAGTGATAATATACCATAAACAAATAACATTACTTACGCGATATAAGCCACCATTGATAAAATCTTCACTTTTTGCATGCTACAAAACTCGATCACATCTTCTCGCATAACATAACTCTTTTGGCCAAAACCAAAGAGCTCAACAGGTAGTTGGAAGGAAATACTAGTCCTATCAACCATTACCTTTTAAGCGTATCTAAGAATAGACTTCAAGGATATTGATAAATTGGATGGTGCACTAGTAACTTCATTCTCTTTCGGCATCGTCTTTGTAGCTTTTTCCTAGCACAATGAAGATAGAACATGAATAAAATGTTCATTCCTAAATAAGATAGAAGAACATGGGACTTATACAATTCACCTTCAAGATCGGTGGTACACTAATAGCAATCACTTCCTCATCCTTTCCCGCATTCTCTGAAACTTTCTCCTAAAACTACCAAGTTATAATCTTATAAGTAACTAATAGTAAATTTACCTCATAATACAATTCACCTTCAAGATTGGTTGTATAATAATAGCTTCAATCTCCTTCACCTTCTTCCCTTCCTCATGTGTGGTTGATGTACTAACAACTTCCTTTTCCTATGATATAAATATAACAATACAAATTAAACAAGTTAAAAATTATCATAACTAATAGTTGTAACCTTAATGCATCTCCTTCACATTCTTCCCTTCCTTAATCTTTTGGATTTTATTCTTGGAGCAACTACCATGCTCAGATCTTGGGTTGTTTTGAATTTGATCTTCCAACTCCTTAATGCACTTACAAAGTGCTTCATTTTCATCAAACTAAAAAAAAGAAACATCATCCGTAAGTACATCCCCAAACTGCATCATCTAATCTAATTACAAACTACATCCTCAAACTAAAAAAAAAAAAAAAAAAAGAAGAAACGTACACATAACAAATATATACACATTTCAATTAAAAAAATATATACACATAACCAAAATGCAAACTAAGTTCTAAACTCAGTTTTTTAATTTTAAAAAAATATTAAAAGAAATACTTACTCATAGCGAACGATCCCAACGGCACCACGGACCGACGACCCACCGGACGATACCACTGGCAGCGGACGACCTACAAGACGACACCATCGGCAGTGGACCTCAACGGCAACGAACCTCAACAGCAACGGACGACACCACCGGCAGTGGACGACCCACCAGATGACACCACCAGCAGCGGACGACCACGGACGGCAACACTGACGGACTAGAGAAATGCGGGCTGCGATGACTAAGAGAAATGCGGATGACCAAGGGTTTGGGGGAATGAGAGAAATGGAGAAAATGAAATTTTAAATTTAGGGCTTTTCATTAAAGTAAGAAAAAAAATATTATTAGGTAATTTTTTTAATATTTTACTTGACACTAAAAAATGTCAAGTAAGAGCTTCTTATACTTGACACATGAAACGTGTCAAGTAAGACCTTATATTACTTGACACGATTAAAGGTTCGCGTGAAAATATTGTTAGGAAATTGATTCTTGAAAATCTTTATTATCGTAACTAGTTGGTACAATCTTTTGGAATAGCAATTAAACGATGAACGTACTCTTTATTAAAAATGATAATAGGCAAACAGAGACTAGACAATCGCTTAACAACTCCAAACGATCGTTTACAAAATACTATACGATCGCTTAAAGTTTCTACATGATCGTTGAGTAACACTAGACGATTGCTCACAAACACCCCGCGATCGCTTACCCAGAATTACACAACCGCTTACAAAATATTACATGATCGCTTACCAGTTTCTATATGATCGCCTAACAAATGCTACACGATCGCTAAGCTTTGTTACACGATTACTAAATAACACTAGACGATCGCCCACAAAAACCTTGCGATCACTTACCTGGAATTACACGATTGCTTATAAAACATTACACGATCGCTTACCAGTTTCTATACGATCGCCTACCAAATGCTATACGATCGCCTACCAAATGCTACATGATCACTGAGCTCTACGACACGATCGCTTAGCTCTGCTACACGATCGCTAAGTAAAAGTAGACGATGAACGTCACATTGCGATGACTTCTCCATGACAGAGACTTTCGAACTCCCACTCTTGAGAGCTCCCCTTCCTCACTCTTGATATTCAGATTTCACTACCCTCTCTTTCCGTTTCCTTCTTCTTTTAAACCTCCACTTCTCCCAACGGAATTGGACGCCCTCCTTAACCGATTCAACCGCCTCTCCTTTATTCTTTCTTTCTTGATTTTGCCACATAATTGGAGGCCTATCAAATATCCAAAATATTCCGTCAATCTCCGCTTTTTAAACCCTTTTACTTGATACGAAAAAAATTTCAAGTAAGAGCTTCTTATACCGACCTTATATTACTTGATATGAAAATCGTGTCAAGTAAAGGTTCGCGTGAAAATATCCGAAATATTCCGTCAGTCTCCGTTTTTTTAACCCTTTTACTTGAAATTTTTTTGTCCAAAATCATATTACTTGACGTTTTTTCCACAGAAACATCAAGTAATTAAAAACTACAAGTATCAAGTAATGTAGATTTTATAGTAATGTTTTGTGGCATGCACTTGAACTTTTTTTTTTTGTATTTTACATTGCCTTTAGTATAGGAGAGGTATATGAATAAATTGAGACCACATCCAAATAAGAGGGATTTTGAGGATGTGAAAGTTTGGTTAAGAAAAACTTAAAAAGAATTGGTAATAACTATTTGTAGTAACAAGGTATACCTTCTTTTTCGGTGGCTCAATCATAAGAATTCTATAGTTATGTTTATCTGGCTTAGAGCAGTCTTATGTAAGGTGACCTACTTGAAATTTTCCTAGAAGTATTATGTGAGTGAGGACAAAGAATGTTAAAAAGACATGTATTGTTATGTGAAAATAGTGATCTTCACTTTCAAAGTCACTAAAAATATATGGGTATAGCATGACCAAATTGCTAGGGAATAAGAAAAATGTTGGACTCGTAGATACCTAGTCCGACTTTCGAATCCTAGTACTAAGTTTTAGGTGTAAAATGTTACACTTGTAATAAATATAATTAAAGAACTTAATTTTGGTTAAATTGTATACAATTTCAACAATAATAATGTGTGGAGAATTTAAACTTCTTACTTTTTGGTTGATATCAAAATATGTCTTATCTAATTAAGTTATACTGAAGTTAATAGATTTTTTTTCGTCAGAATGATTGATGAAAATGTATTGTTGGGCCTTGAAAGCTAAAGATAAAACGAGATTTGGGCTTATTAAATGAAAAACTAAGGCCCAAGTAAAAAGTAGAAAACTATTTGCTCTTTAAGAAAACCCTGAAATCAAAACAATGTGCTGAAAGCACAATCCGTGTGAAAAGGATCACAACCTTACACGTTGATGATCAGGATTAATTTCTTGCACTCACTGATATGAAACACTTTGATGACTACACTGAAGACTTTCTTTCTGTTGTAGATGACTTCGAGAGAGAAAAGAAAAATGGAGAGATGCTGCCGAAAATTCTTTTGGGAGAGACGATGGAGATGGAGATCAATACTACAAGAAAAAGAAGCAGGAGAAGCAGAAGAAGAGAAAGAGAAGGACACAAAGGTTTTACGTGGTTCGGCCCAAAAATAACCTAGATCCACGAAGAGGAGCTGTAATTAGTCTTGGAAATGATCTTGAAGATCTACAGATGAGTCATTTAGCTAGATCTTATTTTCTTTTGTTTTTTTGTATAGTACATATAAATTCTAGCTACATGTGTATTTATAGTTTGTTTTATGTACAACAGTTTCAACAAACTTGTAGAAGTTGATTTCATCATTTTCTTTAACATATATAGATATACAAAATTTGATGTGTAAGAATTAGAAGGTACACGTGACATTATTTGTAATGTTATTCACATAATTAAATTAATATGATGGTTGATATATAAAAGTTGACAATGGGAATAATGTTATAAATGAGATAAACAATAATTTTTAGTGGAAAAGATCGGTAACAACAATGCCAAAATTCTATTTAGAATTAATGTTAAATTGCAAATGATGTTACACATACATCTTTCAACTTGTGCACATCAACTAAAAATCCGTCCATTTCTATCCACTAATGGAACAACAAATAAATAAATAATCACTTCCCAAAGATTTTTTTTGTGACAATTTCAAAGTCTACAAGTAGGGAAATACATCATTATTGTGATAAATTACTAATTTACTTTATTTTTCCTTAAAAGTTAAAATTTAGCCATACCCACCATTTGATTTCTAGCTTATTTAGAATACTCTTTAAAAGCATGCAATCTAGATTACCTCTAATATGAGAAGCTTCAAAGTTTGGACATCAAAAACATATTACTAGCTCACGGTAGCACTTAAATCTATGTGTGAAAATGAACATATATATTTCAAGTGGCATAAAGTTTGATGTAGTATCAAACTTTAAAGTTAGAAGTTCGGTATTTCCAAAACACACATACACACACATGTTATTATATCTTAAAATTCGCAAAGATTTCATGATATCATATGATAATAGTTTATGAGACTATTTCTACTTATAAGAAAATTTGCACTAGTGAAACTCTACAATATATAAATGTGGACTTTCATAATTATCGTATTCTTACTTCTTGCACATTAAAAATTAGAAATTTAAATCTCCTTTATCTTCTACTACCATGTTATTAGTCACATTGTCCATTTTTTTTTAGTTTAACATATTATATCTGGATAGAAGAATTAAAATATCTAACTTATTTGATCGGAGACATATATAAACTATATATGTTGAAGTCGACACTCATCTACATCAATTAATAAGCATGTAATTTCTGTAAGAAAACATGAAAGATGTGTGGGGACAACCTTATTTTGTTTCACCTTCTCTCAATTATTTTGTTGACTATTTAATAGCTTTCATAGCTCCTAAAGTTCAAATAGAAAATTGTATCAACTCCCCTTGGTATTCTTTGAACCTATAGGGTAGGGAGCAAGTAACCTTTGCTAACCACTCATCTATAAATGTGGTATCAACTCTTTTTATCCTATTAGAAATTGAAAGATCACAATCAATGGGTGAATACCAAAAGTCTACTCAATGCAAGGGAGATTAGCACAATCAAATTGTTGAGCTAGTTCAAATAACATCAAAAGTGAGATATATTTGCTCAATGATATTTAAAGAATAAAATATAATTATTAAAAATAATAAATACATCATTTAATTTCTTTTTAATAACATGCAGATGAAGGATTTGAGCCTCTAACATCAAAGTTGATAGTACAGCACTATGCCAATTGAACTATGTTTATTATAAATAAATTTAGTTCAACTAATTATTAGGAACCAATCATAAAAGATTCACTCTCTATCATAATTATGTTATTAAGATACAACTTATTCTATGGTGAATAAAATTGTAACTACAAATTGATATATAATATCTTAACAAGTTGAGATAGACTAAAGTTCGTGCTGAAAAATCATACGGGCACTTGAAAAGTTTAAATTATGAAATAAACTAAACTTATTAAGTATCACACATTGAAAAGATAGAGAAGTTTCACAATCATTATAAGGAAACATGAGTTCTTTCATTGTCAGTTGATTGTAACATAGGATATTATATTTATTAAATATCTAATATGGTATTAAAGTTCATAAAGCCCAAATGAGTCTTCGATAATAATAATAATAATTGGGATTTGATCCAAGAGTGGTGAATCCAAAGAAACACCATCTTGAAAGAGAGTTTTGAGATAAAATTTCATATTGTGATCAGTGTTATATAATTATTCAGTAAGCTATGCTGAAAGAATAATTTGATATTTATTTTAATGGAGGAGAATATGCTCTAATCCTTGGCTTAGGTGTAGAAAGCTTATTAATCAAAGAGTCTAGCTAGGATGGCTGAAAATACATTATTAGGCTAATCTTTTCAATAATTTACAAACATTAGGGATCTCAACTTCATAAAATTTCACTCAATAAATTGTTTAAGCAAATGTAGCAAATAGTTCATATTATACCCTAAGAACTAGACTAGCCTAAAAATTCATATTCTCAATTATATATATTCCTAACCAAGAGAATCACAACCACAATAACTACATATTACTATTGACTATGCTATAAATAAATAAAATTCCAATAAAATATCTCAATCATTCCCATAAATTTAGAGGGGAAGTAATGTTATAATGGTGCATATTTTTGTAAGGAAAAAGGACAAAAAATAGTTATTTGAAAAATGCTAATAAATATAATGTACTATTTGTTTATTTATTTTTAGGGAATTATTGGGATCTAATTGTATAGTAGGAAACACATGTAGTTGGGTGTTGGGTTGGCAATATTTAATGTTTTTTGGCATACTCTTGCTAGTAATTCTATATTCATTTATGACCTTCTTTGGCTGTTTCATGATTCAATCATTTCATATGGAAGTATTATGCAATTTTTTTTT
Organism: Benincasa hispida; assembly: GCF_027475165.1. Taxonomy (NCBI): domain Eukaryota; kingdom Viridiplantae; phylum Streptophyta; class Magnoliopsida; order Cucurbitales; family Cucurbitaceae; genus Benincasa; species Benincasa hispida. The sequence goes on from NC_143483.1 coordinate 33,014,965, forward strand.
TTTAATATATCATTCTATTTTCAACTATATCTCTTGGTCTATGAACATTTCACCACAACCAAACTCTTGGTCCTCAACAATGGCCACTTGGTTGCCCTTCTTGTTACTTTAGTTTATATAATGAAGGTCTAAATGGTAATCTAAGTAGATTTAGGATATGTGTGATAATGTTTTTTTTTTTCCTTTGAAAATTATGTTTTTTTAATCATATTCTTCTTTGTTATTTTTAATCTACTTTAAATGTTTTAAATTTCTAGTAAACTTTGAAAATTCAAAGAATTTTGAAAATCTATGTATTAGTCTATATACTTTTGAATGTTTAAATTTGATTCTTATAATGTCAATAAATCTAAAATTAGTCTATGTCGTTAGTTTATTGTTAACGTTTTTATTTAGAAAATGTCAATATTAGTCTCTTCTCTATATATTTGAAAAGATTCACGAGTCAAAATATTAACGTTACCTAACAATATACACTAATTTTTATCTTGGTTAAAAATACAAAATAGAGGATAAAAAAATTTAGGTATCTTGGATTTTTGTTTTTAAATTGGGTCAAGATTTTAAACACTGAACTTACCATAATAAAGGAGTAAACCATAGAAAAATTTAAAATGGTTCAATGAATTTTCCTATAGCCAATAGATTGTTACTATTATTATTATTATTATTATTATTATTATATGTCTTTAAAGTCTTACAAAAGGCCATTTTTGGTTTTTAAAGGGTTAAAATTATAATTTAATTTCTAATATTTTAAAAATTCTTTCATTATTGTCTTGTATCATTGTATTTGCTAAGATTCCGGAGTTTTTGTTGGCACTAACCACATGGTTTTTAAGTTTTAAAATCCACAAAAAAGATCAATAGAAAAGAAAATCTAAATCTTAATCCAAATCCAAATGCATAAGAAAAGACAACTAAATATGGATATAAAACTTTTTTGTTTTTGGTAAATAAATATTTTTTTTTTCCTTTTTACTATATTAGTGGATAATTGAATCTCTAATGTTTAGGTTGGTCCTACGATTTTATCTTAGTTGAACTAGACCAATTTTGATTTTTGGTGAATAAACTTTAAGTCTACTCTTTATAAAAATAAACTGGGTTAAATTATAAATTTAATTCTAAATTTGTATCTATTTGGTCTCTAAATTTTCAATTTCATATCTAATATAGGTACTTAATAAATTCAAAATTTTTAAAAATTAATGAACCAATTTAAATACAAAGTTTAAAATTCTAGATTTCATTAGACATAAAATGTAACTTAATATAATAAATCGATTAATTTTTAAAAAATTTGAATTTATTAAGTACCTATATTAGATATGAAATTCAAAATTCAGGAATCTAAAAACATAAAACTATATTAAAATTTTGTGTATGTTTGTAAGTGATTTTAAAATCGTCAAAATCACTTTCGTCATTTTTTAAAATCACTCAAAAACACACTTTTAATCATTCAAAATTAATTTAGTTTTACATTTTACATTTTAAATGCAATTTTCATATCATCATAATTAGTTTTGAAAAATTAAAAATATGTTTCACAATGATTTTGAAAATGATAAAAGTGATTTCAACTATTTTAAAATCATTCTCAAATATCTATTTATTAACATTTTGATGGTGCATGAACCTAAATAGATCCTAATCTCAAAATTCAAGAATTATACTAGTAATTGCATTTAATCTTTATGGCTTTAATAAATGTATTGGTCAAGTCTTTTATGATAAATTTCTTGAGAAGTAATCAAAGCAAGAACATAGTGCAAGTGTATAAAGCAAATAAATCTCCTATCATTAAACTTAATATAAACTTAATGACATGGTCCAACATATATTTTGAGATTAAATTATTACATAATATTTTATGTTTTAATCCTATAATATTTATCGACATGTTTAAAAGCAATTTTAAAATAGTTTAAATTACTTTCTTTCACTTTTAAAATCATTTCGAATGATCATGTAATTTTAATTTAATGATTGATTTTAAACGAAATTTTTAAGTATTTAAAATTGATTTTGAATAATTAAAAACATGCTTCAAAATGAATACAAAGAGATAATAAAAGTGATTTTGATTAACCATTTTAAAAAGCATTTTCAAACATACTTTTATTATGACGATGTTAACACGAGCCCATTAAAATGTGAATTTTTTGAATCTTTGTGACGAGCTTAAGTCATAAGACCAAAAAGTATAGTTTTTCTCTTTCCAAAATTGTAACTTTGGAAACCTTTAGCAAATTATTCTAAAAAATATAAATAAACACTACTTTTAAGAACACATACACACAACATTGAACAAAAATTTCTCTTTTAACTCATTGATTTTCGACAATCTTTTTCTCAAAAAAATTCTTTTCGAGAATATTTTATTGGGTAAAATAATTTAATTTAATATGACCTTTAATTATACAATAATGATAGACACAAATTTTGATTTTTCATGCACATTTCTAATATTTTCATGTTTAGACAGAAATTACCAACACACATATATTTAGGTTTTGCATGACCAGCACAATTTTTTATTTTTCAAGCAAATCTCTAATGGTCCCATGCTTCAGAATACATTTCATATTATGATCATATTTTGATCTAGCATGAATTTGTTTAGGCACAAGATTCGATTTTCTTGAATATTTCTAACTTTTCTATGCTTTAATACAAATTTAGTTTCAACAAAATTTGGTACATTAGGCAAAGCATCTTTGAGACATATAAGAGGTAATTTTAACAAAAGCAGTCTTAAAACTAGATGATTCATGTACTGTATTCCATTTTTATCCCTAAAAGATTGGCCAATGTCAATAATTTTATCTAATTTTTTAGCACCTATAATTAATTTCTTAATAGACTCTTTTGCAACTTCAAGTTCTTTAGTAACAATTAATTATCTCTTTAAACATATGTAAAAGATCATTTTTATCATTTTTATCATATTCAAAAAATTTAATTTTGTCCATAAAAGAAATTTTCTCTTTTTCCAATTCTATATTACTAGGTTCCAAATCAATAAGTTTTTTTAAACTAACAATTTAATCATTTTATTCGAAAGAGAAAGATTCAATTTTCTCATTTTCATTCCCCAAATCATTTAAGTCAATTTTCATTTCACATAATAAAAATTTGTGTTCATCATTCTCTTTTTCAAGAAAAGTAATTCTATTATTCAAGAAAAGTAATTCTATTATTCAATGCAGCAAAATATATTGTAATAAAATATAATTTTTATTTCAAATTCAAGAATAAATTGTAGCATTTAATTTTATGATATGAAATATATTAACAAATTAATTTCAAAATTAAATAGGAAGGAGAAAGAGAAATTGACTTCGATAATTTTTGGAGTAGTTCGGCATAGTCCGACCTACGCCCACTTTCCAAGCTCCTCCTGGATATATTACTACAACTTGACTCTTTTCACAATTTAGAGTGAACCGTTACAACATTTCTTTTTCGAGAGCAAGAACAAATCCGATCTTTTCCACGATTGATGATCAGATCGAGGAAATTGCATTCCCAACGGAAGTGTTTTATCAATTTTATTTTGTATTTGAACTTAGATGGAAACATACAGAAGAGAAAACAAATTATTATCATATCATATGTTGTAAAATTCTCTAGGCTAAGCATGTATTAAAGGAAGAAGAAAAATTATATTTGTAGATTCCTCTTCGTTCACATAAAATCCCTCGAATCTATCAACTTCGTTTATTCTTCAAATGCCCCCAAAAAGTTTTCTTTGACTACGACTCTTGACAAGAACCCACTTGTGTAGTGCTTTTTAGAAGAAAAAAAGGAATTGGGAGATAATCCTTTTTCTATGAGAACTCTTTCTTTATAAAATTTTTTGAGAGAGAACAACATGCGGTAATGTACTATCTTTCTCAAAAGAGAAGGGGAGGGAGTTTTAATTTACATGGATTAGGTTGAGTTAGATTGAGGGTATTTTTGGGGCCAATCTGAAAATTCGGATTGGTTAGATTTATAATCCAAATGACCCAAATAAAGTTTCCAACCCAACCAAACCCTTAAAATTCAGGTTAGTTAGGTTGAGTTGAGTTGTCGGGTTATAACGTATTTTTTATTTTTAATAAAAAATATATAAATTTATATACAACTCATGACTAATAACTAAAATTTCATAAAATTCAAATGTTAAATACCAAATATCTATGATATTTATTGCAAACTTTAAACAAAGACAAATATCATAACAATTTTAAAAGAAAAATATTAAAAATTCACAAATTGATCAATACAAAGTAATCAAATTTTAAACAAAGAGGAAATACATACACATACATGTATATATCATTAATATATATAAAATTCAGATTCGGTTGGGTCAATCCAATTTTTTTAGCCAACCCACAACCCAATAAAAATAGAAAAATTCAACTCAATCCAACCCAAGAACAAAACTAACCTAAACCAGAGTTGGGTAGTCCGGATTGTTCGAGTTTTCGGATTATTTGAACACCCCTATTGAAAACTGTGGATTAACTTCCCTTCAACCTATCACTTTCCTTTATTAAATTGGAATTTGATTTAATTTTAATTAATTACTTAAATTTAATTAAATATCTTATATTTAATTAATATTTAAATCATACTTAAATACATATTTCTCTCTTAATCTATAGTTTCAATATGAATCTCATTCATATTTATTTAGAAAGAGAAGGAGAGGGAGTTTTAACTGTGAAAACTATCGATTAACTCCCCTATTTATGATTTCCCTTTATTAAACGGGAAATTTATTTAATTTAAATTACATAATTAAATAAATTTAATTAAATTAAATATCTTATATTTAATTAATATTTGAATCATACTTAAGTGCATATTTCTCTCTTAATCTATAATTTTAATACGAATCTCATTCATATTAATTTAATATTTGAATCACATTCAAATACATTAAATCTTCCATATTATATAGTTTAGTTTTGAATCCTATACAAAAATAACTATATATTATAATATATTTATATACATTATATTAACTGCATCCTATACAATTAACATATGTTTCCCTAGATTATTTTGAACATTTCAAATTATTCTTTCAAAACTTTTGGTTCTTGTTCATCTATTGTGAACTAAAAAAGGGACCTAATGAACCTATAAATTATAAGCTCAAATGATGTTAGATTAACTAATTAAACTATTTAATTAATTAATTAACATTCATTAACTAGGGGGCAAACCATTATAGATCTATAGTTGCACTCCTATGCACTACATGACATGCTACGTCCATTGATATAATCATTACTCTTAAGTCGATCCTTCACAAGTTATTTGTAACTACAATTTGTTTATAATCCATCCATAAACCAAGCCAATAAGAGGGTGGGGCTTCATAGTAAGTCTCGGAGTCAGCACTTAAGAAAACTACTCATTTATTGTCTTTATACGGGAAGGACTGAATTCCGTCTTGTGAAATTATGTTATCAGTTCCCTATTCGTTCAAGTTTACAAAATGATAGGCTTATTGAGTCGACGACTCGAGCCAATCTCACTCATGCAAATCAAAGGACAAGCCTTTATAGACAGAAGTTCATAACTAACTCAGAATTAAGATTGAGTCACAATGATCATCCTATGGAATATTAATCTCTTCAATTAACAGAGTCACAAAATGAGATTTGTAATTTTGCAATCCAATCTTATACAAACTTTTTGTATAGGATACTTCCACTCACATATTTTCACATAAACGATTTGAATTACATCGTTTGTAACAGTTATAAAGTGCATCATATTCATAGTGTCATCAAGATATGATATCCAACCTTATCCATCTACTATAGACTCTTTAAGTCATTATTTGAAAGTAATCCACTGTAAAAGGGATGTTTGGCTTACCAACATGAGTTGAGTTGAGGTTCATATTAAAACTAATTGTACAATTCATCCAATGAGTTCATTAGTTTTAAGTTCAGAGTCCACTTTTTTATAATCCAATAACTATTTAATTGTTAAGGAACAATTTATGATGTATTGAGTGTTATTCATTGCTATGCATTGTTTTATATATACATAGACATTTTTGTGGACATTATTATTTCATTTGTAAATGATAAATTAGACTTAACCATAAAAAATGTTTAAACAAAAAATGTTTGTTAAGAAAGAGTTTGCTCAAACAAAAAAAATCATTTCATTGTAATATTGTAAAATGTAAATAATCAAATGTTAGCACAAAAAAGGGGGGAAAATCATTAACTATAAAAATTGAAATTCATATTTCACAAATAGGCCGAAAAAAAAGAGTTGATTTTGTTCTTTTTAATTAGCATTTATGATTGAGTTAAAATTAATTGAAGGTTAAAAATCGAGGGTAGAGATTAGAGAAAATGTTAATTTTATTAGAATATGATGTCTTTGAGGATATAGATAAAATTGTTATGTAATTGAGTGTTTAAATTATGTGGTGAAAAAAAAAAGGTGTTCAATTTTTAAGCTCATTCGATGTTTATGATTGAGGGCTAAGTAGTTGGAAAAAGTTTTCATTTGTTAGGAATATATTTGATGTTTAGGAGCAGATATATATATATATATATATATATATATATATATATAGTAAATTCAAAATTTGTTTTTGTTATATGTTTACTTTGTAGGAATTTGTTATGTTTTAAGAATGGGAAAAAATTAAGCATTTTTTTGTGTTAAAAATTTTAGAAAACTATGAGTGTAGTTAGACAATAAAAAAAAGGAAAAAAAAGAAGTCCAAGATAAAATCAATTTCATTTAGAAAAACTGTATCAAATAGCTCAACTCAATTCAACTCAACCCTACACCTCAAACACAAACTTTCTAACTCAACTCATCTCTACATCCCAAATACAAATAGCCCAACTCAACTCTGCAGCCCAAGCATAAACAATCTAACTCTACAGATAACTTATTTTCTAGATAATAATTATCAATTCAACTCAACTTAACTCAACTGTATACGCCAAACGCCCCCTAAAATAGTAGATTTACAAATTTTGAGCTCACAATAAATCAATCATCATAATACAATATATTTTTTTTCAAGAATAAGATGAAAATAAAAAAATCAAGAACTTGAAGTGAATAACAATTGTGCCTTTAAGCAAATTGGAGGATTGTAAAAATGTGGAACAGTTATTTCAATTTTGAAGAAGATAAAGAGTTTAAAAAGGAAGGGAAAAGGTGAAGACCAAATTCGATTTGGGCCTTTAGATCTTTGAAAAGAAAAAATATTCACCATTTTATGAGCTCACCATGGAAAAAAAAATCAATGGTGAAGATTTTTTTCTTTTTAAATCAACGAGTCATTAGACAAAAACATAAAATAATATAAAAATAATTTTTAAAAAATAATTTTCTTTTTAAATTCAATAAAAAGAAAAAATCCACCATGTGTAACTCCTCCATTACTTCAAGTGGCACTTTTCAATTGGTCCGTTTTGATGAAAAAAATCTACCACGTAATCCGAGATCTCTTCATTTGAGCTCTAATTTGAGTAATACAAATTGCATTGGAATCACATTAGTTTCTACATCAATAAGAAATTTATTTATCCATTGAATTTCATTATCTTATTTTCTATTTTTTTTCTTTTTGTTTAACATTAAGATTCCACAATATTATTATTCTTTATCAATTTCAATTTCTCAACCATATATACATCATGTTATTGATCCTTAGGATAAATTTTGATGAATGTGTGAGTTTGGTTCTAAAAAATAATTTAAGAGTTACGTAGACACTAATGCAATTATTGTAGTTGAAAAAAATTAGTAATCGACGTACTTCTATTTGTTTTTGGCTTTTATAATTTATTTAATTTTTTTCTTAAAACTTTTTGTCTAATTAAACAATTCAGAAGTTCAAATTTCTTGTAGAAAAATAGACTTTTGAAATTCCATCTAGTGATGTGCATCTTTCTAATAAATAAAGTCTCATTCTTATTCCCTTCAATGAGTGAGGCAATTGGGGTTTAAATCCAAGCAAAAAGGAAATGAATCTACTTTTTTAATTCTTTTACTTTTTTTCTTCTTTTTTCTAGGGAAAAAAGTTTGATTTAACATTTTATAGGGCAAAAGATTGATTTAACTTTATTGGAAGGATGTGGTGGATGGAAGGATAAGAGCATTTTATGGGCCACTAACAAAATTACCTAGTGAAAAGTATCTCCTTTTCAACCAAATCTTTGATATAGATAATTTGTACTGCTTTTTGTTTAAAGATATAATGATTTGACACCATGAAAACTCATGTATTGCCCCTCTTTCATTATTTATGTTTTTGGAGTTGAAGAATATCTCATATACATTATAATAAAATTTATCATGGTTCAACAGTTACGACACATCACTTATTGAAATTAGAGATTTGAATTCTCCACTTTTATATTTAGTAAACTAAAAAATAGCATTAGCCCGTATAACAAAAGTTTGTAGTTTGTTCAAGAATTGGAAAAAAGAAACCAACTTATATATCTAGGCTAACTTAATTGGTTAATGCAATCATTTATTAGGTTAGTTCTTAGCTTTAATCTTCAACTCATTTATTTTTTTTAAAAGCAATTATATGAATTAATAGTTTAATAAGATTACAAAGAGATGTTTGACTCATATGTTAATAGTGAATTCAAATTTATGCAAGAAATAAGTTAGGCTTACAATAATTTTAGTTTATTTCTATATGAAGTAAGTTCTGTTTGATAACTATTTTGGTTTTTTTTTATTTTTTCCTATTTTTTGAAATTAATTAAGTTTATAAACACTACTACCTATAATTCTTGCTTTATATACCTACTTTTTTAGATGTTTTCATAAACTAAGAAAACGTTGAAAATTTTTAACCAAAGCATAGTTTGTGGCCACCTTTTGAGGAATTCTAATATAGTCTCTTTGCTTGTTTGCTCAAAGGCCGCTATTTCCCTTACGAGGACCTTTTGCAAGCTAAGCTTGGAAGACAACCAATCTACATGATGAATCTAAAACCAAACACATCCAACCACTAGTTGTCTTACTTTACATGACAGTTTTTAAATTGTAATTGATATGGTATAATCTATAAATACCTAAATCAGATTATCTTTTAAATTACACAAATAAAATGTATAAACTATTGTGTAAAGAAATCTACAACAAAACAATCTTCAAAGAAAAGAGTCTTTGGCCGAACCACGTTACATGTGTGTTCATTTTCTTCTTCCCTTCATATTTTCTTCTGTGATGCTTAAATTTCATCTCTGCAAAATCCAACAAATCGTTAGAAAGAAGAAACCCTAGGGAGAAAGAAGAGAGAATCGTAGAGAAAGAGAAAGAAGGACTTTATCAAATGAATTTCCTTTTCTTCAATCTGATCTGAAAAGAAGAAAGACTACCTTACACGTGTGAGCAGATTGAACTTGATTCATGGCCTCGTCCCAACCAAGTTCTCCACCAAACCCAACTCTTGGGCCTTTAGCTTCAAATTGCAAATCATTGGGTCTGTATTTCAAAGAAGACAACCCAACAAAACTAGTATTAGAGCAACAGATCATAAGGTAAGCTTTCTTGGAGCATCAAGATATTTAAGAATATAAATCTTGGTAATTCAAGACTAAGTTTCAGATCAAGAAATGACAGTGGCAAGGTTTAAAATAGAAAATTTTGATGGAAATGGCGATTTTCGCTTATGGAAAGCCAAAATCAAGGCTATTGTTGAACAACAAAAAGTCCACGAGGCCCTCTTGGATCCATCCACTCTACTTACTACGATTACAACTCCAAAAAAGAAAGACATGAAACTAGAAACTTATGGAACATTGGTTCTCACCTCAGTGATAGCATCTTAAGGCATGTAATTGACCAAGACACAACTTATAAGACGTGGACTAACCTGGAAGGTCTTTATGCCACAAAAGATTTACCTAACAAGATGTTTTTAAGAGAAAAATTCTTCACATTCAAGATGGATTATGCTAAAACACTATCTGACGATCTAAATAAGTTTAAGAAGATAGTTTCTGAGTTCAAGAGCCTTGTTGAGAAGATAGGTGATGAAAACAAAGCTTATGTCCTATTGAATACACTACCTAAAGCTTATAAAGAGGTAACAAATGCCTTGAAATATGACAAAGAGTCAATAACTACTGATGCCATTATTTTAGCATTAAGGACTAGAGAATTAGAGCTTCAAGTTGTCAAGAAAGAACAGCCTAGTGCAGAAGGGTTGTTTGTGAAAGAGAAGAACGAGTAGAATCATTCTAAAAGTGGCAAACAGCAACTAAGTGAAGAATATAAGCCTAAAATTAATATGAGGTACAACTGTTGCAAGAAGAAGGGACATCTCATGAAAGATTGTTATAGTTTGAAAAGGAAGAAGCAAGAAAAAGAGAATGATCAGAAAGGGAAACAACCTGAAGCCTCTATGGTTGAAGGATCATACTTCTAATCTAACCTTAGCCTCTACAAGTAATAAAACCAACTAGGTAAGTCCTTTAAGGAAGCATGATTGGATACTAGATACTGGTTGTACCTATCATACGACACCTTTCAAATCTTGGTTCAACACCTACAAGGATTTAGATGGAGAATTGGTGTACATAAGGAACAATGAAGCTTGTAAGATCAAAAGAATAGGTCCAGTATCTCTAAAGTTGAAAGATAGATCAATAAAGCTTCTTAGAAATGTCAAACATGTACCTTTATTCAAGAGGAATCTAATATCTCTGGGTATGTTAGACTCCATAGGGTGTGAATGCAGGGAAAAGAATGAAATCCTCGAAGTTATAAAGGATTTTAAGATCGTCTTGGTTGGTGAGAAGGTAAATGACCTTTATATTATTAGAGGAGTAGAAATGATAATTGGAGCCTATGCTACCACTATAACAGCCTCGATAGAAGCAGACTTGTGGCACAAAATATTGTCACACATCAGTGCTAAAGGGATTCAACTCTAAGCCTAAGTAGCTCAAGGTACTTTCTAACATTAATAGATGATTTTTCTTGACAAAGTTAGATATACTTCTTAAAAACCAAGGATCAGGTTTTTGGGAAGTTCAAAGATTGGTTGATAGAAACTCAGACATCTAAAAGGCTAAAGTATTTTAGGACTAATAATGGACTTGAGTTTTGTAATGCGAAGTTTAATAGATTTTATAGTAAGAATGGAATAACAAGCCATGGGACTATGAGATACACATCTCAACAGAATGGGGTTGCTAAGAGGCTAAATAGAACAACAATGGAAAGAGTAAGGTGTTTGCTATCTTATGCTATTCTAAAGGGAAAATTTTGGACTGAAGTTGCTGCATACACTGTCTACACCTTAAATAGGTGGCCATAAACTTCTTTAGAGCTACTCACCCTTAAAGAGAAATGGTCTAATCATCCTCATAATTTAGATAACTTAAAAGTTTTTGGGTATATAGGATTTGTGCACCAAAATAAGGGAAAACTTAAGGTAAGAGCTGTTAAGTGCATGTTTGTTGGTTTCTCTGAGGGAGTCAAGGGATTTAAGATGTGACATCTAGCTGAGAAAAGATTTATTATTAATAGAGACATCACTTTCAAAGAAGAAGAGATGTTTATGCAAAAGGAGGAGAAACCAGAGGATAAAGTATTGGGATTGATGTCCTAAATCTCATGTATTCGCGTAGTTTGTAAACATTGTATAAACAAGTTGTTATTAATAAAATTGATATTTTATAAGCATACACTCAATCCAATAAACTAAAGATCCTTGGTTATTTTTTATAATTTAAACAAGTATGTAGAGACATACAGGTGGATCTTGTTTAAATAATAACATAAATGGTCTGTAGTAGATGGATAAGACTAGGTACCTTATCCTGGTGACACTACGGATACGACCCGCTTTGTAAGTGTTACAAGTGTTGTAAAATACTACAAATGGTCTGATCCTAATAATTCATATGGAGACATGTGAGCGGGGGTATCCTATACAAAGAGTTGTATAAGATCAGACCACGAAATAATTAGTCTCATTTTATAACACCGTTAATAATGGAGACTTACATTTCACTAAGATGACCATAGGTGACATGACCTGAATCTTGAGTGAGTTGTGAACTTCTACTCATGAAGGCAATCCTTTGATTTTTATGGGTGAGAGTGGTAAGATTGTCAACTCAATAAGCCTACCATTTTGGGGATTTGTTTGATTGGGGAGTTGGGAACACAACTATACAAGACGGAATTCACTCATTTCCCAATGTCAGGGTATGTAGATAAATTACTCTCTTAAGAGCTGATTCTGGGGCTTGAATATAGTGGCCACACCTTCTCCTGGCCTAAGAGGGACTTGGTCATAGTTGGACTATGACTTATTATTCATTAGAGGAATCAATGGTACTTAAGGAGTTAGATGTAACTACAGGGGTAAAACGGTAATTTTGGCTCAGCTATACTTATGAGCAATTTGTGAAGGGTCATCACACTGTTGATTGGTTATATCCAATAGACACAGAAATATATCTATAGTGCGAAAACTGCAGCTCTCGGTCTTTAGTAGAAGGATTGACAATTAATGAAAGTTGGGTAATTTAATTAAATAGTTTAATTAGTTATCCTCCAAGTACCATTGGAGTTTTCATCTACAAGTCCGTAAGATCCTCTCTGTAACTCAACAGGGATTTAATTGAGAATTAATTTTGGATTAATTTTAATTGTTTAAATTAATTGAGGAAATTAATTATATATGATATAATTAATTAAATTAATTATATATATGATATAATTGATATAATGTATTTGATACATTATGATATAAGGTAATATGAGAGGAATTTCAATATGATTCAAATTATATGGATAAGATTCATATAAGTGAATTTAGTGTAAATGTGATTTATATTAAATGCCATGTATGATTGAGAGAAAATAAATCTATAGGTTATATTGTATTTGATACAATATGTAACTATAGATTATGTGTTATATAGGATATAAAATATAGTTTATATACATATAATAAAGTTGTTATTATATGTATAGTTATTATTAATTTAATTTTATTAAATTAATATTAATTAATTAAAGTGAGGGAGTTACACTAATTTATCTCAACGAAGTATGTGATGTGGGAAGAGGATGTGAGGTGTTTGATACTCATTCATCTTCCTCCTTGAAACCCTGGAGAAAGGTTCTCTCTGAAGAAAGTTACACAGAGAAAAAGTTCTCTGAAAAATTCCCTCTCCTCCTCTTCGTCTGCTTCCTCTTCCAAAACTCTAAGGTAGAGCCCACACCTCTTGCCTAGAGCCCACACCTCTTGCCTATTCTCAAACACTAGAAGAATACATGAGGTTCATCTTTTGGTGGTGTCCCTTTTGGAAGAAGAGGTCGTGATCCATTTGAGAGATTTCGTGAAGAATTTGTTCTTCAAAGGGTAAGTCTTTCTTCTCCTTTTTTCCCTTTTGAATAGTATGCTATAAATTTAAATTTAATGCATATATATATATATTTTAATTCTGTAATTTCATAAATTCTGTAAAAAAACGAAATTGGGATCGTCCCCCGCTTTTCGCTACGAAAACCTTCGATGGTTCTCTTTATAAAGTTAATTCCTCCACCACAGGAATTGAGGTGGGGATACCCATTAAGCAACCAACATAATTTAACTTACCTAGTGATTCATAAGAAGAAGAGGAAAGAACAGAGGAATAGGTTGAAACCAGCAATACTCAGCCTGATTTAAGCCAATATGCCCTTGCTAGAGATAGACAGAGAAGAGTTATTGTTCCTCCAGCCAGGTACACTGAAATGAATTACATGAACTTAGTACTTAATGCTGTAGTGGCTCTTACTAATCAAGAACCAACTACTTTTGAAGAGGCTACAAATGGTCCTAATGCAAGGAGTTGGATTGAAACTATGAATGAGGAAATGCATTTACTAAATATGAAGGATACTTGGTCCCTAGCACCTCTTCTTAAAGGATATAAGCCTATGGCTTCAAAGTGGGTTTTTAAGTTCAAAGAAGGAATGTCTTGTGATTAGAAGCCTAAGTATAAGTCAAGGTTAGTTGCAATGGGCTTTACACAAAGAGAGGGTATATATTACTCAAAGATATTTTCTCCAGTAGTCAAACAAACCTCTATAAGACTTCTCCTATCTATGGTTGCTCAAGATAATTTGGAGTTGGATCAACTAGATGTGAATACAACCTTCTTTCATGGACATCTGTAAATAAGAACGACCTGTGAATGATTAACTTACTGATTATGGTTAAAAAAGTGGATAGAAATATATCTACAGTTAGAGAGTGCAACTACTGAGCTACAATGATATGTCTCGGTAGTTAAGAATATTTATTAGTTCGGTTTACAAAATCTCAAGTCGTTGGAGCTCATGATCTGTATGTCCATAAGGTCCCTCTACTAACTCATAAAAGATTAAACCTTGGGTTAAAATATTTAATAAATTTGAAATGTTCAAATTCAATTTAGGATTTGGTTAATTATATTCAATATAATTAATGTTTAAATTTATTGAATTTAAACGTTTTTTTGAAGATTTCAATATATTTAAATATTGATTACATGAATAGAGATTCGTGTTTGAATTAGGTATTTTATCAATTTAATATTTAATATTAAATTATTATTATTTAATTAATTGAATTAAGGGAAGTTTTTAAATATAGAAAAATAAACTAAAATATTTACAAAATGTAGCAAAATTTTAGAACTATCAATGATAGATGCTGATAGAAGTCATCAGTGTCTATCAGTGTCTATCATTGATAGTTCTAAAATTTTGCTATATTTTGTAAATATTTTCAACAATTTTACCATTTGAAATAATTTTCCTTAAATTAAACTAATTTCAATTTTAAAAATAAATTCAATTTTTGAAATTGAATTTAAATTATATTTAATTTAATTTAGTTTTAAATTAAATATAATTAAAATTGAAAAATGGGATTTATAGTGGATTTATCCCAAATCCATTTCTAAAGTGGATTTTTTCAAGAATTAATACCTAGCCCAACTTCAATAATGCTCTTTGAAGTGTCATTTAGTTGATTTTTAAAGATCTTGCATGATCAATCTGAATAAATACTTCGTTTTTATTCAGGTTTAAGGGATGCAAATGATTTTGAGAAAAAAATTTTGCAGAAATTTTTGTTCTCTCAAAACCTCTCCATACGGCTTTCAATTCATAGTTCTATCACTCAATCCAAGGCTAAAATTAGTAGAGAAGGCACTCTTGGTGGTCTATTGAAGAGTTTGAAGATCAATTTTGTGGAACTTGCAAGGAACAAGTGAAAATCGTCAAAGGTATTCAAGTTGAAACGCTATTCCTTGAAAAAAAATGTGTTTTTAACATGCTTGTTACTCAAATTAATTGCAATTAGAGTGCTTAATGATTATGTTAGCTTCTGTGTTTTGCATGTTTACTCTATCAGTCGGTATCAGACATGATTTAAGCACTCAATTAACGTTAATTTGAGTTTGGTAGGTGAATTTCTTGAGATGCATGTTATGTAACTGATATGGATGTTCTTATATCTTTGGCATTAGACTCTTCTTTGATTATGATGTAGTAATTGTAATTGGCTCTTGATTGATGAGTCTTAATGTGTGCTTAAGGGTATGTTTTTTTTATTGGAGTTAATAGAGTTGAAATTATGTTGTAATTGAAGATTCAAACAAGTAAGGTCAGTTGAAGAAAACTCAAAATGGTGGCACTGCCAGGCAGCATTGCAACGCTACCCATACAACGTTGCAATGTTGTTCTTCCTGAAGCTCGAGGCATTGCAATGCTGGGATGGAGCGCTACAACACTGCTCATCGCAGCCCAGAAATGCACGCGAAAATTTGGTTTGCGGGTTTGGTCCGATTCGACCTGTTCGGCTGCTTGGGGGTTCGGTTCAACTTTATTTGGTTCGATTCAACCTGATTTGGTCCAGTTCATTACTTTTTGGAGCATTGAATAACTGGTTCGTGCAATTCAGGTCCAGTTTGGGTCGAGTTGAATGGTCTAGATGCACTTTGAAGTTGTTTTTGTATTAAATTTATAATAGTTAGCTTAATTGTTTGCTTAGGATGCCAAAGTTGGTCCATATCAATGTTGTTTCAATATTTATGCATGTGATGTATATTATATTTAATCCAAATATGTGCATAATATATGCCATGTAGATTTAAAATCTCACCATAGGAAAGCATGTTTCATGCATTTTCATATGTCATAAATTAGTTATAATATATAGTATGCATGTTTAGAGTTTCATAAATTTAATATAATTGTTATATCAAAGCATGGAATGCTTAAGTGTATGTTATAGTATGTCTATAGGTTTACAAGCATTATAAAATGAATTAGACATTTAAAATCTATAACAAAGATAAGATGCACACTCACTTAGGTTTAATAACAACTCCTTTTAATAGTTAAAATAGGTCGTTATCTTATAAAACACGGTTACAAACTCAATCAGTCTATAATCCTATCTAAGGCTAGAAGTACTTAAGTTGACGGTTTACGTAACACTTGCTACCTGGGGATTATAGCCGAGATATTGAATGTTGTTAACTGGTTTTATGAGCATGCATGAGCGGTGTGAGGTAATAAAAAGGTTTTATCACTTAGATGTTGTAGGTTAAATCTAAATATAAACGTTATACTTGGATAAACCACATAGATTTAGGGTGTCTTTTAACCGAAATATACCTAAGTACAAGAGATATCCAAACAATTAGAACACTTCAGTGAGAGATTAATAATATATATGATATATTGTTTTTAGCTCTCACGTCCTTAAAAATTCACACCGTAAGATCCATGCTTGGCTTCGTATCGCTTTTACTGCGACTGCTCAATTCAGAAAGTGTTTGCATGGATCCATAACAAGGTGAATAGGGGAACTAGTTAACAGTAAGTGGGTGCAGGAAATGTGTCAACATATCCTATGGTCTCTTCCATTAGTTTGAACCGTGAACAGTGAGATGCTTATATTGCACCCGCTGTCGTTTTTAAGCGGCATAAGCTAGTCGTTTTCTATGGCTATCCCTTCGGAAGGTTGTAACATAGGATTCAGAACAACTTAAACTTCAGAAGTGCAATATGAAAATAGAGGGTCACATTAGTAAGTTTTTTTTTACCGAAAATGGTAATTAAATGACTATAGGAATAAGAGTTATTTTGCATATAGTATTTAGTCAAGAATGTTTTGTTTCAGTGAAAGAGTATTTGACTGCTCCTCGGTAGCATCTATTCTGACTCCTAAAGTATCATTGCAAATAAATAAAGATATATGAGTACTTTATTACGTTTATTAAAATTGGATTTAGATGCAATTTTCTCATAGAATTTGTTTATATTTCAGCATGATAAACTCAATTATTCAACTCTTAGCCTCCGATAAGTTCAATGGAGAGGGTTATTCAAATTGGAAATCAAACATAAACACGATACTAGTCATTGATGACCTGAGATTCGTTCTAATGGAGGAACATCCTCCTTTTACCAGTTCTAATGCAAACCGAAATGTTCGAGATGCCTATGGCAGATGAGTCAAGGCTAATGAAAAAGCCAGAGCCTACATTTTAGCAAGCATAACTGATGTGCTTACTAAAAAGCATGAAACCATGGTCACTGCAAGAGAGATCACGAGTCGTTACAAGGGATGTTTGGACAGCCATCCTCAACGGTATGACAAGATGCTATAAAATACATTTACAATTTGCGTATGAAGAAAGGGACCTCTGTTAGAGAACACGTTCTGGACATGATAGTCCACTTTAACATAACAGAAGCAAACAATGTTATCATAGATGAGAAGAGTCAAGTCAGTATGATTATGGAATCTCTTTCAAAGAGTTTTCTAACCTTTAGTACAAACATTGTAATGAACAAGATTGATTACAACTTGAAAACTCTCCTAAATAAACTCCAGGCCCCTTAATGACAAATAAAGAAGGGGAAGCAAATGTTGTTTCTTAAGGAAAATTTCAGAAGGATTCAACATCTAGTTCAAAACCATCTAAAAAGAAGCCTGGATCTTCAAAGGATAAGGGTATCCAGATGAAAAAGAAGGGAAAAGGAAAGAAAAAAGCTCTTACTACTAAGAGCAAGACGAAAATTACAAAAGGAAAATACCATTCTAACGTCGACGGGCATTGGAAACATAATTGCTCTAAGTATCTTGTGGAGAAGAAAACTGAGAAGGCAAATCAAGGTAAGTCTGATTTACTTGTAATAGAAACATGTTTAGTGGAAAGTTCTCATTGGACCTAGATACTAGATTAATACGCCGCTAATCACATTTGACCTTTCATTCAGGAAACTAGTTCCTAGAAGCAGCTAATGGAAAATTAAATGATTTTCGAATAGGTGAAGTTATTTCAGCACAAGCAGTGGCAGACATCAAATTATGTTTTGAAGATTCCTACATTTTACTAGAAAATGTATATGTACCTAAAATGAAAAAGAACTTAATCTCTGTTTCTTGTTTGTTGGAACATATGTATAAAGTTACTTTTGATATAAATGAAGTATTAATTAGTTCAAGAGGTGTTCATATATGTTCTGTTAAACTTGAAAATAACTTGTATGTGTTAAAACCAACTGAGGTAAAAGCTATTTTAAATGTAGATATGTTTAAAACAGCAGATACTCAAAATAAGAAACAAAAGATTTCTCTTAACGCCCATCTTTGGCACTTAAAACATGGTCACATAAATCTCAACAAGATTGAAAGATTAGTAAAGAATGGACATTTAAATCAGTTCGAAGACAAATCTTTACCTCCATGTGAATGATGTCTTGAGGCAAAAATGACTAAAAGATCTTTTTTCAGTCTATAACTTATATAATTAGACTTTTGTGGTCCAATGAATGTTAAGGCTCGGGGAGGATCTGATAATTTCATCAATTTTATTGATGATTATTCAAGATATGGCTATGTTTACCTAATGCATCATAAGTCTGAAACTATTGAAAATTCAAAGAATATAAGACTAAGGTTGAGAATCTATTAGGTAAAAGGATTAAAACACTTCGATCAGATCGAGGTGGTAAGTATATGGATTTACAATTCTAAAACCATTTAGTAGAACATGAAATTCAATCTCAAATGACTACTTCTGGTACACCACAACAGAATGATGTAGCAGAAAGAAGAAATCGAACCTTGTTAGACATGGTTCGTTTAATGATGAGTTATGCCAATTACCTCAGTTCTTTTGGGGGTATGCAATGCAAGCAACTGTATATATTCTGAACATGGTTCCTTCAAAAAATACTTCAGAAACACCATATGAGTTGTGTAGAGGACGTAAAGGTAGTTTACATCACTTCAAAATTTGGGGATGCTCGATACACATGTTGGTGCAAAATCCTAAGAAATTGGAACGACGTTCAAAAGTATGCCTATTTGTAAGATACCCTAAAGAAATAAAAGGTAGTCTATTTTATGATCCTCTAGAAGATAAAATATTTGTATCGACAAATGCTATATTCTTAGAGGAAGATCACATAAGAAATCATCAACCTCACAGTAAACTAGTATTAGATAAGATGTCCAGAGAATCTATAGATAAATTGACAAAAGTTGTTGATCAAGCTAGTCCTTCAACAAAAGTTGTTGGTCCATCACATCCTTCTCATGACTTGAGAATGCCTCGACGTACTAGGATGATTGTTCAACAGCTTGGCCGCTACATGTAACAGAAACTCCAGTCGTCATACCTGATGATGGCTTAGAGGATCCATTGACCTATAAATAGGCAATGGAAGATGTAAATTGAGACTAATGGATAAAAGCTATGGATTTAGAAATGGAGCAAATGTACTTCAATTATGTATGGAAACTTCTAGATCAACCAGATGGGGTAAAACCTATTAGCTGCAAGTGGATCTACAAAAGAAAACAAGACCAAACTAGTAAAGTGCAAACCTACAAAGCTAGACTTGTGGCAAAAGGTTTTACCTAAAGAGTGGGGGTAGACTATAAAGAAACCTTCTCTTCTGTTGCCATGATTAAATCTATTAGAATACTTTTAACCATTGCTACATTTTATGACTATGAAATATGGCAAATGGATGTCAAGACAGCCTTTTTGAATGGTCATCTTGATGAAAGTATTCATATGTCTCGACTAGAAAGGTTCATTGAACAAGGTCAAGAGCAAAAAAATTGCAAACTTAAATGATTCATTTATGGGTTAAAACAAGCATCTCGATCCTGGAATATAAGATTTGACACTGCGATCAAGTCTTATGGCTTTGAACAAAATATTGACAAACCTTATGTTTACAAGAAGATAGTCAACAAGTCTATAACTTTCCTGGTACTTTATGTTGATGATATCCTACTCATTGGGAATGAGATAGAATTCCTTGCTGACATAAAGAGATGATTAGTATTGTAATTTCAAATGAAAGATTCCCCAGCAACGACGCCAAAAACTTGATGATGAAAATTTGTAAGCACAATATATGATGCATGTCTTAAGTTATGTGTTCGTTCTCATGCGTCGATGGTCATGCGTTGAAATGGAAAGTATGTGTTAATCTTATATGCAATGACCATGCGTTCCTGTCACAAGTTTTCTTGCGCTCTCGCCAAGTATAACGAGGTCGCAAGTTTCTCGAGTGATCCGAGGTCGAACTCAGGGACTTGTAGTTAATGTTATGCGGTAATATGTTTGCAATGAAGAATAAAAGAATGATGAAGGTTATGGCCTATGCACTATTCCTATTCCTAGCTAACATATTAAGCGGTGGAAGTATAATTGAGAGGAAGGAACACGACAACTGTTAACACGTAGTAAAATGCATGAAAAAATAGATAAAATGGCGAGGATGTCTTCATCGCATCAATAAGCTCGACCGCAAGGGTAACCCCAGCCAGCGCAAGCTTATGCGATCATGCTATACTCGCATGACGAAGACGCATGCGATGTGTAATAGCAAACGGAGCTTATTCCTAAGTCTCCATTCTTGCTTATGCGATTCTAATCTGACTTTCTCAAGCCTAGATTCTAACCTAGCTCTCTCAAGTCTTAGGTTCTTTCTTTAGACTCTCTCTCGAGTAGCTCTAAAGGGGTGATGGACACATGCATAAGACAAGATGATCGTGTACATCTTGGCTGACGTAATATTATTCCTATCCCTAGTGAACACTTGCTTACATTGCTTAATGCAATCAACTACTTACCCTCTCGGGTAGTTGGTTGCTACTAATTCTACTCATAGACAAGCATTGTGTCCGCTTATAGACAAGCGTTGCTATAGCTTCACACTAAGCAAATAAGGTTTTCTTAGCACACTCGGGCAACGCACACCTCCCGGGGGTTGGTACATGCTTCATATGTCTATGTTGCATGATTAAGTATGTGATACTCTGGCAATCTTATTTAGTGATGCAATTAAAGTAAAGGATGCTAAGTGAATGAAGATAGAGATGGAATCGATGAAAAATATGGAAATGCATTGATCACAAAATATATTAATCTCTTAAGCCAAAATGTAATACAATACAAGGATAGAAAAGAAATGGAGGGCCAGATGGAAGCAATGTCTTGCTTCCATCGGATGTGTGTCAAGGCTATCGGTGGTGCCATGAATGGGTGGTGGAGCAGACTCTCTTGAGCTCTAACTTCGGTGAAGGCTCCGGTCGTCACTCAGAATGGTTGAGGGGATGAAGAACTCTCAAGACTGTCTTCTCACGTTTTGATCTGGATCACAAGGATCCACCCGAGGGTAGAAACTTGGATGATTTAAAGTTCTGCTCAACGACTTTTATTTATAGAGCTTGATCGCCGACAATATTAATTGTCCTTCTCTAAAATTCTGCAGTTAACCGCGTGATGGACGTGATGGACTTGCTCTGAATCTCTGCTGCTAATGGCGTGGTAGGTGAAATGTCAACATCACCTTTTGATACTCCCGAGGTATCCATTCATGCTTGGTTTCCGGAGTATCAATGCATTCCACCACCCATGCGGTCATCCCTCTATTATCGTTATACTCTGTAGCGCAACCTCTATGCGATGGGCGCATGCGGTTAATGACCGCAACATCCATGCGTCAAACGTATGCGATCGTATATGCGACGCCTCTACGATGGTGAGATTTCCTGCATGCGGTCATCTTTGCGATAGCCTGGCTCTGTGCATGCGATCGATTTCTGCGTTTGCTACAAAAATAAACAATTGAACGCATAATAACGCATAATAGTGGGTTAGTCGAGAATCTTAATGTCGATTGACGCAAGCTCGTTTTCTCATGAATTCTTAACATAATTGCCGCATCTTCTTTTTAATAGCCTTCATAATTTTAAATAAAAGGCTTATAATGATGTGCATTTCTACCCGTCATCAGAGATGCACAGTATGTTCTTGGAATCACAAGAAAAAAGCACTAGCATGATCTCAAGCATCTTATATTGATAAGATATTGTCAAGATATAATATGCAAAATTCCAAAAAAGGTATACCGCCTTTTAGATACAAAATTCATTTGTCTAAGGAATAGTGTCCTAAGATACCTCAAGAAGTTGAGGAAATGAAAAAAATTCCTTATGCATCAGCAGTCAAAAGCTTGATGTACACTATGTTGTGTACACGCCCTGACATATGCTTTACAGTCGAAATAGTCAGCAGGTTTCAGTCCAAACCTGGACACAGCCATTGGATTGCTGTTAAGACCATCCTTAAGTATCTTTGAAGAACGAGAGATTATATGCTCGTGTATGGTATTAAGGATTTGATCCTTACAGGATACACTGATTCTGATGTTTAGACTAATGTAGATTCTAGGAAATCTACTTCAGAATAAGTATTTACTCTAAATGAAGGAGCTATAGTGTGGAGAAGCATCAAACAAAGTTGCATTGCTGACTCCACTATGGAAGCTGAATACGTAGTTGCGTGTGAAGTAGCTAAAGAAGCAGTATGGCTCATAAAATTTTTAACAGGAAGTGGTTCTATGAAGGAACTCTTATACAAGAGTACCTCTGAGCAGAAATGGATCTTTCCAAAGACATAGTGACAAAGCTACCACATTTACATTCAAACAAACAAATATGCATCATACTTTAAAATTACCAACATTCTTTAGGATTAACAAACACGATAACAAGAAAACTTACCAATTGAAGACTTTTTCTTTTTGGCAAATCTCGCTCTCTCCACGAACGGCCAGCTATCATTCACCAAAAGTCCAGTCGTCTACCACGAACGGCCTCCACACAAACAAACGAAGATGAGGACGACACCACCACTTGGAACCCTTAGTATTCTCTGGGTAAGAATCCAAAGAGTGGGCTCTGTTCAGATTTAGTAGAGAGGAGGAGGAATCAAGATCATATACAACGATCAAGCAAGTGGGAGAAGGTTGTGTCTATCGTATAGACAAAATAATTGATCGTTTAGGTGAGGTACATGATCGTGTAGGAAAAGGATAACGATCGTCTATACAATCATTTAGTAAAATCTCGGCGCTAAGCAATCGTTTAGTAAAACGGTAGGCGATCGTTTAGAAGAAGTGCACGTGTGAGCAATTAAACTCGAGCTATCCTATAGTCTCTGATTTACTAAACGATAGGCAGTAAACACCTTTGTGAGCAATTAATAATGTCCCTTTGCAAAATGAAAACAATTTTCATTTTATTCTTCAGTTACAAAAATCGAATGGAACTTCCCACTAATGCACAGTTACATAGAAAACGACGGCCAATTATCCCATAATTGCCAAATTAATAAATAATAAATATAATCATATTATATTCATTAACCTATAGTTTAATATCAAATATCAACCATAGTGTTTTCTCCTCCACTAGATATAAATCATATTTATATCCTATTTCCTCCAAACTAATGTATCTCATACATAAAGTCAATTATATCATATATAATTAACTAGTTCAATCATATCATTTAGAACTCCCTCTTGTCAATTTGAAGATTTCAAACTGACCCAAAAATTGATTCTCGATTTGAATCTATTGAGCTACCAAGGGGACCTTATGAACTTATGGCTCGAAGCTCCAACGGTACGTGAATAGCTGATTAAACCCTTTAGCCACGAGATCCACCATCCATTAATTACTAGGCATTCCACTAAAAACCGACAGCTAAACTCTTCATACTACAGATATATTTCTATGTCCATCGGATATAATTAATCAACAGTACGATAACCCTTCATAGATGCTCGTAAGTACAGTTGGGTCAATTTACCGTTTTGCCCCTATATTTACATCTAACTTCTTAAGTGCCATTGATCCCTCTAATGAACAAAAAAACATAGTCTTACTATGTGTGAACACCTCTCGGGCCATGAGAAGGTGTGTAGTGCCACATCGTTCAAGCCTCGGGATCAGCCCTTAAGGGCAATCTATCTACTTACCCTTGCTTTGAAGAATGAGCGAATTCCATCTTGTGTAATTGAGTTCCCAGCTCTAAAATCAGACGAATCCCTAAAGTGGTAGGTTTGAGTCGGCGTCCTAGCCACTCGCAACCATGCAAATCAAAGAACCGCCCTCAATGGCAGGAGTTCTCAACTCACTTAGGATTGAGGTCATGTTATCTATGTTCATCCTAATGAAGTGAAGTCTCTGTCATGAACGACGTTATATAACAAGACGTTAACACTTCGTGGTCAGGTCTTATACAAACTCTTTGTATAGGCGGCCCCGCTCGCACGTCCCTACATGAATGATCAGGATCAGACCATCTGTAGCTAGTCACAACACTTGTAACTGTTCCACAAAGCAGACCGCATTCGTAGCATCACCAGATAAGGTTTCCCTCCTATATTCATATACTACAGACCATTTTGGTTATCACTTCAGACATGATCCACTTGTATGTCACCACATACATGCTTAATTTACATAATGACAACCAGGAATTGTAGTTTATTGGTTTGGGGTAAAGCAAATAAAACATCCAATGTGCAAAGTCAAGTAGTGAAGAAAATATCATATATTATACAATACAAGCGTTCATACAAACTGTGTTTACAAACTACCGAACACGAGACTTTAGGGCATCATCGCCATCATTCCAAATATGCATCTATCGATCACCCTATATTGTGATAACAGTGGAGCAGTTGCCAACTCAAAGGAACCTAGAAGCCATAAACGCAGAAAATACATCGAGTGAAAGTACCATCTCATCAGAGAGATAAAAAAGTGAGGAGATGTGATAGTTAAAAAATAGCCTCGTAAGATAATCTCGCCAATCCATTTACAAAGGTCTTCACAGCTAAAGTGTTTGAGGGTCACCTTGTCAGACAAGGACTACGAGCTTCATAAATCTAGGGCAAATGGGAGAATGTCAAGGGTATATGGATGCCCTAGTTTATTGTATTTTCTCTCTTTTTCTCACCATTGTATATTTATATATATTTGTAACTCACTGAAGTTTTAGCCCAAGTGGGGGATTGTTGGAAATGTCCTAAAACTCGCAGTTCGTATTTACTAAACATATTCTATTTTTGCAATAAAAGTATTATTGAGACTTCATTCAATAAAAGTGTTATTGAAATTGCATTTTGTTATAAAATCCAATAAACAAACCCATGGCTATACTATGAATACTTTAATTTTATGTAGTGACATAAAAGAGGATTAAGTTTTACTATATAGCCAAACAGGTCTATAAGTATATGGATGAATGTACCTCATCCTGGGGACATTATGGATGCAGCCCACTTTGTATATTAATACAAACGATGTGATCCTGAAATCATTCATGTGGAGACATGCAAGTGGAGACATCCTATGCAAGAGATGTTTGCATAAGACAGAACCACAAAATAGTCACTTTTCTTTATAACAACCATTTACTGTTAAAATTGACTATCTCAAATTGATGACCTAAGGTAACTCGATCTTAATCCTGAGCTAACTGTGAACTCCTGTTTATTCGAGATTATCCTTTGATTTGCATAGGTGAGAGTGGTTCAACATCACTGCTCAATAAACCTCTCATTTTAGGGATAAAATCGGATAGATAGCTGGGGACATAAACTGTCAAGATGGAATTCACTCCTACCCATTTTAAGGTTAGCAGATACTTGTTCCCTTAAGTATTGATTTCTGGTCTTGAACAAAGGGCCTCGCCCTTTCATGGTAGTATGTCTCGGTAGTTAACGAATATTGATTAATTTGGTTTTAGGAGTTTTAGTCAATTAATCTCAAATCGTTAGAGCTCATGATCTGTACGTCCATAAGGTCCCTTTACCAGCTCGTAAAAGATTAAATCTTGGGTAATATTGAGTGAATTTGAAATGTTCAAATTTAATTTAGAGTTTGGTTAATTATATTCGATATAATTAATGTTTAAATTTATTGAATTTAAATGTTTTTTTAAGAGTTCAATATATTTAAATATTGATTACATGAATAGGGATTTATGTTTGAATTAGGTGTTTTATCAATTTAATATTTGATATTAATTTATTATTATTTAATTAATTAGATTTGTTTAATTAATTTAATTCAATTCAATTCAATTTTTGAAATCAAATTTAAATTATATTTAATTTAATTTAGTTTTAAATTAAATATAATTAAAATTGAAAAATGGAATTTAATAGTGGATTTATCCCAAATCCATTTCTGAAGTAGATTTTTCTAACAATTAACACCTAGCCCACTTCAATAATGCTCTTTCAACTGATTTTTGAAGTGCTTGTATGATCAATCTGAATAAATACTTCATTTTTATTCAGATTTAAGGGATGCAACTGATTTTAAGAAAGAAATTATGCAGAAATTTCTATTCTCTCAAAACTCTCTCCATACTACTTCCAATTCTCTTTCAATTCAGAATTTCACCATTCAATCCAAGGTGAAGATTAGTAGAGAAGACACTCTTGGTGGTCTACTGATGTGATTGAAGATCAATCTCATGGAACTTGCAAGGAACAATTGAAAATCATCTAAGGTATTCATGTTGAAACCATATTCTTTGAAGAAAATATGTTTTTAGCATGCTTGTTACTCAAATTAATTGTAATTAGAGTGCTTAATGATTCTGTTAGCTTCCGCATTTTGCATGTTTGCTCTATCAATATGTAAATACAAGTTCGTATAAGGATGATGTATACCTGCTCATATATGATGATGATAAGTTACTAGCAGGGAAGTCTAAGTAAGACGTAACTCATGTAAAAAATTTCTTAAAGAGAGAGTTTGACATGAAAGATTTGGGGTAGGCAAGTAAAATCCTAAGGATTGAGATCCTAAGGAATAGAGAAGAATCAACTCTAACCATCAATCAATTCAACTACTGTGAAAAGATACTAAAGAGGTTTAATCTAAGTGATACAAAACATGTGACCCTACCAATTACTCAACACTTCAAGCTATCTTCAGCTAACTCACCTAAAGAATTTGAACCTAGAACATCAAAATTAGATGTCTACAATACCTTACAGTCAAGCAATTGGCAACCTAATGTATTTGATGATCTCCAGTATACCTACCTCTCATACTCAGCTAGTCTAGTTAGTAGATATATGTCCAACCCAGGTAAGAGATACTGAGACGCCACTAAATAGATCCTAAGATACTTAATTTAGTAAAAAAAAAACTCTAACCTAGTCTATCAGAGATCACATGAATTAAAGCTAGACTTATATGGGTATGCAAATGTTGACTATGCAGGGGATTTATACAAGAGAAGATCCCTAACAGGTTATATATTTCTCTATGGTCCTAATCTAATTAGTTGGAAAGAAAACTTTACAACCCATAGTGGCCCTTTCTACAATAGAGGTTGAATACATGGCTTTGACAGAAGCAATTAAGGAAGCATTGTGACTTAAAGGATTGTTGAAAGACTTTGGTTTAGATCAAACAATAGCTAGAATCTACTGTAGAAACCAAAATGTTACTCACCTCTCCAACAATCCACAATACCATACTAGAACAAAGCATATTGATATAAAATATCATTTTGTATGGAAAAAAATCGAAACAGGGGAAATAGAGATCTTAAAAGACCATACCTCGAAGAATGTAGTCGATATGCTGATGAAGTTGGTTCCAAAACTCAAGCTTCTCAAATGTCTTGAGTGGATTGGCTTTGACCTACCAGACACATGGTAAATGGTCATAAAAATGGAAGGATAGAAGGTTGCATGCGTTGGATTTAAGGTGGAGATTTGAAGAATCTGAATCTAAACACATCCAACGGCTAGTTGTCTTACTTTACATAATAGTTTTCAAATTGCAACTGATATGGTATAATCTATAAATGCATAAATCAGATCAGCTTTTAAATTACAAAAAGAAAAGAAAAAAACTATTGTGAATAGAAAACTACAACAAAACAATTTTCAAAGAAAAGAATCCTTCCCATGGATGTAGGTTGATGTTGGCCAAACTATGGTACATGTGTGTTCATCTTCTTCTTCCCTTCATCTTTTCTTATGTGCATGCTTAAATTTCTTCTTTTCAAAATCCAGCAAATCGTTAGAAAGAAGAAACCCTAGAGAGAAAGCAAAGAGAATCGTAGAGAAAGAGAAAGAAGAACTTTTCCAAATGATTTTCCTTTTCTTCAATCTAATTTGAAAAGAAGAAAGACTACCCTACACATTTGAGCAGATTGAACTTGATTCGTGGCAAGACTACCCTACACGTTTGAGCAGATTGAACTTGATTCGTGGCCTCATCCCAGCCAAGTTGTCCACCAAACTTAGCTCTTGGGCCTTTAACTTTAAACTGCAAATCATTGGGCCTGCATTTCAAAGAAGACTGCCCAACACGACACTTGGAAAATTAACATTGAGAGTGACCTTTGGTTAGATAATGCGAGGAACCTCAAGTCGAGCTTCACCTTCCATATTCTCAAAGATTAAAAAAAAATCCACAAATGGAAATATGTCAAACTATTTACAGAAATAATAATAAAAAAAACAATAATAGACGCTGATAGACTTCTGTCAGAGTCCAAGTCTATCAATGTCTATCAGTGATGGACTTCTATCAGTTTCTATCCTTGATAGACACTAATAGATTTTTATCAACCTCTATCAAATAATAATAAAATTTTGTTATTTTATATAAATAATTTCTCTTATTTTTTTATTTTTGAAAATCCCTCTAAAAAAAAGTGACTCATCTACTTGGATTAAAACGACTCTCTAGTTTGAGAGTTTTTCCTTTCCATTGCGCTACAAATATTCTAAGCATCCTTCTTAGAAGGAGAAATGTCAAGGATGAGATTACATGTGTGTATGATAAAATGGGTAAGTTAGGCATGAATCTTTTGTTGGTGACTTGGGCTTCCTTCTCAAATTCCACCCAATTCTGAATCTCTTTGGAGAGTTGCATGGGATCTCATTTGAGACCAAAGATTAAGCTATCCTCTCAATATATTATCAATGATATAATTTCCTACAACTAGGAACTTAACTACAAAAGGAATTCTTCTTAACCATCTTTGTTCTTTTTTAGGATGTTTGAACAGTCAACAACTCACATCATTTGAGGTCTGTTTAGTTCGTAATCCAGATTTCATTTTATGTTTTCAAATTTACTGAATTCTGTGAATATGTATTTGGCAGACAACCCAAATTCTATTTCTGAAAACTGTTTTCAGATTGTGTGTGATCCAAATAGTGTAAATTCGAAAAATAGCATTTTCATATTTTCATTGTATTCAGAATTTGAATTTTAAAACTTAAAATGCAGAATTATATTAAATAAAATTAAAAACATTTAGAAATATAGTATATGTCATGTTATAATTCAATTTATCATATAATATATTATAAATTAGGTTAAACTCCAAATTCAATCCCTATAGTTTAGATAAAATTAAAAGTTAGTCCATATAGTTTTAAAATTTAGATTTTAGTTCCTATGGTTTGATATAATTTCATAGATAATCTGTAACGACCAGATCCTTACACATTATAATCCGACCGCTACGACATGCATACTTAGACTTTTCTATCATGAGATGAGTTCTGGTGAAAATTTCAAAGAACATATCTAAATTTTATTAATTAGATAGAAAAACTATATAAAAAGTTTATTTATCAAAACACCAGGATCCATAAAACATTAGCATGGTGGTATAAAATGCATATGCCTATAATAGTGAGTTTGATGGTTGGCCATTTGAGCGACGTCTAATTCTGCCATCTACGCTGTGTCCTTACCTACAAAGTCTGTAAAAATATAGGATGAGTATATAATATACCCAGTAAGTAGTTCTCACGTAGGGTAGTGACCAAATGCACAATCACAAGCAACATGTCATGAAAACATATGGTTGGGATCGAAAACGTATAATAACATGTGGTGGTCGGTTATGCTTCCAATATAAATCTCTCCGCCCTGATAGAAAGATGAGGACTTAAGTGGAAACTAACCCATCTGATGATTAGCGGTTCATGCAGTTAGTAGGGCCAGAGTCGCATCCAACATCAACCATTAGCATAAACGTAATATTGGACTAGAGGGGTGCAAACATACATACCCTGCTAGTCCCTAGCATAAACATAACGTAAGATTAGGCCTGGAGGGGTGCAACCATACATGCCCTACCAGCCCTGGAAGCATAAATTTCTCTGCCCTGATAGAAAGATGAGGACTTAAGTGGAAACTAACCCATCTGATGATTAGCGGGTCATGCAGTCAGTAGGGCCAGAGTCGCATCCAACATCAACCATTAGCATAAACATAATATTGGACTAGAGGGGTGCAACCATACATACCCTGCTAGTCCCTAGCATAAACATAACGTAAGATTAGGCCTGGAGGGGTACAACCATACATGCCCTGCCAGCCCTGGAAGCATAAATTTCTCCGCCCTGATAGGAAGATGAGAACTTAAGCGGAAACTAACCCATCTGATGATTAGCGGGTCATGCAGTCAGTAGGGCCAGAGTCGCATCCAACATCAACCATTAACTTAAATATAAGATTAGACTGGAAGCATAACTTACACCTAATTAAAACTTGATTTTAATGTAATCGTGAACAAACATAATGCATGGGGTCCCTTGTAGAGAAACGTGTTCTAAACGTGTAATGCAATATAACAATTAACATAATTATGCGACATAATAAAGGTACACTACCATAGAACATTTGAAGAGAGGGTGAGATAAACTACTTACTGTGATCTAGTTATTCCTTATTATTCTTTATGATTTGATCAGTAGAGCTTTCCCTTTTTAGACTAGAAGGAAATTTGGGCAGCACCTTACCCGAGCTTTTCTCTTTTAGCCTCACAGAACTTCCTCACTCACATTTACTCTTTCACACGATTCTTTGTTACTGAGCTTTGTTTGAGAATGGGTTAAATCTTCAGGCAAACGGTCTTATTTATAGTAGTTTTGAGCTCTTCTCAGTGTGACAAATCATCGTACAGGTGGCTTCTTTAAAATTACTTAAGGTTTAAGGATTCCTTTCAATAAGACACCTAATCTTGGCTAACGTTTGCCCTTACGTCATCATTCTTTGTTTGTATTCAATTTTAGGATTTTTCTATATATAATCTATAAGATCGTGGCCAAATTCAACGCATAATCCACGCTTCTGTCCAAATCTCGCTCTCTTTGTTCTCAGAATCTCGCTCTCTCTAGCTTTCTCGCTGTTTTGGCTCTCGCGACTCATGCTCTCACTCTCGCTGTTGCTGGTCGCGCTCTCGCTCTCGCTGGTCTCGCTCCCGCTCTTTCCTACTGTCTCGCTAAGAATCTCGCTCTCTTTACTCTCACTCTCTCCGATGTTCTCTCCAATCTCGCTAGTTTTCACGCGTGGTTGCCTTCACTGCTTGTGGATTCTACTTCCTCTTTTTAACTCTTTCAAATTTTAAGAGTATATGAGCAATTAATTCACCTCCAATTCTTCCAATGAGCAGTGCCCAAACAAAAAGTTATCTACTGCTCGTTGTCTCCTCCCTTATTCATTATTTTTTGGATAATGAATAAATTTTCAATTTCCAATTATTCATTTTTTTCTTCTAAATTTCCACCCCTTTAAATAAAATTCCATCTTGCTTATTATTTGACATTTAATTTCCTATATGCGTACAAATCTGGGTCGTTACATATTCTATGTGGTTTGTAAAATCCTTTTAAATAATTTCTACCACAGAGACTATTTATGAAACTTTTATCAAACCATATGAGGTAAATTCTAATTAATCATAAGACCTAAATTCTAATTTCTTTCAAACTATAGGGACAAAAAAATTTCAATTTATCCTATAAATTATTATATATTATTACAAAATAATAATTTTATAATTTTTTTTAACATAAACTATGTTCATAAATAAATTATTAATAGTTTATTATCAACTAATATTTAGAGAGTAATTACAACTAGTTTGTAATTGTTTAAATTAGAATCCGATTTCTGAATTCTGCTATCAAACACATATATTGAAAACGTGAAATATAACTTTGTTTTATTTAACTTATTGTTTTCAAATTTTCTACCAAATAGGTCGGAAGTTTTCGAAAAGGACTTGAAGCTTATTCTTCTATCCTAATTTATTTTCCTTTGGATTGGACAGGGGTTGATGGGCTTCAGTTGGAAAAAGTTTCTATTCTAATGTGGAGTATCTCGATTTTTTGCAATGAAGTTCATTTCAACAAAAGAAGAGTTGATTTCAACGCCTTATACAGACTTATTGTGGTTCTTCTAAACGATTCGTATGTTAATTTTTCTATGAACCTGAAGCAGGCGAGAGTCTGTGTTGATGGCCCCTCTATCTGCTTTGATAAGCCATCTCGTTGATGGGGTGGTTTCTCCAATTTACCTTAAAGTAAACTTAATTTTATCTTTCAAATTTATCTTAGAATTTAAACATGTTTTATATAAGGTAAAAAAACTCGTAAAATAGTGGGAAAAAAAAAGCGTAATTTTCAAAAATAAAATGAGGATCAAACAAGATCTTAATTGTTTGGTTTATACGTTTACGATTAAAAGTTGATTTATATTTCAAATATGAGTTTGATAAGCCTAAGTTTATGTGTGACTTAGCTTATCTAACTTTTGGGGTTTGTCAATTAAAAAACTGATTTCACCGATAGGATTCATAACTTAGCTAGTAATATATATGAAAGCCAAGGGGAAATGTGTAATTTTTCCATAAATTAAGAATTTCTGGTTTATAAATCTCTCTCTCCAACAATAAATTAACTATTTGTAAATTAAGAAATCAATTGTTAGGATTTTTTTTATTAAATATTAGAAATGCAGTTATCCCATATAAAAAAATTTAGAAAAATTATGGACTTGTCCTACATTAAAAATGTTAGGAAAGTCATGAGTTTCTCCTACGTCGAAAATGTTTAGGAAAGTCATGGGCTCTGAGCATTATAAAAGGAGCCTATGCCTTTGGGTTCCAATCGTCCCAATTAGAAATACTTTAAGTTTGAGTATACTATTCTACTTAAATTCCCTTTATGTATAAATTTCCTTTATGTATTTTCTAGTTTAAGAGTGGGAAAATGGTGTCAAGCTTTGAGAGAATACTCTTGTAACTGGGATCGGGAGAGAGAATTGTTGTGTAATTGTAACAATTTTTCACACAGTTATTTCTTTTTTATGGGCCGTAGTTTTTCTCCAAATGGAAGTTTTCCACCTAAATTTTTGTGTTTCCAATTTTATTGTTTTCTTTTAATTTCTCTATTATTTTTCTACTTATTCCTGCGGTGGAAATGAAAGGTTTTCCCAACACCAATACCCCTATCTAATCCCAAAACCATGCAAGGCCTTTGGTCTACTTCTTTTAACCACTTCTAAAAGCATCTTAAATTACCATATTTTATGCATTAAAATCATAATCTAAATCACCTCTCTTGAATGTAAGATTCAAGTAGAACAACATTTGCATGACAATTTAATTTTTAAAAGATTTTGACGTTAAATGGTATAAGGATTAAATTGACAAAGTCAATGATAAAGATTTATATATTAAAAAGAAATTTGTAAATTTAAGAATCTATTCAAATCTTTTTCAAGCATATGGGTTAAACAAACACAGCCATAATATTTGATTTTTTTTTTTTAATCAAAAAGTTCTTTTGAATACAGTGATTAAGGGTGTCCTTAGTTTCACTTTTCAAGTGTTTATCTTTAAAAAATAATCAATTAAAAAAATTGAATGTTTGACAACCACTTAAAATAATTTCTGAAAAATGAGTTTATGAAATAAGTTGATTCGAGAAACACTTTAAATCAATTTTTAGAAAACGAATTTTTAGAGTGTTTGTTAATCACCTTCTAATTTATAATAATATATAAAATTAACAAAATACCTTCCTTAATCCTCTATCTCTACCCCGTGTCATCTCCCTCAACAACCAACTCTGATGACAACCACTGCTGACAATGTACTCTAGCTCCACTATTAACTCCAACAAAGATCATCGGTAGCACTCACCTTTGATGACCAATCATTTCAATGATAATTACTCATGGCCAATTTCGTCGATCAACTAAACATCTCCAACGACTGATTCTAGGGCTTAACTCTAAGGACCAACTCGATTGATTGTATGCTCAAAAAAGAAATAAAAAAAAAAAAAAAAAAAAAAAAAAAAAAAAAAAAACTCAATGGTGAAAGTGCTTTTAATACAAGAGTCTGAACCTCCATCTTTGAAGAAAGAAGTAAATATCAATTACCATTGACACTTTGACCTTTGATAATTGAATACTTAATTAATTTTAAGGGAAATTTTTGCATATAAAAAAATGTCAAACTATTTACAGAAATAGCAAAAAAAAAAACACCTTCTATCAGCTTCTATCATAGATAGGCTTCTATCAACTTCTATCAAAGAAGATTAAAATTTTTCTATTTTGTGTAAATAATTTTTCTTATTTTTCTATTTTTGAAAATCTCCCTAATTTTAAAATAATGAAAAAAATAAAATAAAATAAAGACAGGATAAAATATCATTTGTCCAAATTTTAATCCTTATATTTTTAATAGATATTAAATTTAGTTATTCAAAGTTAAATACGATGGAAATTTAGTTAATAATAATAAATTTTCATGAAAAAAAATAATGTTCGAGTATATTTTAAAAATCATAAAAGAAATGCTAACAAAAAAAAAAAACTTTCTTTTTAAGGGAAAAAAACAACAATAAACTAACCATAGAAACTAATTTTAACATTTATCCAAAGGTAAAAAAAAAAAAAAAAAAAAATCAACCATGAGAGTACATGTAATAAAATAGAATAACTTAAAAAGGTAGAATCCAAAACAATATATTTTAATCATATAAAAATAAAAAGGAATGTAAAAGAAGATGCTTTGATAGCCACATGTCATGCATATTTGGGAACATCAACTCTTCACCAAAACATCTTATCTACCCATCAATAGGATTCCCAATACCTTTCTGGGTCCCACAAAGTTAGGGACAAAACTCCCCAATCACCATTCACAAAATATTCCTCCAATGACTGCTTTCCACGTGGCAGTTGTTAAAAACATTTGAGAGACAGCTTGGCCCCCACTTGGAAGACAGTTCAACATGTTGCCTTATTCTTAGCCCACACTTTTATCCCTAAAAGAAGTTTTGTTTATTAATCTCTCAATTTCCCAAAAACCCTAATATCTCAATTAGGGTTTCTTCTTTTTCTCTCTTCTTCAATATACATATTTATTTATTTTCATACAAGCTTCTTTTAAGGAGACAATTTGACATGGTGTTGCCATTTTATTCAATGTTCTTGCACACCCTAATCCCTATGGATATATATTGGATTAAATATAGTTGGGTAGGAATTTGAATCAATGTCACTTGAAAATAAAATCGATAATATAAATTGTGATTTGTGTTGAATGTTACTTTTGATGTGAATTAAATTAATTGATACTTGATTAGAACTTAGATGAGTGATCAAGATCGTTTTTCAATCTTGTCTTGATCTTCAAATCAAGTAGATATATGTCGAATACAATATCAAATTGTTGTTGGCACATTCATTTCTCTATACTAATATGACTTGAATTTTAGATTTAGGTTAAAATACAAATATATTATCAATTACTTGGTATATCACATAAGCATACTGAAACAAACATGAAATCGTGTTTGTTGTTGGTGTTCATATATTCCTAATGATTGTGTTCTTTGTGATGGTGGAATCGAGTCTTGAGACCATTTATTTCTTTATTGCCCCTCTAGTCGGCCTATTTGGAGTGATGTGATCTTGTGGAGTGTGATTCTTCTCATAGGATCTCTTAATGAGGCCTAAAACTTAACTGTATTTTTCATATTGGTGCGGCAATTGTTTGAGGCAAAAGGTGCAAAGAGTAGTCTTATTGTGTTGTCATCTACTATGTTTAGAGGGAACATAACCTTCTAGTCCATGATGTTACCTTGTGGCTTTCCCAAGTGTAGATTTTTCAATTTGTTGTGTTCTTATATTATTCTAAGTGATTTAGGACTTTCACTGAAGAGACTCATACAATGGTTGGATTTTGTTTTCTTGAAGTGTGTTTTAAGGGGTTTTTTTTTTTTTTTGTGCATTTATTATATTTTCTTTATCTTCCATCATCATTCTTGTGGTTGTTTTTTTTTTTTTTTTTTTTTTTGCGCCTTGATCTCATGTTGCCACCCTTGCAAAATAAAAAAAAAAACATATAATAATTGATAACCATAATAAATGAAAATTTATTACCATATTAAAAATTTATTGATGAAAATTAATATAGAGGGCTGTGACCCTTTTTATCTTCCCCTTTTCTTTTAAATGTTTTTAGTTGAAAGGTATTGTCCACAATAGATAGAGAGAGAAATAATTTCTTCCTTGCTTCTAATTTTTAATTTAAAAAGAAAAAAATAGATTAAGAGTCTATTGAGAATATTTTTTTCCAAGGGTTTAATTCTAAAAATTAAGTAATTTTGAAAAATTCAACCGTTTGACAATCACTCAAAATAGATTTTGAAAAAAATGAGTTTATAAAATAAATTGATTTAGGATAAATACTTGCAACCAACTTCTAGAAAAATGATTTTTGAGTGTTTAATGGTTAACCTCTACCTAATTTTTGTAATTTTTAAAATTACCATAATACCCCAAAAGTCATCTACTTCACTTCAACTATGTTCTCGTGGCTACCACCATCCTGCACTAGCCACCTTCGGCAACCACTGTCGATTTGGCAGCTATCATTCACGACCAACTTCAACAACTACCAATGTCGGCCACCTCTAGTCAACTTTGGCTATCGCTGACAACGACCAACTCTGACCACTACTATCGACGATCAAATCTAGCCACAACCTCCAGTGACCATTGTCGATCAACTTCAACGACGGCCACCGACAAACTCTAACCACCACAGTCGCCAGCAAACTTCGACGACTATCTCAATAGTTTTTGACACCAAACAAATTTCTATATAAAAACATTTTGAAAAAGAGTTACCAACCACATGTGTGTTTTTTATTATATATAAGATGATCTATCAAAAGTGTTTAAATGGAATTGAATTTTTTAAAAATACTATTTTTCTAAGCTAATCTAAACCTATCCTAAATGGTAGAAACATTCCATTATAAGTAAAAAAATTGGAAAGTTCGTACTTTTCTAGAACAAATCATTAGAATGTACCCATAATGGTCTGTCTAGCTATTTGTATACAACATTTGGAACTGCAGTCTCTCTACAGCCATACAAATTAGTAGAATGGATGACAATTTAATTTCTACACCAACCAAAATTTGTTTCCATTGACAACAAAGTACACAAAATCATCTCATAAAAAAGGTTAAGTTACAAATTTAGTCCCAAAATCTTAGAATTTGTGTTAATTTAGTTTCTGAACTAACTTTTAAAGGTGCTTAATAAGTTTTAATCTTTCAATTTTGTATCTAATAAATTTCTGAAATATTCACAAATTTAAAAAATTGATTGAACTATTAGATATAAATTTCAATTTCATGCGTGAGAAAATCCCAAATTTTCAATTTTATGTCTAGTTGATAGTGAATTTTTTGAAAAATAAAATAAATTCAAAGTTCATTGACTAAATTTGCAATTTTGAAAGTGTAAGAACAAATAAACACAAATTACTTTAAAATTTAGGCCCCATTTGGTAGCCATATTGTTTTTTGTTTTTATTTTTGAAAATTAAGCCTATTTCATTCACATTTCTTACAATAATTTGCATATTTCTTAAATACAATGGTTGAATTCTTAGTCAAATTCCAAAAAAAAAAAAAACACAACTTTTTGAAAACTGTTTTTTTTAGTTTTCAAAATTTAGTTTGGTTTTTTAAACTATTGGTGAAAAGTAGATAACAAAGAAAAAAATTTGGAGATAGAATTAATGTTTATAAGTTTAATTTTCAAAAACAAAAACAAAAAATAAAATAATTACTAAACGAAGTCTAAATAATTACCAAACAGTACACTTAAAAAGTGTATGTGTTGGGATATCTTAAAAATTACCGCTCTATCATCTCTGATTAAAGAATAGGTCATTGTTGAAGATGTAAACTCAAATTAATGGTTTTTTAG
The DNA here is from genome assembly GCF_027475165.1 of Benincasa hispida. Lineage (NCBI taxonomy): Eukaryota > Viridiplantae > Streptophyta > Magnoliopsida > Cucurbitales > Cucurbitaceae > Benincasa > Benincasa hispida. Next base: position 33,053,456 of record NC_143483.1, read on the forward strand.
TTTAACATGTGGAAGTGGGGGTGATTACATAGCAAATCAAAATCAAATAATATCATTTTCCTACAAAGTGAAAAGTTAGAATGCTTTCAAAGACTAATTTATGGTATGTGGTGAATTTTTTCCTCGAGTGTTACTTAAATACAATTCATACTACATCTATCTCTATACATCATTTCAATTATAAAAAAATATTCAAAAATTAAAAATTTATCATGTGATAACTTGTAATTATCTACTATAGTAGATTGCACAAAAATGGATGCAACTTCGATGCATCCAAGTGTTTTTCGTTTTAAAATATAGTTATAATTAGAAAAACATTTTTCAAAGCTAGTTTAAAATATGGTATTAAATTTATATCGATAGGTTGAAATTTTTATCGATACTTTCATCTTTTCATGAGTTCGACTTTGATATGAGAGGTGAAGTGATATTTTTATTAGTAAAAAAAACTTTGTGAAACATAAAAACAATTAGAAAAATATCACGTTAAAAAATATAGATTGTATATTTCCTAATAAATGGTTTTTTTTTTATTTTTATTTTTTTACAATATTGACATAAATATCCATTAATATTGATATATTAGTGATATTTTCATTGAAATTGATATAAAATTGAGACTTGACATTTTCGTTGGTACATAGCTTTTCATATTTCAATTACTAGCTCTTTTTTACCAAAAAAACAAAATGCATTTATTTTATTATTGAAAAGAAAAAAAAAATGCATTCTAACCTATATTCCAAACACCTAGATTGAAAGAAAAATCCCTTCCACTAAATTGAGAAGTCGGTGATAAATTGACTAATAAAACCAAATAATAATAATAATAATAATGGTTTAACCACTCATTAAAAATTTGATTGACATAGATATATATGTATATTTGACAAGATGTATAAATATATATTGTTCATTTAATTTCTGTCACGAGTGGACTTCATTAATCCAAGAAAATAAATGAATGACAAAGACAAGTCTTCAACCCTCTGGTAGCTCATAAATTTGGGTGTCCTACTTTGCTGGAAAATCATAGCTCAAACAATTGATTACTTAATCACGTGTCTCTAGTGTAATTATCTTCTATGCTTTTAGGAAAAAAAAAATATTTGCAATTTTATTCTTTTGTTTATAATGAGTTATTTCGTCAAGTTTTTTTTTTTTTTTTAATTTAATTATGATACTTGAGAGAAGACAAATGGAAGAAAGTCGTGGGAAAAATTTAGAGCTTATTTGAAATAATTTTGAACGACTAAAAAACACCATTTTTTATCCAATATATGAGTCATCCGATATCGAGGATTTGTTTGTTTGTTTTGTTGAATTTAGAGATTTGTCATTGATCTATATATACCAAGACTTGCATAATTATATTAGATAAACATAGGTTCTGTTTTGTTGGCATAGAAATGTTCCTTTAGTCTAGCTTCGTAAATTGAGCTGACTTGCATGAGACTGCTCACACCGATGTGTTGTCAAGCCGAGTGCACTCGGTAGATTTTCTCATTTATCCCTTGAATTTGTTTGTATGGGACTATTTATGAGGTCCTCCTCTGACACTCACTCGAGATTGTATGTAATGTTAGCAGTGTCAAAAGAGGTGTGGTCCTTGAAGTTGAGGTTTTAAAGTACTAGTGGTGAGTCCGACTCAACCATTTTTTCCTTTGGTGAAACTTTACGAGCTCGGTTGGATGACTCGGAATTCAAGGGTTTGACTTTTTCTTTTAGGAAGCGCACAGGCCGCTATGCGTCCCCCTGTTTCCCCTTGGGTTTGGGTTGTCTGTTGGCTTGGCGCATCTCAAAATTAATTGGGCTATAGGAGTAGCCAATGTCTATATATTTTTTTAATAGATTACGATGTCTCCTATCTTTTTCAATGTGGAATTCTCAACATGATCCTTCAAGATGATTTTTCTTTGAGCTCAACATTCTTGGATCGATTTTTTTTAAACCAAATGTCTGTGTAGGTTCATGAATTCTGATATCATATTAGATAAACATGAAGTTCTATCTCAAAACTAATTGTCCATGAATGGAGTTGCTCATGTATCTTTTAAAGATTTTGAGATCTCTCTATCTCTCCAATGTAAGATCTTCAATAGATTTTTGCTTAGTGTCTAAAAAATGAGAGCATCTTTCTTTCATAATTCAAGGAGCAAATAATTATTGAGAATACTTCCCAACTTGGGGGTTGGTTTTAGTTATATGTCTCTATATTTTGAAAATGTTTCTTTTCAACTTTTGAATTTTGAAGGTTGAAATGCACACAATATAATCATTTATAACATTATTAACATAAATTGACGTGACATTAGGTTCATGCATGTTGGCAACTATGTAAAAGCTTTGAAATAAGGTTTCAACGTTTAAGAGTATTTTTTGGAACAATTTTCAAAGTTAAGTATAAAAATGAAATTAACTTTTTAAAAAGGGAAATTATTTCAAATAGTAAAAATGTTGACAATATTTGCAAGATATAGTAAAATTTTAGAACTATCAATGAAAAATACTGATAGACCTATTAATATCATTGATAAACACTGATAGAAGTCTATCAGCGTCTATCATTGATAGTTCTAAAATTTGGCTATATTTTTTTAATATTTTGGTTTATTTTTCTATATTTAAAAACAGCCATTTTAAAAATTAACTTTAAATGATCCATTTAAAAAAATAGAGAAAATTATTTTTTTAATCTCCGAGTTTTGAAAAATATGTGTATTAGGTCCCTAAGTTTTCAAAATCCCTTTTAGTCATCGATTTTTTTATATGTTCATTTGATCCATAAGTTTTCAACATGTACCTTTTTAATCTTTTAATTTTGAAAATAGGTTTAAAAGGTTCCTACAATAATTTGTTACTATTAATTTAAATTAGAAAATTATTTTTTAAAAAAATTACCTCTTCTCTCAAAAATTAATTTAAATAATATTTCTATAGTTTAAAATTTCATATAATTATACAAAATAAAAATAAAAAATAGTTCAAGGACCTTCTAAACCCATGTTTAAAAATTTTGGACTAAAAAAGTATATTTTGAAAATTCAAAGACCAAATATATCTATATTACAAAACGAAGGAACTACAAAAATATGTTATGAAAATATAAGGACCAAAGACACCTATTCTTTAAAATTTGGGGGCTAAAAAGATAGTTTATTCTAACAAATAACATAAAATAATGAAGAGAAAATTGGTTTTCTCCAAAAATCGATCTTTCCTAAATAGAAAATATATATATATATATATATTTTGCGTAACCTTTCCTAAGCGGAGAAAAATAAATAAAGAAGAGAGGAGACTAAAATCTACTAATATTAATGAAAAAAAGTCACTATTTGTGAAATTTACTCAACTGTATCTTAAAATAAAATCTTGACGAATGGTCTAAATCGAATCACATATCTAAAAATTTAAGATGTAATTAATACAATTGTTCGCGTTGAAAATTTAAATAGAGATGAAAGTTTCACATTCGTTAGATAGGATAATACGTTTATTAGTGTATGAGGTATCTTGAGTGAAATCAAAAGTAAAATCACGAGAGTCTATGTCTAAAAGTAGGGGTATTCATGGGCTGGATTGAGTTGAAAAACTTTTTAGATCCAACCCAATTATTCGGTTTGTAAATTTATTTAACCCAAATAACCCTTATTAAAAAAAATGAATCCAACCTAACCCAACCATGAAATATTTGGGTTGGGTTGGTTCGGGTTAATCGGTCATATATTTAAAATTTTGTTCTAAAGCAAAACGTAAATATGTAAAAATCTAATTTAATTATTTTCATATATTGAATTAAGATTAACAACTCAATTTCAATTTATATAGTGAAAATTTTTTTCTATAGTGCAAAGAAACCACTTTTAAAAGTTATTGAAGAATAAATTATTAAAAAAATATTGAAATTAAATAAAATTAAAATCAATATATATATAAATAATTGTGTTATAAGTAACAAAAAAAAATTATTTTAAAGTTAATAATAAATTTGGATTGGTTCAGGTTAGTTTGGGTTATATTGGGTGAACCCATGAACCAACCCAACCCATAAACTTTTCATTTATTTGAACCCAACCCAACCCAAATGATTTGATAACCCAATCCAAACTGCACGATTTGGGTTGGGTTGATCGGTTTTTTTGGATCATCGAATTTTTTGAACATCCCTATCCAAAAGTGGACAGTATCATTCTATCATGGAGATATGTAGATAATTTATTATCTCTAACAAGCTAGTGATATCTGGGTCATCTCGTGATAAGATATGTGGGTAGAATTTTTTGGTGCCAAATACATCAATTTTAAGTAGGGGTGTACATGGTCCAGGTTGGACTGGGTTGGAAGATTTTTGTGGACCAACCCAAAAATTCGGATTGGTTAATAATGAACCCTATTAGTTCTTTTTTTGGAGGGTCAACCCAATCCAACCCAACTCAAAATTTCCGGGTTGGGCCGGGTTGGGTCACCGGTTCGGTTTTTTTTTTTTTTTTTTTGACTGTTTTTCTTTTCTTATATATATATACATACATACTTGGGTCGAATCAGGTTGACCCGACCATGAAATGGGGTTACCTGAGACCCAACCCGAATTTAATATTTTTTAACATTTTTAATCCAACCCAACCCTTGCGGTTTGGGTTGGGTAGTTCGGGTTGGTCGGGTTTTTTGAACACCCCTAATTTTAAACCTAGAAAAGTTGACAATATTTTTATTAGTATAAGACATTCTCGATGAAATCGAAAGTAAAATCACGAAAGACTTATTTGTAATAAAGTGAAAAAAAATACAAATTAACCTGAATAGCTTGAACTATATAAAATTTAGGATTTAGGGATTAGAATGAGTTTGGGAAAAAAATTATTAAAATAAAATAACATTATATTTTAAATCAACCAATGATCTTAAGCATCTATGGTGCCAGCAAAAATTGGCTAGACAGTTGACTGATGATTTTATTAATATATATATTAGAAGAATATTTGAAATTATTTTAGTTGCTTTAAAAGATATGAATTAGGGTATTTAAGCATATCATAATTACTATCACATGCCATGAATACAAAATTATAGGCAAAGATATTCTCATGATCTTATATTTTATCATCATGGAATCATCATTAACTTACCCATAAATATTAAATAGAAAAATGAACTCATTTTCCAGCACTCTCTTGGAATCTACCATTTTCAAATATTTTTAAAATATATATTATCAAACTTATTGTTTTCTGACTTTTTAAAGTATTGGTTTTTCTTAGAGAAAATCATTTTTTTTAAAGTAAAATTGATAATGGTATCAATTTAAGTTGTAACACATATCCTTAAATTTTATTTTAGAATTATTAATAATACACAACTTTTTCACGTGCATAAGACGATTCTTTAAATTTGAGCAATCTTTCATTTGTCCGTGTTTCTATATTTTTTCTACTTATTTAGGAAAAAATAATTATGTGATAATTTTTGTTTTTATGTTTTCAAATATAGAAAAATGAATAAATTTATTTATAAAATATAGCAAAGTGTTACTTTTTAGTGCTAGATCACAATATTAGTGATAGACCGTGATCATGATCTATCACGGAATGACATTATATTATGCTTGAAATTTTATTTTAAGTAGTTTTATCTTTTAAAATAATTATCCTAATTTTTCTTCATATTTTGGTGAAATTTTTGAAGAGATATAATTTAACTTACTTGACATTGAGTTAATTGTAAATGGAATAAACTGAAAAAGAGCTATAAAATCACATTAAAAATAATCTTAATTAATTTATTTTTGAAACTTTAGAATTTAAATTAATATAATTATGTGTTGGGAGTTTTAATTGATAAATCCTAATCGAACTTTACTCTCTCTCTTTTTTTAACGTTAGAAAAGTTTTCTACCAATTTTATTTTTTAAAAAAAATAAGAAATTAATTGTTTTCTCAACTTGGCATGGTGACTGCATTTGTATCCCAAGCTTTCAATTTCATTAAATTAAAACATTAAATCTAAACTTGTATAAGTGTTGTATTTTCGACAATTTCTACTTACATTTTACTTACTAATTTTGAAATTTTAAGGATGATCAGTGCCATCAAGATGTCACAGAAGACGTCTTAGTAAATTTAGAGACAACAATATAGTAACAAACAGTAAATTATGAATGAACATATAGAAATTAGTATCGATGATAAAACACCTACATCTGGTGGGGGAGAGGTGTGCCCCGAAAAGATAATTCATTAATATGTAAAAGTTAAACGTTTACAATGTTGTACTTATCTGTATATAACAATGATTATAGTGATGCACATAGAGCCTAACTTATTTAATCACCTAGATTCCCCCTAGTTGTGAGACTTCTTCTCACTCAAACTTAAGATCCCTTAACGATTGAGAATCCCTTCTTGATCAACTTTGCTTTAGGCTCCCTCTAAGATTAAATAAAGTTTCACAAGATTAAAACATTCACAGCAAGAACAACTTGAAGAATATGTCACCACAAGCTAACACAAGCTAAGATTAATTCTTTCTTCTTCGAATACAGACCATAGAAAAAGTAGTTTGTCAATACTCAATAAATGATCTCACACAGTAATACATGCGGCAACCCTAACAAGGATACTTTTTGGACTTAAATTGCACAATGGAAAGATGGAAAATATCCTCAAACAAATTCAACAAATCATCAAAAAGAAAAGCAACCCAAAATAAAATGAAATGTAGAATAATTCAAATAAGGAAAGAAATAATTTTGCAAGAATCAGCATCCTCGTCATTCTTACTTGTCTTGAACTACTTCTAAAAGTGAAAGTTATCCCCATAAATTAAACTAACACAAATCCTTTCAACATGTTTTGTTCTCATTCACATGCATCCTAGGAATTCTTAGAAAGTTGCCCAACATATGATTGCTCCAAACTAAGTACATTTAACTTTGAAATTCCTATGATCGAGCCAACCAAAAGGAAGGTGCATCTTGTTAGTATAGATAATAATTTGAAATTCTTTTAAATCTTTCTTAAATATACTCATCCGGATGTGATCTCATTCATTCATATCCTTCTCATAAACTCCATTAGTTACATTTAACTAATAAAAAAAGATATACCCAAGAAAAGAAAAAAAAAATATATCAAAATTCACAATTAAATAAATCTTCCAAAACTGTCCAATAAAAATCTAGCTTAGGTGTTCTATTTCTTTGAAGACTATTCATTTGTACTAGACCTCTACTTGCTTATTGAAAAATATGGAAGAATATTTTTAATGATCTTTCAAACATGAGTTTAATGGAAAATGAAACTTTTATATATATATATATGTATGTATGTATGTATATGTGTGTATATATATGTATATATATATGTATGTATATGTATAATACACACATACATATATATATATGGAAAGTAATGCTAAAAAAATGGCTCACATGGGTAACTTTATTTATTTGGTTTCTTTTTTTCCCTTTTTTTTTTTTTTTTTTTTTTGTTTTATTCTGTTCTGTTCTGTTGGTTTTTATGAGGGTAGAGGAGAGAACTATTATTTTTTCAAAATACATTATGTTTAACTCATGAGTTGTAGGTTTGTGTAATTTGAGATTAAAAAATCAACCCTATATTTGTTTAGTAGTTTCATTTTTTTTTTCTCTTTTGAATTATTAACTTTTTAGAGTAGATTTGGTTATAGGATTTGCTAATCTCACAACTTTACATGAACCCAAGCTAGCTACATACAAATTAATTTCTACAAATCATATGCAAAACTCACAAACTAAACATAGGTTTTCAATTTGAATTTAGTTTTAGTGATAACCATCCTAAAATCCCATTCCATCTACCCTTCCATTGTTAAACTATAAAAATTACTACAACTATGCTAAGATTTATGTAGTTCAATCTTTTATACAATTCAAGCATACATCATCCAAATTCTTATCTTCTAATCTCAAGCTTTATGAAAATTTAACCAAGCTTTTTGAAACTATGAATCAATATTTTAAAAGTTAGATATCAATAAATATTGATGGGTAAGAATTTACATAGTTGGTATTTTAAATAAATTAAAAATAAAAATAACTATTTCAAACCATTATTTTTAAGAGAAAAAATTTAAGATGTTGTTTGATCTACATCTATCTTTGTGTCATTCAAACAGTTGTCTAATAAAAAATTGTCATGTGTCAAATATCATTTTTAAAATGATATCTATATGTTTTATAAAAGAAAAGAAAACATAGAATTAGATGTCGTCTATTTTGCAACTAATCATCGTTCTACTTTTAAAATAAAGTAAAGTTATCTACTATGATTTAGAGATAATTTTCATTTAAATTACCTTTTAAAAAGGAACAATATAAATATTTTTTAAAAAATGGAAAGAAAAATTTGTGGAATTGAGTACCAGGAGTCATGGAATGTGATTGATTGCAATACATGTGCAAATTGGTGAATAATGATGTACAACTAAAATCCCACCTTTGGGATATACTCTTTACCTTTCCAAAATAATTATTAAATTCAAGACTTAGTTTTTTCAACTACTAAAACAAAGCTTTATACTGATTTTTCTTTAAAAAAAAAATTATTCAAGCAAATCATTTTTCTACACCAATTTTTTTTTTTTTTCTGTATATATGATACTTCCAAATAGAGACATTTAGGTAGTTTGCAAATTATTTTTTAATTATATATTTTAGAATAAAAGTATATATCTAAAACATACTTCAATCAACTTTTTTTTAACAATTTTAAATAGTGATTGTAACATATGTACAATAACATTAACGTTTATAACACATATCAATTAAAAAAATAATAATAATAAAGGAGACAAAACATTTTTTTTTTAAAAAAAAAAGCCTTTTTTTTTTCTCTGTCACCGTAACTAGTCAATGTAATTTTTATTAAAAATATCATAAAAAATAGATGCCAATGTTTAGTGCCCTAAAAGTTATGTGTCATTTTTCATATTATCCATGTGCCTTATAATAATTCATGTTTGGTGTCCATATAAGTCCACATCCTACTTGCCACTTTATCTATAAATAGTGATATTTGGTGGATCTCAAAATAATGCACATTGGTGAGAAATCCACTTCAAAATTCCATTAATTGTCAAATTATCCAATTTTATAATTTTAGTAATTTCATTCTATATTATATTACATTTATTTATTATTATTATATAAATATATTATTATATGGTTTCTCCCACTTCGTTATAATTAATAAATTTAATGTTATTTTTCATATTCAATATCTATTAAATTTCTAACATAAATACAATATTTTATGACATTGTTGCCATGTCATATCTCATAAAACTAGAATTTTTCGCCTTGATATTAACGACAATAATTACTTGTCATGGGTACTTGATGCCGAAATCCACCTGGATGCTATGAATCTTTGTGAGTCTATTAAAGAAGAAAATACGACATCTAGTCAGAATAAAGCAAAAGCTATTATTTTCCTTCATCATCATCTCCACGAGGGATTGAAAATGGAGTATCTTACAATAAAAAAAATCCTCGTATCTTGTGGAAAAATTTAAAACGAAAGGTATGATCATAAAAAAAAAAAAGTTATTCTTCCTAAAGCTCGTTATGAGTGGATGCACTCGAGACTATAAGATTTAAGTGATTACAACTTCGTATTATTTAAAATCAGTTTGAAATTGTTGTTATGCGGAGAAAAAGTTATTGATGTTGATATGTTAGAGAATACATTTTCTATATTTCATGTCTCCAATATGCTCATGCAGCAACAATATCGAGAGAAAGGTTTTAAACAATATTCTGAACTCTTCTCGTGGCCGGACAAAATAACGAGTTATTGATGAAGAACCACAAATTTTGACCAACTGGAACAATACTATTCCCTAAAGTGAATGTTGTGAATGTTAATAATCGTGGTCGTGGTCGTAGTCGAGGTCATAACCGTGGTAGAGGAAGAAATAATTTTTATTTTCGTGGTAGTCGTTCTAATCATTTAAAAGAACCATAAAAAATGATGATCACAAAGGAAAAACTCTACAAGATAAAAGTTCAATTAGTGTTGAAAATAAATGCTTCTGATGCAGAATGACTGGCCATTGGTCACGTACCTATCGTACGTCAAAACACTTAGTTGACCTCTATCAAGCCTCCCGGAAGGAAAAAGAAAAAAATGTGAATAAATTTTGCATACCAGGATAATGACATATTTGACTCATCCCACATGACAAATTTGGATGTGTCGAACTTCTTTGAATCTTATTAGTACAGTTGATGGAACATCAAGTATTTCTTTTGACTTTGAGAATATCTAAACTTAATATTGTTGTTTTCTTTTATCTATCTTCATTTTTTTAGTAAAATTTTGTATATTTTAAGTGTTGTTTTTCTTACTGTAATTATTTTCTTTTAATGAAGAAACATGGATCATTTTCATATGTTGGGTGTTTCAAAAATGAGCAAAGAATATCTATTTCTGGCAGACAGTACAAACACACAATACTTACAAATATAAAATACTTTATCAAATTGACAATGCTGAAAGAAAAAGTAAATACAATATCAGGTTCTGCAAACTTGATCGAAGGTTTTGGAAAAGAAAATATTATTTTGCCTAGATGAACAAAATTTACAATTGACAATGCATTGTTCTCTTATCAATCAAAGAAAAATCTTCTAAGTTTTAAAGATATAGATTGCAATAGTTATCATATTGAGACTGATAGTAAGAATAATGTGGAATATCTATATATCATATCCACTGTCTCAAATGAAAAACGTACATTGAAAGAGTTGTCTGCTTTATTTTCTGGATTATATTAAATTCATATATGAGTAATTGAAACATATGCAACAATGAACCTGAAGTTCATGAATCCAAACATATTTACAATTTGGCATGACCAATTGGGTCATCAAGGATCTATAATGATGAGGAGAATTATTGAGAACTCAAATGGACATCCATTGAAGACCCAGAATATTCTTCAATCTAATGAATTATCATGTGATGCTTGCTCTAAATGAAAATTGATAATTAGACCATCACCAACTAAAGTGAGGACTGAATCACCTGCATTTTTAGAACGAATTTATAGTGATATATATGGGCCTATTAACCCAACAGATGGATCATTTAGATATTTTATAGTATTCATAGATGCATCCAGTTGATGGTCACACATGTGCTTATTATCAAGTCAAAATCTTGCATTTGCAAGATTACTTGCTCAAATAATTAAGTTAAGAGCACAATTTATTGATTATACAATTAAAACCATTCGTCTTGATAATGCTGCTGAATTTACATCCCAAGCTTTTGATAATTATTGTATGTCAATTGGGATACGTGTTGAACATCATAAAGCTCATGTTCATACACAAAATGGTTTAGCATAATCATTCATAAAATGTTTGCAATTAATCGCAAGACCATTACTTATGAGAGTTAAGCTTTCTTCATTTATATGAGGATATGCTATTTTGCATGCAACTTCAGTTATACGCATTAGGCCAGTAACTTATCATAAGTACTCGCCATTACAATCAGCTTATGTCATGAGCCAAATATTTCCCATTTGAGAGTTTTTTGGTGTGGATTATATGTTCTAATTGCTCCACCATAACGCACTAAGATGGGTCCTTAAAGGATGTTAGGAATATCTGTTGGATATGATTCCCCATCAATTATTAAATATCTGAAATCCTTGACAGGTGATGTATTTACTACACAATTTGCTGATTGTCATTTTAATGAGACAAATTTTCCAACATTAGGGGGAGGAATTAAGAAATTAGAAAAAGAAAATACATGAAATGCATCGTTATTGTCTCATTTAGATCTCTTTACAAATCAATTTGAACTTGAAGTTCAAAAAATAATTTATTTGCAAAATATAGCAAATCAATTACCAGATGCATTTATAGATGCAAAGAAAGTAACTAAGTCATATATATCAACTGCAAATATTCCATAAAAATTGATATCGTAACACAACAAGTTGTCGCTAATGAGTCTGGAATAGGCCAGAAGCATGGTAGACCAATGGGTTCTAAAGATAAAAATCATCGAAAATGAAAAAATAATTAATAGTAAAAAAAAACTTGGTTGGGGATGTAAATACTCATGAAGAAATCCTTGACATGACTAGTGAGGAAAGTGAAATACCTAGAGATAATAATGAGATTTCAATAAACTATGTCATGATGAGAAAAGATGAAATCGAACTAATGTAGTTATAGATATAATTTTTGCATATAATGTTGCTCTTGATATTATATCTGAAAATGAGGATCTTGAACCAAAATTTGTTGAAGAATGTCAACATAGAAAAGATTGACTTCAGTGGAAAGAAGCAATCGAGGTGGAATTAAACTCACTTTCAAAACGACAGGTTTTTGGACCAGTAGTTCGAACACCAACAGGTGTCAAACCTGTGAGAAAAATAAATAAAAATAATGAGGTCACAAGATACAAAGAAAGACTAGTTGCATGACGTTTTTCATAAAAATCTTGTATTCGTTATGAGGAGACATATTCTCCAGTGGTGGATGCAATTACACTAAGATATCTAATTGGCTTAACTGTGTATAAAAGTCTGGATATGCATATTTATATGGATCTTTTGATAATGATATTTATATGAGAATCCCAAAAGGATTTAGAGTACTTGAAATATATAAATCAAATTCCTATAAATGGTATTTAATAAAATTACAAAGATCGCTATATGGATGAAACAATTAGGACGATGTGGTACAATCGTTTGAGTGAATATTTATTGAAAGAATGATAAAAAAATAATCCAATATGTCCATATGTTTTTATAAAGAACTCAAATTCAAGATATGTCATTATAACTGTATATGTTCATGACTTGAATATGATTGGAACTCCTAAAATGCATTCGAAGGCAATAGAATATTTTAAGAAAGAATTTAAGATGAAACATCTCGGAAAAACAAAATTTTACCTTGGTTTGACAATTGAGCATTTAGCAGATGAAATATTTATTCATCAGTCAACTTATACAGGAAAAATTTTGAAAAGATTTTATATGAACAAAGCACATCTATTAAATATTCCAATGGAAGTTCGTTCATTGGATATAAAGAAAGATATATTTCGATCTCGAAAAGAAAATGAAGAACTTCTTGGTCCTAAAGTACCATATATTAGTACAATTGGTGCACTTATGTATCTTGCTAATAATACAAGTCCAAATATTGCATTTTCAATAAATTTGATAGCAAGATATAGTTCTTTTCCAACAAAAAGATATTCGAACGGAGTTAAGCATATACTCTGGTATCTCCAAGGAACAATCGATATGAGTTTGATTTATTCAAATAAATCAAAATTAGATCTAGTTGGTTATGCAGATTCTAGATATTTATCTGATCCACACAAAGCTAGATCTCAAAAAGGTTATCTATTCACATGTGGAGGAATTGCTATATCATGGCGATTGGTAAAACAAACCATAACGACCACTTCCTCAAATCATGCTGAAATTCTTGAAATTCACGAGGCTAGTCGAGAATGTGTATGGCTAATGTCAATGACTCAAAACGTGTGGCTTTTCTTCAAATAAAAATCGTCCAACAATATTATAAGAAGGCAAAATGGCTTGCATAACCCAAATCAAAGGATGATATATATTAAAGAAGATAAAACAAAGTATATTTCACTGAAGCTTTTCTACACTCGTAATCTTGAAGAAAATAGCGATACCACTGTACAACAAATTTGTTCGAAGGATAACCTGACAAACTTATTTACAAAGACATCACCAACCACAACTTTTGAAAAATTGGTGCACAACATTAGAATGCAACAACTTAGAGATCTTAAGTGATGTTTTCGTGAGGGAGAATAAATATATTGTATTCTTTTAGGAGTATGTATTATATGAAATATGTACTCTTTTTTCTTCACTAGGGTTTTTTCCCATTAGGTTTGTCCTAGTAAGGTTTTAACGAGACATATTTCATATATATATGGGCATCTAAGAGGGAATATTATAAATATCATAAAAATAGATTTCCAATGTTTAGTGTCCTAAAAGCCATGTGTCATTTTTCATATTGTCCATGTGTCTTATAATAATTCTTGCTTGGTGTCCATGTAAGTTCACATCCTACTTGTCACTTTGCCTATAGTGGCATTTGGTGGATCTCAAGATAATGCATATTGGTGAGAAATCCACTTCAAAATTCCATTAATTTTCATATTATCCAATTCTATAATTTTAGTTATATTATATCATATTATATTATATTATATTTATTATTATTATATTATATTTTTTTCATATCCGTGTTTCCGTCGTACTCCTCATTTTCACAACAATTTTTACTTTTTTTCCCTTTCTATAAAGGTGAAATGTAATCTTTATTTCAACCATACTACATAAATTCAATTCAATGTTTTGTTTTTCTTTTATTAATATAGTTCAATATCTTACCAATTCTCTTGATATTTCAATGCCACCAACCCCTGGAAACAAAATGATTCATTTTACAAAGAGCATTTAGTCGATGCATGAGTGCTTTTCTTTGTTTTGACTTGCACATGGGAGCATATACATGGACAGAGAGCAATATAAATATATATATATATATATATATATATATATATATATATATCACAATTAGACTAGTTTATTTTTTTCTATAAACATCATGTACTTTATGGTACCGTCTCATGTATCATCTTTGAAAGATATGAAATAATATGCATGCTATATTTATATAAAAAAATAAAAATAAAAATATTACATATTCCCAAAATACTTTTTAAAAAATTTCCTAAAAATTTTATAAACGGTGAAAGGAACTTATTAAAATTAAAATGCACAATTGGATCAATCTCAACGTAGCTAAATGGATAAGACACTTATCACAATTTTAAATGTAAATGACTTGATCTCCATACTCTTAATAGTTGAACCAAAAGATAAAATAATACACAATTTAAACATTCCTTTAGTCCTAACAAATTAGTCATTTAACTATGGTTGGTAAGACTTCAATCTATGTTGAAAATCGTGATAAAATTAAACTCTTGCCAGACATAAAGTTCTAACATATAGTATAACAAGAGGAAGCACAACATAAATAATAAGAATGAGAAACAAACATTAGTAACTCAAATCGGTGTAACATCACTTGCATTTGAAGGTTGATTGCCCAATGTAAAGAAACTTCATTAGTCACAAAATTTATGGATTACAATACAGTTCTTATATGTTGGCCATCCCTAATTTTGACTCACACTAAGATAACTTCTAGATTCAAGTTAGGTTCCCCCTAATTATGAGATCCTCTCACTTCCAACATAGCTCACAATAAAGCACCACTTTGAGATCTCCTCAAACTATAACAATTAGGCTCCCCTAAATATATGCTTACAAAAACAAAAATATTTCATAGCCCCTCAACTCGACTTTCACTAGGTACACAAAAGTATAGTCTATGTGATTGAAGACTTCATAAAAAAATCTTTATTAAGCTAAATACTCGAGATCTATATTTCTTTTCAAAGCTAAATTTCCTCATTAAACTCTTGGCATACTTGTTCTGGAACATAAAAATTTCATCCTTCATCTGCTTAATTTGAAACCCATGGAAGTAAGTTAGTTCACCCACCATACTAATTTCAAATTCTACCTACATTTGTGGAACAAGATGTTCGATCATTTGTTTTGACATCCAACCAAAGACAATGTCATCAATGTAAATTTGAGCAATGATCAATTTGCCATTAACATTTTTTATAAATAATATTTTGTCCACTCCTCCTCTCATATAACCATTATTCACCAAAAGCTTAGTTTATCTGTCATACCATGCTTGTGGAGCCTGTTTTAGACCATAGAAAACCTTCTTTAACTTATAGACATGCTGAGAAGAATCAAGATCAACGAAGCTTTTAGGTTGTTTAACAAAAACTTCATCATTCAAGAACCCATTTAGAAATACATTTTTAGCATCCATTTGAAACAATTTAAAATCAAGCAAACAAGAAATTCCCAACAACCTAATTGCTTCCAATCTGGCAATCAGAACAAGTGTTTCATCAAAGTCGATCCTTTCAATCTAAGAGTATCTCTAAACCACTTAACAAGCCTTATTATGAGTAAACCTCCCATATTCATTTGAGTTTTTGGATTCTAAATTTCAGAACTATTTGATAGAACATGGAATAGTTTCCCAATTCTTAGTACCCGGTACACCTTGGCAGAATGGTGTATCGAAGAGAAGAAATCAAACTCTATTGAACGTGGTTCGATCGATGATGAGTTACGCTTCATTACCGAACTCGTTTTGGGGTTCTATAGTAGAGACTGCAACTTACATCCTGAACTGTATTCCCTCCAAAAGTGTTGCAAGAAAACTTTGAAGTTGTGGAACGGGCATAAAGCTAGTTTACATCACTTCCATATCTGGGTTTTCCCAGCATATGTGCTTGCGGCTAACCCTAAGAAATTGGAACTACGTTCGAGGTTGTGCCTATTTGTAGGTTATCCCAAAGGGACACGAGGGGGTTACTTTTATGATCCTAAGGAAAACAAAGTGTTTGTATCGACAAATGCTACTTTTCTTGAGGAGGATCATGTAAGGGAGCACAGTCCTAGAAGTAAAATCATGTTGAATGAGCTTTCCAAATAAACTACTGAGTCTTCAACAAGAGTTGTTTAAGAGCCTGCTACCTCAACAAGATTTGTTGATGTAAGTTCATCTAGTAGGTCAAATCCACCTCAAGAGTTGAAGGAAGCTCGACGTAGTGGGAGGGTTGCGAACCCATCTATTCGCTATATGGGTTTAACTGAAATCTTGGCTATGGTAGCTGATGGCAAGGTTGAGGATCCGTTGTCTTACAAGAAGGAAATGGATGATGTTGACCGAGATGAATGGGTCAAAACCATGGATCTCGAGATGGATTTTATATATTTCAACTCAGTTTGGGATCTTGTAGATCAACCTGATGGGGTTACACCTATAGGTTGTAAATGGGTCTACAAGAGGAAATAGGGTGCGGATGGAAAGGTGCAAACCTTCAAGGCTAGACTTATGAAAAAAGGTTATAGCCAGGTAGAGAGAGTCGACTATGATGAGACTTTCTCGCCTGGTGCCATGTTGAAGTCTATCTGCATTCTCCTATCCACTACCTCATATTATGCCTATGAGATATATCAAATGGATGTCAAGACTACTCTTTTGAATGACAATCTTGAGGAGACCATTTATAAGGTGCAGCTCGAGGGATTCATAGCCCAAGGTCAAGAGCAAAAGGTTTGCAAGCTGAATCGATCCATTTATGGATTGAAACAGGCATCTCGATCTTGGAACATAAGGTTTGATACTGCAATTGAATCTTATGGGTTTGACCAAAACGTTGATGAGCCTTGTGTATACAAGAAAATCATCACCAGTTCAGTAGTTTTCCTAGTATTGTATGTAGACGATATCCTACTAATTAGGAATGACGTAGGCTTACTGACTTCAGTTAAGAACTGGCTAGCAACCCAATTCTGAATGAAAGATTTTGGAGAGACTAAGTTTGTTCTTGGGATACAGATCTTTCGGGATCGAAAGAACAAAACGCTAGCACTGTCTCAGGCATCATACATTAACAAGATGTTGATCAAATACTCAATGTAGAACTCCAAGAGGGGCATATTGCCTTTTCAGCACGGAGTTACATTATCTAAGGAACAGTGTCCTAAGACACCTCAAGAAGTTGAGGAAATGAGATAGGTCCCCTATGCATCTGCCGTTGGTAGTTTGATGTATGCGATTTTATGTACTAGACCTGACATCTGCTACGCTGTAGGGATAGTCTGTAGATATCAGTCTAATCCAGGACAGGGTCACTGGACAGCCATTTAGAACATCCTCAAGTATCTTCGGAGAACGAGGGACTACTGCTTGTATATAATTCTAAGGACTTGATCCTTACAAGATACACGTGTAAGAATATATCAGCATGCAGTGGAAGTAACAAGGATCAATAAGCATTCTAATTCATTAATTTTGGCAGAAACTAAAGCATGCTCATCTAACATAAGAGAGTTTGAAGTCATACTTTTGTAGAACTCTTCAAGATCTTGATTCTCAGTTGTTGTCTTCTTCGAATTTTATTGTGAACCACCTCAAGATCTTCCCCACTATACTTTTGGAGCTTTGGAATGAGTTGGCGGACTCAAAAACGGCTTAAACAAAAGGAAACTAAGAGATTAGTTCACTGGTATAACCCACTTTGAGGAACAATTCTTCAACTCGAGTTTTTCTGAAAAAACTCTTTGAATGCATGCCTCAAATTCACTCCAATCTTCTTTATTTATTGCAGGTTAACATGTAAAGAAGGTGGTTGCATGAGATACGTCTCATGCTTGGAATTATTGAAGCAAATGTGAAGGGTTTTTGTGTGAGCTAGTTAAAGATGATAATGGAAAAACTCAATTTTCCATTTTGTGTAAATTTTCTAATTTTTCAATTTTTTTTTTTTTAAAAAACCAAATGATTTTAAAATTGAAAATATTATTAATTTTATGAAATTAATTTTATAATAAAATTAATAAATAATAATTTAAATAATTCAATTTATTCTAACTAATTTAATATCAAATATTAAATTAATTTTACACAAATTCACCTTCATATATTTAAATCATATTTAAATATAAATTATCGTGTTCCATTTAATTATAATTTGAACTTTTCAAATTAACTTATCATGCTACTCTAAAGCTAATCCATTTACGAGTTAATAAGGGAACCTCGCGGACCTACAGATCATGGGCTCCAACGATTCGAGATTAATTGGTTAAACTCATTATACCGAATTAACTCACATTCGTTAACCAATGGGTCAGTCCACTAAAGTCTATAGTTGAACTCCCCTCACTATAGATATATTATGTCCATTTCCACTCTCCTTCCGCTCTAGACTACACACCAAAGAGCTACTGTATCATTATCCAAAGATCTTTTGCACTTTCATAGCCCATAATTTGGGTGGTAACCTTAATGTCATGGAATTATAAAGCCACCCGAGAAGCAACTAATTCATTGTCATCCAATGCTAATACAAAGGATTTGTTACTTAGGCAAAGGTTGAACCCGATGCAACATTAGGCTCTATTTGTGGAGTTATAGAAAAAGGATCTAAAAATGAACCTCCATGGTTGCCTTATGCAGCGACTATTGATGTCTGGACGTTAGAACTTAAAAACTTCATTGGACAAATACTCTTACTAGTGAAATCATCGTCCAATAATGTTAGCTTCTTCCACTGCAAAAAGTTTTCTCTCTCCAACTTGATGGTAGTAACTTGATTGAGAAGTTGATTTAGGTAGACTACACAACATTGGTCTGGCTAAGGTCATGGTAGAAAACACAACTGACGAGGCGATAGGTTAAGGTAGAGTGTGAATTGTGATGTAATTGAACTTTCTTGTGATCTTCTTTGCTTTGATTGTAACGTCTCGAGTTTAGGAGGGGGACATGAATGAACTGATATCACATATGAATGATAAGGATCTTAAAGACATGAAATGGTTAAGAAAGTCTTAAAATAATTGAAAGTCGCTACCTATACCAATAAGGTAAACCTTCCTTTTCTGTGGCCCAATCATAAGAACTCCAAAGTTAAGTGTGCCTAGCTTGGAACAATCCTATGTTGAGTGACCTATTAGGAATTTTTCTAGGAATGCTAAAAGGACCTTGTTAATTTGTGGACACAACTCTCACTTGTAGAAGCGTCAATACAAGTAAGGATGACTTTATCAGGTCACAGGGGATATAGGGAAATGTTAAGCCATCAAGTGCCGAATTCGAAGCCTCTCCCTCAGGCCCCTCGTTTCCTCGAGAGTTGGATCTTCTGCCACACCACAGCTCCTGAGCAATTCTGAATCCTAGTCCTGAGGCATTACAAATGATATCAAAGTTGAACCTTTCCCAGTAAGATGTGGTTCAGTGATGAACCAAATGGAAGTTGGTGTGCATGTAATGCCTTGATTTTAAGAGTAGGACATAAAGAATTGATATCACATCTGAATGAGAGGGATCTTAAGGAGATAAAAATGAGGTTAAGAAAGGGTTAAAAGAATTGAAAGTCACTACCTATACGAACAAGGTGCATCTTTCTTTTCGATGGCTCAATCATAATAATTCCAAAGCTAAACGTGTTTCGCTTGGAGCAATGTTATATTGGATAACCTCTTGGGAGTTTTTCTAAGAAACGTGTAAGTGAGAACAAAACAAGCTGAAAGGACTCGTGTTAGTTTGTTGGGATAACTTTCACTCTTAGAAGCATCAAAACAATCAAGAATGTCGTTGCCAATTTGCACGAAATGTAGGAGAATGTCGAAAGCATCAGGTGTCGAATCTAAATTTAAAATCTTAGTCCATATCCTGGGCATTGGACATTACATTGATAAAGTTACTAAGAACCGTCACCATTTTTTCTAAACAACTTTTCAAGGTTTGCAAAAGAAAAGGACTCGTGTTGTCATTCTTTTAGTATATTATGTAAAGGAGAAAATCTCGTTTTATAGAATGATCATTGACTCAATAAGGGTTTTACAAAATTTACACTGAAAGAAAAGTAGATTAACAACCACTTAACATTATTACATCACGTGACTCTGTTATGGGCCAGTTAGGGAGAATTCTAGAACCAGTTCATCATGCTGATTTACTATTTAGTCTTCCCTTTATCTGAGTGCACAGTCTTATCTCCAACGTCCTTTCCTTATATGTATGTGAAGGTGAGTATTGTGGGTTCCTTGCCAACTTCAGTTAAAACAAAGATGTGTGAGATTGATTATGAGATCCCAGTTGAATGTGCTTGGAAGCCCAATAATGTTCATATCGGTGTGTTTTTAGGCACTCTGATACATTTTGTTCTACTCATCTGCAACAAGATAAAGTTCCGGATGGAGCACAGAGTACACTTTCTCCTTTCAGCAAGTTCATATTTCGTTCAAATTAACAAAAAATTTCTTCTCACTCACAGCATAAAATAGTAGTATTACTAGGGTCAGCAACAAATACATTCACTTCAACAATAGAACTCAACCTAAAGTCATGTACAATACGATCAATAAATTTAGATGGACTAACCACATTAGAAGGAGAAGCATCACTATGTTTAGCTACATTAGTGGGACTAAGTTCAATACTAGGATCAATATGACCCGAGACGGAGGGAATTTCATAAACGCTAACTTGTTCACTCGAGAGTTCACCACTATCATGCATAGACTTTCTTTCAGTGCTATGACTAACCACATGATAGTCCTGATCAGACTTAGACGAACTACTAGAAGATTTATTTCAATCAGACGGAATAATCTTACTTGATCTCACAAAATCAATAATATTCAGTGCAGTTGTAGACAAGTTGATTTTCCTCTTAGCAATGAAAAAGGGAGAAACATTTGATCTCTTATGTTTTTAACTAAATGCGAAGTAGCAAGTTTATCTTTTGAGGAAGAATGAAACTCTCATATGCAAACGCCATATACATCAGTTGTTGTAGCTAGATCATCATCTTCAACAACTTTCTTTATATTTGCTTTTTCTTTGTAATGGATTATCTTTGAGTCAAGAACATCAACTTTCTTTCGAGTATTCACCATTATGTAGAGACAATGCCAAGGAAGACATTTTTTGAAACGTGGGTGGAAAGTTGAAGAAACACGTCAAGATGGTCTAGCACCTCAATAAATAACTTCCACCTAATTTCAAATTTAAAATAATCACATCATTAGCATAAATGTGGGTCGTCAACAACTTTTCAATAATGGGCTTGTTAATCAAGCTCAAATCTTCCAACAACACAAAATAGTTAATTGCTATAAATTAATTTTAAAGTCCCAAACTTGCCCTTAAGGCTTCAAATTGGGTTATATCCAAGGCTTTTGTAAAAATATATACGAGTTGACCTTTAGTTCGAACATCTTCAAGCACCATTTTCTTATTTTCAACTTGATTACGTATGAAGTGATGTTGAATTTCAATGTGTTTGGTTCAACTGTACTGAACTGGATTCTTCAAAATGTTGATTGCACTAAGATTGTCACAATAAAGAGTCATGCCTTTTTATGGAACATCATATTCTTTCAACATTTTTTTCATCCGCATTAATTAAGTACAACTACTGCCCGTTGTAATGTATTTGGCTTCTGCAAAAGATACAGAAACACAATTTTATTTCTTGCTAAACCATGATATTATATTCTTTCCAAGAAAGAAACTAAAGGAACCAGTAAAGGTCCTTGAGCAGAAGCGGGGATTGGACCCAATTCCCAAATTTATAAAACTTATAATTTTAACATAATCAATATAAAATTATGCAACAAGTATTACCGCATGTCTTTTTTTAAAAAAAAATAGAAAATAGATAATTAGGGTTTCAAGAAACCCTTACCTTTGAAGAATTTTTCTTCACGTATTTCTACTCTAAAATGATCACAAACAAGACGAGATGGTCACCACCATTCAGAACCTTCAGTATTCTCTATAGGGGAAGAGAATCTCTAATGAGTTTTATGGGCTCTTAGGTATTTGGAAATGAGGAAAAATTGAGAGAAGAGAGGTAAGGGGCTAAAAACTTTTCTCAAAGAGATTTTTGTGTAGATTGATTTTCTACTAAATCCTTTGTAAAAAACTAATGGAGGAAGAAGATGATGAAAATAATCAACCAACCCTCACCCCACTATCACGTAGTAGA
The DNA here is from genome assembly GCF_027475165.1 of Benincasa hispida. NCBI lineage: Eukaryota > Viridiplantae > Streptophyta > Magnoliopsida > Cucurbitales > Cucurbitaceae > Benincasa > Benincasa hispida. Next base: position 33,076,195 of record NC_143483.1, read on the forward strand.
GACAAAAATGGGGAGGAAGTTACAACTCCCTCCCAAAATTATTTTTCATAAAATAAAGCAGTTAATAAAATTACTTTTAATAAAATATTAATATATATTAATATGATAATCACTTTATCATATAATATATATTAAACTATATGTTATATCAAATATAGCATATAATCTATAGTTTAATATTGTAATAATATTGTATTCAATACAATATAACCTATAGTTTAATTCTCTCATTAATGCACAGTATTTATTATAACTCTCATTTATACTAAATTTAATTATATGAATTCAATTCACATAATTATTTACTCCCAAATAAAATTTATCTTATAACGTATCAAATACATTATAGCAATTATATCATATATAATTAAATTAAATCACTTATATCACATATAATTAATTCCCTCAGTTAATTTAAACAATTCAAATTAATTCAAAATTGATTCTTATTTAATCCTTGTTGAGCTACAGAGGGGACTTCGACCTATAGTTTGAAGGTCCAATGGTACATGAATAATTAATAAAACTCCTTTAACTATATTATTCAACATCCATTAACTGTCAGGCACTCCACTAAAGATCGACAGCCGCACTCTTTGTACTACAGATATATTTATGTGTCCATTAAATAAGACCAATTAACAGTACGATGATCCTTCACAAATTGCTCATAAGCACAACTAGGCCAAAATTATTATTTTTCCCCTGTAGTTACATCTAACTCCTTAAGTACCATGAATTCATTTAATGAACAATAAGTCATCAATTATGACCAAATCCTTCTTAGGCCAGGAGAAAGTGCGACGCTAGATTGTTCAAGTCCCGAAATCAGCTCTTAAAGGAGAAATTTATCTACTTTTTCCGATGTTGGGGAAGGAGTGAATTCTGTCTTTTATAGTGATTACAACTCTGTACTTATCTATAAATAGAAAAGATTATAATGACACACGTAGAGCCCAACTTGGCCATCTAGGCTCCTCTAGATGTGAAACTCTTTGTCACTTGAACTTAGGCTCCCTAAATATGTGTATATTAGTGTTGGATCCCTTAGGCTCCCCTTAAGTGTACAAGACTCCCTATTGCCTGAAGATATATTTCCTTCTTATTGTGAACTTCCTTCACGTCCCCTTAAGTCTCAAGAACTCCCTTCTCGAAGAATGAAACCTTAAGCTCCCTTCTCGAAGAATGAAACCTTAAGCTCCCCTTAAGGTGTGAGAAATCTTTCTTGATCAATTATGTCTCAGTGAAAGGATATGGGAACACCTGAAGCAGAAGTCGATTGTAGTCCCAATTTAACTTTATAGAACATGTAAATTATAAAGGATGGAAAACAGAATATACGTTCCTAATTAAGCATACTTTATAGAAAATTAGAAGAATCAAAGGGTCGAATAACAATTACCCTTGAAAACTAATATCTTCACGATCCCTCTTCAGTCACAAACTCTTCGTTCTTCCACGAACTCACGAATAAAGTAGGAATTCTAAATTCTAGACACCACCATGTGGAGACCTCAGTATTCTCAAAGGGTAGAGAACCGATGAGAGTTTTATGGGTTTTATTCAATTTTGGCAGGAAAAGAGGAATTGAATTTGAGAAAGAATTGCAAAGATTGAGTGAGAGATCTCTTTTGTTCTGTGTGAGCTTCTATGTGAGAATGTAGAAAGAAGGGAATAAATACCTAGCTTTCTATTACCCATATTCCACGAGGAGGGGGAAATTATCGCATAACTTCCTCCCAATAACTAAATAATTAAAAAAATAATTTAATTAAATTATATATATATAATAACCAACTTACTATGTATATATCATATATTAAAACCATATCTTATATCAAATATAACATATAACCTGTAGTTTATATTATATCACATGTAATATAACCTATAGTTTAATATTCTCTCATTTAAACTACAATATTTAATATGAATCATATTCACATTAATTTTAACTTATAGGTTTTATATGAATCACATTCATATAATTAATATTTGAATCATATTCAAATATTTATTTTCTCTCAAATAAAACTTTATATTATAATGTACATATACAATATATTAATTATATCTCATATAATTGATTTTGTATTAATTATATCTCATATAATTGATTCCCTTTATTAATTTGAATAATTCAAATTAATTCAAAATTAATTCGATTCTCATTGATCCCAATTGAACTGATGAGAGAACCTTATGGACCTATAGATTGAAGCTATAATCGTACTTGATTAATTAATTAAACTATTTAATTAAATTAACCAATTTTCATTAATTTTTGGTCACTCCACTAAAGACCGACAGCTCACTCTTTGCACTACAGATATATTTCTATGTCCATTGGATATAACCAATCAACGGTGCATTGACCATTCAAAATTGTTGGTAAGTATAGTTGGGGCAAAACTACAGTTTTGCTCTTGTAGTTACATCTAACTGCTTATGTATCACTGATTCCTCTAATGAACAATAAGTTATAGTCTAACTATTACTTAACCCCTCTCAGACTAGGAGAAAGTCTGGCGCCACATTGTTCAAGCTCCGGAATTAGTTCTTTAGGGAGCAATTTCTCTACTTGCCCTAATACTAGTGAAGGAATGTACTCCTTCCTGTGTAATTGGTCACTCTCATGCATGTAAATCAAAGGACCGCCTTCATAGGCAAGAGTTCATTACTCACTCTAAATTCAAGTTAAGTCACCTATGGTCATCCTGGTGAAATGTAAGTCTCTTCTAGCAAAAAGTTATATAGAGATACTATTCATTTTGTGGTCCAGTCTTATATAAACTATTTGTATAGAATACTCACGCTCATATATCTTCACATGAATGATTAGGATCAGATCACGTGTAGTACTTTACAATAATTGGAACAACTACAAATTGCACCGTATTTATAGTGTCACAAGATAAGGTATCCAACCTTATCCATCTACAACAAACCTTTTAGATTATCACTTAAACATTATCCTTGGTTCTTAGTTTATTGGTTTTTGTGGATTAATACAACTAAATGTTGAATAAAATATCTCTTATTTTATTAGGTAAACAAAAAATTTGTACTACATAATTACAAACTACAAGACCACGACATTGAGGGCATCAACCTCAACAATCTCCCATTTGTCCTAAAGTTAATGGGGTGTACATCATAAAAGTCAAACTAGTACAACAGTATACAAAGTACAAGAAACTAGAGCATACAATACGCACCCAGTAAAATCTCTCACTTGTCCTAGTTTAAATGAGGTCTATCTCTAGACCTAGACTCTCTAGATGACCCTGAAACACCTTAGCCTTGAGAGCCTTCATAAACGGATCAGCAACATTGTGCTTCAAAGTGATCTTCGTGACGATCACGTCCTCTCGATGCACAATCTCCTGAATTAGGTGATATTTGCGCTCAATATACTTTCCACGCTTGTGGGTCCTAGGCTCCCTAGAATTAGACATAACACCACTATTATCATAATAAAGGGTGATGGGCCTTGACATGTCTGGAACAACTTCCAGATCCGTCAAGAATTTCCTAAGCCACATAACCTCCTTGACAACTTCACAAGCCGCTACATATTCCGCCTCCATGATGGAGTTAGCAATGCACCCATGTTTGGTGCTCCATTAGACTACAACTCCTCCATTAAGAGTGAATATTGATCCTGAAGTGGATTTCTTAGAATCCCTATCAGTCTAAAAAACAGAGTTAGTGTATCCTATAAGGATCAAATTTTTCGACTCATACACAAGCATGTAGTCCCCCATTCTCCTAAGATACTTTAGGATGGTTTTAATGGCAGTCTAGTGATCTAATTCTAGATTAGCCTGATATCTACTGACTATCCCCACTGCAAAGCAGATTTCAGGTATAATACATAACATCGCACAAATCAGGCTACAAACAACCAAAACATAGAAATCTACCTTATCTCCTCAACTTCTTGAGGTGTCTTAGTGTTGAGGTTGATGCCCAAAAGTCTCGTGTCTTGTTGTTTGTAAACAGTTTGTACGAACGCTTGTGATGTATAATATATGATATTTACTTCACTTCTTGATTTTGTTCATTTGGTTGTTTTATTTGCTTTACCACATACCAATAAACTAAAATCCCCAATTGCCTTTATGTAACTTAAGCATGTATGTGGTTACATACAAATGGATCATGTTTTAAATGATAACCAAAATGGTCTGTAGTATATGGATATAGGAGGAAAACCTTATCATGGTAATGCTATGGATGCGGCCCCCCTTTGTGGAATAGTTATAAGTGTTGTGACTTGTCACAGGTGGTCTGATCCTGATCATTTGTGTAGGGGACATGCAAGCGGGGGCATCCTATACAAAGAGTTTGTATATGACCTGACCACAAAGTGTTAACGTCTCGTTATATAACACCATTCATGACAGAAACTTCACTTCACTAGGATGACCATAGGTAATATGACCTTAATCCTGAGTGAGTTGGGAACTCTTGCCATTAAGGACGGTCATTTGATTTTCATGGGTGTGAGTGGCCAGGCCACCGACTCAAACCTACCACTTTGGGGATTCATCTGATTTAGGAGCTGGGAACTCAGTTACACAAGATGGAATTCACTCCTTCTCCAAAGCAAGGATAAGTAGATAGATAGCTCCCTTAAGGGCTGATTCCAGGGCTTGAACGATGTGGCGCCACACATCTTCTCATGGCCCGAGAGGTGTTCACACATAGTTGGACTATGTTGTATTGTTCAATAGAGAGATCAGTGGTACTTAAGAATTGAGTTGTAACTACAGGGGAAAAAAAGGTAAATTGGCCCAGCTGTACTTACGGGTATCTGTGAAAGGTTATTGTACTCATGATTGGTTATATCCGAGAGACACAAAAATATATTTGTGGTAAGAAGATTTCAGTTGTCGGTCTTTAGTGAAATGTCTGGCAGTTAACGGATGGTGAATCTCGTGGCTAAAGAATTTAGTCAGCTATTCACGTATCGTTGGAGCTTCGAGCCATAGGTCCATAACGTCCCCTTGGTAGCTTGGATACAAGTTGAGGATCAGTTTTTGGGTCAGTTTGAAATGTTCAAATTGACAAAAGGGAGTTCGATTATGTATGATATAATTGAACTGGTTAATTATATATGATATGATTGACTAAATGTATGAGATACATTATTTTAGAGGAAATTAGATATAAATATGATTTATATCAAGTAGAGGAGAAAATACTATAGTTGATATATGATATCAAACTATAGGTTACGAATATAATATTATTATATTTATTAATTTATTAATTGGGTGGTTATGAGATAATTGGCCGAAGTTTTCTCTAAATTCGTGCGATAGTGGGAAGTTCAATTCAGTTCTAGTAACTGAAGAATAAAATGAAAATTGTTTTCATTTTGCAAAAGACGCACACATAATCGCTCAGGTGTGATAAGTCTTGTATCGCTTAGTGTTGAGAGCCTATATGATAGTGTCTGCCTACTAAACGATCGCACACCAGCGCTTTCCTAAACGATCGCCCTCAATTTCTAAACGGCCGCTTACCTTTTCTAGACGATCGCTTAGTGCCTCAGTGTAACTAAACGATTGTTTACCTTTTTCATAGACGATCGCTTAGCTTTTGTTACACGATCGTGTACCCCGCTCTAAACGATCAAGCACCCGACTATACGATAGTCTTCCCTTTCTCCCACTTGTTTGTTCGTAGTACATGATAGCCTTTCCTCCTCCTCTCTACCAATTCTATCAAAGTCCACCCTTTGGATTCTCACTCTGAGAATATTGAGTGCTTCGAGTGGTGGTGTCGTCCCCGTTACTGGTTGTTCGTGCGCTACTGTTTGCGTAGACGATCGTAGTGTTGCTGGGCGATCACTTACTGAATGAGAAAGAGCGAGAGTAGTTCGTTCACGGAGAGACCGAGTTTTGTGAAGAAAATCTTTAACTAGTAAGTCCTCGATTTCTTGTATTTTATATTTGAAAGCATGTCAGTAATTTAGTGTTTTTCAATGCATATCTGTATGTTAGAATGTATGTGTGGAAATTCTGTCACAATGAATTGGAAAGATCCGCTTCTGCTCATAGGTACTCTTATATAAGAGTTCCTTCACTTAGGACACTGATCCTTAGACAAAGTAATTCCATGCCCGAAAGGTAGCAAGCCTCTCTTGGAGTTTTACATTGAATACTTGAGAAGCATCTTGTCGATGTACAATTCCTCAGACAAGATAAGCGATTTGTTTTTACGATCCCTAAAGATCTAAATGCTCATAACAAACTGGCCAACAATCTGAATGCCCAAAAACCTTCTTCTTTGCAGTAAGTATTTTGTAACATTCACACAACGATCTCACAAATAATAGATATTGTAACTGTAGCACAAGAACTTTTTGGGCTTAAATAGCACAGCGGAATGATGAAAATAATCCTCACATAATATCGACAATTCACCAAAAAGGAAAACATCTCAAAGAAAATATTCTGCAGAATAATTTAAATAAGGAAAGAAATATTCTACAAAGATGGCACCTTGAAGAACAATCTATGAGAGAAGTTTCCACAAAGACAAAATTTGAGACAACACCACACTAGCCCAAGAACACAGAGCTAGAAACTTAAACAAATATATTTAGCCAAAATTACATTTCTAACAAACTGATTTGTTAAACAATCGTTTTGTGGTACTCGTTAAAGGGGATGAGATTTGTAATCCTTCATCTAGGACACAGGGTTTTAGTCTCTAATCAAACTCCTAGCTCCTTTTATAGTTGACTCTAAGATTTGCAGTATGTGTTATAAAGACTCCCTGATGAGGCTCATTGTCCATAAGGAGCTAGTTATGCAGTACTCCAATAACTTGTTGGGTCGTAGAGTTTTCATCCTCCTGTTTTTAAACCTTATACCACCTTTGCAAAAACAAAAAACAAAAAACAAAAAACAAAAAAACAAAAAAACAAAAACAAAACAAAACAAATATATATATTTGGTTTCTCATAAGTTTATTAATTTATATATTAAAAAATATATCATTAAATCTTAACAACATGTTTCATGATAGAGACCAAATATTTATAAATTTTAACTATGAATATTAAATTTTCACGTGAACTAAATTATTATCATGTTAACATATATAGATACAATCATTATAAACTAAAGTTTAACGATAGAATCGTTGCAAAGACAAGAGTATAGTAGACAAATTTTGTTATGTTACAAATGGTAGACTTTTTTTTTTTTTTTGTGAGTGTTTTGTGTTTTCTTAATATAAACATCTTGGAAATTTTGATAATTATATGGTTTGTCTAAATATAAATCTATCTAAATTCATCTAATCAGATACACACACGTGGAAAAAAGTTTCATTTTAAATATTATATATATGTGAGGAGTGGAAATAGAATCTCTCCAACATCCAACTTTTCTATTCTATTACATTTTGATTGATAATTATTAATTGATTACGTTATAAATTGACGAAAATTTTGCATTTGCATGTGGGTTTACGTGTCCATTACGTGGCATGACCCCACCCAATACTTGTATTTACACTCATATTTTATATTTATTGGTTAATTTATATAATCTTTTTACCCAATTTATCCTTCAAAATGAATCGCGGTTGACATAATCGAGAGTAAAACATAAATTTTAACTTCTTTTGATAGCATGTTTAAACCATCAACATTTTAAAATTTTCAAGTAAAATTCCGACCAGAATGAACATTTTGTGAGTCAATTGAAAATTTTAGTTGAGCCTCTCATTGTGGGAGGGTTTGGTGTGGATATTCACTCCATAGTCAATTTTTGTCTAGAGAATAGTTTTCTTTTCTAATTCTTTTGGTCCTCAAATTTGGGTTTAAGTCATTCACAAATTTCTTTATACTAGATTTTGAAAAGAAATATCTCACATTTATCTTTGGACAAAAACAATCTCAAAATTTCTCAAAAACTTTCGAATCTCATCCAGAATTCAAAATAATAAATTTTCAAGAACTCTTATTTCATAAGTTCTTTCCTTATCTTTGTCCTAACTGGAATTTCCACCAAGTATAGAATTGGTGGTTCAAACATGTCACTTTTAAAAGTATTGTTTTGGTCTTGATATCGATCAGGACGAAGATAGTACCAGGACAAGCTATTAAAACAATTGGCCAAAAGACGAGGTACCTAGGTGGTGAGCTTGAGGATCAAACATCTCAAGGGGCAAGGACATCCAAAATGTCGAGGTCTCAATTTTGTGAAAATGTTGAACGAAATTTATATGAAAAGTCAATATTGATGTCAATGAATATTTCTAAACAAAATTAATATTAAAAATTCAAAGAAATTAATTAAAATAACAACATTTTTCTCTTTACAAAAAAAGTTTGAATTTCTTATTATATGTAAAAGTGAGTTCATATTAGTGATAATTTTTAATTTTTTAATGTTATAGTTATATTTCATTTATTTTTTTTTTTGATATAATGAAAATATTGATTCACATCTTATTTCGATGTCAAAGTAATAAAAAAATGAAAATTTTCAATGAATATCAACTAATTATTAACGAAAAATTTAAATCCTCATTACAACTCATCTTTATTAATTAATAATTTATAATGTGACTATCACTTAAAATAAAATTTAAAAGAAAATTGATTTTTAGTTCAACCATCGTAATGTGATCCATCGCATCATCGATCTTTGAGATGATAATTTGTTTTTGTTTATACTCAGATTAACACTTGAAATAAAAACGTTGATTATAATTATGAATGAATAATTAATGAGTTATATATATATATATATAGGACACATGAAACTAGTTTTAATCTATCATTAAATTGATAAATACATAGAAATATAATAGAATTTGTCAATAATTGTGTCATTAGTGTCTATTCAAAAAGATATGTTTGAATTTTTTGTTAACTTTTTATTATTCCTTCTTTTTGACCTTTTGGCCCTAGTCGTTTTCAACCCTATTTTAAATCAAATGACCAATATATTAACTTATTTTCTTCTTTCTTTTTTTCTTTTTGCATTTTAGGTAATTTTCTCCACATTTTTCACTCTTAGACCATGAAAATTTAGGAAAACCTTTCACAAAAAATTTAGGTCCGATTAGTTACTATTTGATTTTTATATTTTTGGTTTTTGAAAATTAAGCCTATAAATATTCATTCTACCTATAACTTCTTGTATTCTTATCTACTTTTTACCAATATTTTCAAAAATTAGTTCAAATACGAAAACTAAAAAAAGTAAGCCCCATTTTATAACCATTTTGTTTTTTATTTTTGTTTTTGAAAAGTAAATCTATTGACATTATTTTCACCTCTAAATTTCTTCCTTTGTCAGGAGGAAGGCTTAATTTTCAAAACCCAAAACAAAAATTGAAATGGTTACCAAACGTAGTCGTAATTTTTAGAATTTAAAATTTTGGCTAAGATTTAAATCTTTTACTTAAGAAAGATGCAAATCGTTGCAAGAAATTGAAAGAAAATAAGCTTAATTTTAGAAAAGCAAATGATTACCAAAAGAGATCTTAATAATTAATTAGAATTCAAGCAATATTATGGGTGAAAAATAACTAATTAGATCAATGAAGAAAAACATAATGGTACTAATTTAAAGTATGAAAGCTACCAAAAATATATATATATGGCAAATGTGTGTTTAAAAGCATATAGATTTCATCAAACTTATTATATGTCAACTGATTAAGATATATATGCGCTAGTCAAAAGGTTAGAATTCTAAATTCCTCTACCTTCATATAATGTTGAACTAAAAAGAAATAACAAAGTGTATACTTCAACCATTTAACTCATGTCATGTAAATTAATACATTTATTAGGTGTAGGTTATTAGATTTCCTACTAGAAATTGATGAGTCTTTTTTCTTTATATAATTTGAATTTTCTTTTTATTTTTTTTAATGAAACTACATGTTAAAATCATAAAAAAAACCTCTACCTATATCTTCATATTGGTATCATAATATTGTTTATTTGGAACATAAACGTTTATAGATCTGCTATCTATTTCTTATCAATGTTGAATTTTATTTGCATTCCTAATTTGAAAGAAGAGATCCGAACTTCTAATCTTTTAGTCGATGATATATGTTTTAATCTATTGATCTTTTGATCGATAATATATGTCTTAATCTATTGAATCATAAATAATTTTCAAGTTTTGAAATATCGTAAAAAAAGGTAAAAATAAAAGGTTGGAGTTGAAAGTTGAAAAATTAATTAAAAGAGTTGCGTGGGAATTACATTTATAGAAGGAAATAAATGGAAAAGAAAAAAGAAAAAAAGGGAAAAGTTCATCATACAATGTGGCATCAATTATTCAATAGTGTCCTTATTGGGTACTTTTGGGACCAATATATTGAGAGAGATAATGTTGTTGCATGTGACCAAATTTTAATTAATATCTTCATCCATTGCTTTCATCAATATTTTAAAAATAATAAAATTACTTTCCCAAAAAATAATAATAAAATTAAAATAAAAGTTTAAGTTACATTAAAAAAATAATAAATAAATCTTGAGGTGTTCCTTGAGATTAAAATTCGTACTTGTTGAAGATATATTCCTTAATTAATTAATTGAACTAATAAAAAGATTCTTACATTTTTAAGCTCTATCTTTTTTACTTTCGTTCATGTTTATTTAAATTTTAATTTCAACCATAATTTTTATATTAATCGAGCTTTTTTTAATTGAAAAGTAGAAGAAAGAGCTAAAAAGGTGATGCTCTTTTTCAAATCCAATTAGAAAAAAAAAAAAAAAAAAAAAAATTGATATATTAAATTTTAGTTCCTCATTCCCTATAACGAATATATCTTTTTTAAGAGAATCATCCTCCATATATTTTTATAATAGTTATGATATTGTTTGCATAAGTTCTCGTAACTTTTTCTTATAATTAAGCATAAAATGTTTCATTCCGATGGAAATATCATCTCTTACTTATATATCAGCTTTTCTCTTATCTAATCAATGTGAAATTTTAAGAACGTTTAAACGCTTATAATCAAATATGATTAAAAAAAAATGATTGTATTTAAATTGAAATAAAAGTTAAAATATTATGATTAAAAATATAATTAAACTTGGGATAAATTGTTGGGGAATTGTTTTAAATGGTAAACTGCTGGAAATATTTTTAGGTATAGCAAAATGTCACTGTTTATCAGTGATAGATAGTAATAGACCATGATAGACATCTATCAGACACTAATAGATTTTCATCACGATATTTCTCTAATAGATAGTGATGTTTTGTTATACTTGATAAAAAGTTTATTCAGTATTTTAAAATTTGAAAACACTCCTAAATTATTTTCAATGTGATATGAAAAAAGAACATTTTAAGTTTAGATCTTGAAATTTTCTTCCTATGTTGTTGACTTAAAAAAAAAAAATTGGCTCTTTTTATGCTCTCATAGTGTAGCCTCAATTTGAACAGTGGAATATGGTGAAACAAATAAAGTCATTCATATCGTCTCTAATTAAATGATAAATTTAGTTTTTAAATTTTTAAAAATATTTAATAAATCTTTTTAATTTTTAATTTTATGTCCAATAGATCCATTCATTTTAAAAGGTGTCTACTTAGCCCTATCGCTTTTGTTTCTATTTTTTGTCAATTGTATCTTTCAGTCCAAAATCACCCATAACATATCTAAAGATAAGTTAATTTAAAATGTTTTTAACATATTAATGGACTTATTAGACACAAAATTGAGAATTCATGGACCTATTAAATGGCTGTTTAATTTCACGAATCCATTATACATAAAATTGAAATGTTATCGATTTATTATTAGAATATAATTCATGCTAAAATACTATTCCAGTCCTTTGGATTTCTTTCCATATTCCATTTTAGTGCATGTTATACATATACTTTAACTATCTAAATTTAATCTTTATATCTTAAATAAATCCTAATTTACTTCTTATACTTTTAATAAATATTAAATTTGTTCTTTCAAAATTAATTTATATTCAAATTGGCCAAATATAAATTATAATTTTCATACCAAAAGAATATATCATTAAATGTATTTTTAAAATTTATAAAGAAAAAGCCAAGAGTGATTCTTTTGAGGGAAAAAATCTAACAATAAATCAACAACAGAAAAAAAAAAAAATTCTAACAATAAATCAACAACAGAAACAAGATTTATTTATAGTATAAGAACGAAAATGTAATAAAACTCAAAATATTAAATGAAAATGATAATTTAACCCATAATTAAAAAGTAACTTTGTATATATTAAATTTCTCAATTTGGTGAAAGCTTGCTTTTCATGTTTGTTGGGTGGCCTAGTTTATTGAATTCATACATATTTTGAACTTGTAAAGTTTATTAGCAAACCCACCCTAAGAAATTATAGAGAAACAAGTATAAATTTAAAAAACGTAAAATTAAAAATAAAACGGTTATCAACGAATCTTAGTATTTTGGTTGCATAAGATATGATTGCATCCAAGTTGTTTTCATTTGATTATGTGTGTGTATATATATATATCATTTTGGTGTTAGTTGATCCTCTAAATCACTTTATATATCATGTTGATTAAAAAATATTACAATGAAAAGGGTCCGTTTGATAACATTTTTAGTTCCTATTTTCTGTTTTTGTTTCTCATTTTTCAGGAAACGGACTTATTTGATAACCGTTCCCGTTATTTGTTTTTAAAATTTGAGGAATGTTCTTAAAAAATTGGCAAATTTTAAGAAATTACAAAAAGTAGTTTCTTCCTGTTTAGTTTCTATCTTATACTGACTTATTTCTTCATTCAACAAATGCATTCTTGGCTTATTGATAGTTCTGCATGTCCATAGTTTTCATTCATCTCTTGGTTGTGTGTTCAAGTCCAAAAATGGGCACTTTTATTTTGTTTTGTTTTCTTTTATATTTATTTCCATCTTTCATATTTTATTTATTAATTTCATCTTTTGCCAAAAAAAAAAAAAAAAAAAACTGCTACAATTATATTTTATTTTAATTTTGAATTTTAAAATTCTCAGATAGTTAGATTTATATATTATTTTGATTTTCAATATGTATGTTAATTTTTTTATATTTCAAATTTCAATTCTCAATGCACTTTTATTTATTAATTGTTTTTATATACTTATTTCCATATTTTATATTGTATTTATTTTCTGAATTAATTTTGCTCTTTACAAAAATAATTTTGCTATATTTATATTTTATTTTAATTTTTATTTTTAAAATTCTTCGATATTTAGATTTATATATTACTTTAATTTTCAATATGTATACTATTTTTTATATGAGTATCAACTTTTGATTATTAAATTTTGCAATATGCATGTTTATATATCTTAATTCTAATATTTTAGTATATCTGAAATTGAGTAGACTTTACCATATATAAATTTTGCCAACTAAGACATTCATTTAACTTAACTTTAATACTTTACAACCACGATATTTATATAATAATAAAATTAAATTTGCTTTGATTTGGCATCATTTAAGATAAATAGTTCGAGTTAGAGATGGTAGTGCTGATCAAATTTGAACAACATATGAAGAATAAGATACAATTTGTTATTATATTTAGTTTCCATCGGGACTTACTTGTATTAGATGACATAAATTTTTTATAATATCTTTCTCGATGTTTAATGTATGACATATCTTCTCTTTTTATATTATATTGTTAAAGAAAAAAGAAAAAAAATAAGAAACGAGAAACGAAAAATAGTTATCAAACAAAATTTTGTTTCTGATTCATTTTTTAAGAAACAGGAAACCAAAACAGTTATCAAACATATTCATATTTCTTGATCTAAAAAAAAGAAATAGGAAACAAGGAACGAAAAATAGAAAATAAGAAACGAGAATATTATCAAATGGATCTTTAGTATCCAACTCAGAAGAATGGTTAGTCCCTAGGTGCCAAATTGAAAGTAACTTATTATGAAATTTGAAATTATCTATAAATTACCCATTGGAAAGGTTTCCTTGAAACCATATGTATTGAGGGGTTTTTCTTTTACTAAATTATAAAATTAAGTGCTTTTTCATGATTGATTTTAAATCATATCCTTAATTTTTATTGAACCAAGATTTTAGACGTTGACATCAACAGAAATATTGTGAAAATATTGTTGAAGAAATCAAATATTATCCCTGTTGATAGTTATTTTTAAATAAATAAAAAACACACAAAATATATAAATTTAAGGGTAATTATCTTATATGATAAAATTGTTAAAAATATTTTCAAGTATAGTAAAATGTTATTGTCCATCTATGATAGATTTATATCACTCAGTGATAAAAGTCTATCGCAATCTATCGTAGTTTATCACTGATCGACAATGACATTTTACTATATTTGTAGATAATTTGACTCATTTTTCTTTATTTAAAAATAATCTTGTTTTAAAAGCATTTTTCTAAATAAGTTTAGATTTCTTATTATTAATATTATGTCCATATTAATGATATTTTCTAGATATTTCTTGGTGAATTCTATTGATTTTTCTTGGATTTAATAGAGATCTTGAATGATTCCTCATATGTCAAATTCATTGATATATCAAAATAACATTTTTTAACCTGTCAACAAAAAAAAAAATGTTTTAAAAAATGCTACAAAGGAAAAAAAATGAGAACAACTAAATTATACCAAATGATCTATGTATGACTAATTTTTTAAGTTAAACAAATGGGATGGAAAGATTTGAGCTTGCAATCTAAAAAAAGTGGCACGTGTTAATTATAGTTGAGTTGTACTCATTTTGTTAAGTAATTGGTTTCATTTTAACTTTTTAAAAGATTTTAATTATTTTTCTAAACTTTTAATATCGCAACTGATGAGACATTTTAATAAAATTTACTAGCAAGTGGTTTTCTTTAAAATAAATCAAAAGTCGAAGTGTGCATAACCTAATTAATCTAAAGAATTATTATCAATCTCGAGATCAAAGGTTCAATTCTTCCACCCTGCGTATTTTCATAAAAAAAAAATCAAAAATTTTTAAATGTATGGGCAAAATTGAAATTAGCTAAGTAAATTGTAGACATTCTATGAAATTTTCATTTTGTTTTACTTGTGTTCCCTATTCTATGATGACCTAACAATGTAGTTTACGTTTTTTAGTTTATAATAACTAGACTTGGGTCTGTAACGATTCAGCTTCAATACTTTAAATTTTGTAACAATTTACATTTTTCCAAGAAAAATCTCATCAAGCGTTAATTTTTATTGTGTAACAACTAAGTTTTCGTACTTTATAAATATATTGATCCTTAATCAATTTTATTAATCTATATAAGTAAGTAAGTTTATTAAAATCTAAACAAAAAACACTTTCATAGTAGCTAGACTAAATTGTCACAAAATTAAAAGTACGAAAATCAAATTATTACATACTAGAAGTTTAATTAGTGATTAAAATGTTACAAGATTAAAAACATAAGAACTAAATTCTTGCGAACTAAAGTTCAAGAACTAAAATTTCAAAATTTCATTTCCACGTAAATTAAAAAACTAAGGTCTCGTTTAATAATCATTTTGTAGTTTATTTTTGTTTTTGAAAATTAAGCCTATAGATACTACTTCCGCCCCCAAATTTCTTCATTTGCTATCTATCTTTTAGCCATGGTTTAAAAAACCAAGCCAAAATTTTAAAACTAAAAAAAAGTAACTTTTGAAAATTTGTTTTTGTTTTTAAAATTTAGCTAAGAATTCAATCATTGTACTCAGTAAAGATGCAAATTATGATAAGAAACGAGGAGGAAATAGACTTAATTTTGAAAAAAAAAAACAAAAATCGAAATTGTTACCAAATGGGACCTAAAAGTGTTTTATTTTTAAAAAACTACATTACAAAATTACCCTAAAAATTACTCTGAATTTCAAAAAATACTTTTATTCTTTCAAAATTCACAATATTACCCTTTAACTTTTATGGTTTCAAAACTATCTTAAAAGTGAAATCCATTTGAATGTTAGATGAAAATTGAGATTTAAACCGAAACATCACTCCCTCATTTTAGATTTTCCGTTTTAAAACCTTTATGAAAGATCGAGGACAATATCAACTTTCAAAAGAAATGGAAAAAATTTAGGATGTTTTTTTCTTTTTAATTAATTTAGGCTTAAATATAAAGTAATTCAAAAAGGAAATCAATGTCAAAAAAGTGTTGCCCCTAAGTTTATAGAATGAGGTCCACAAAAGGTTTTCAATCAACACAAATCAAAGATAATGATGAAGCGTGTTCAAAGTGTCATGTCAAGGCCATTCATAACCTAAAGATAAAGCTATTCCCTCTCTATCTCCACTATATTCCCAAAGTTCATTCCATTAATTCTTTGGAAAATTTTCACAAAATCTATAATCTTATCGTTAATTATTCTAATAATTTAAACCAACCTTATCCTTATGTTTTCAAGACCCTAGACATTTATCTTTTCTTTTCCTCCCTCTTCCTCCTTTTAATGAAATGTTAAAATAGAGAGAATAATTCAATCTACATGAGTTAATTAAAATACTATTTTAACCTCTTTATTTTGGGAACTATTCAATTATAGTCTCGATATTTTTGTCTAATTTTTATTGTTCGCTTTGAATAAATATCTTTTAAAGTTATTAAATTGAATATCTTTCCAAAATTTATACTTGAAAAAAAGTATTGAAAAATCAACTATACTAAATCTTAAATTTATTGGAGTATATTTACCAATATTAGATACTTGAGTGGTTACTGAATTGAACAAACTTAAAAATATACTAAATTATAAATTTAGTCTCTAAACTTTTATGTTCATATCCAAAAAGTTCGTACTTGGATTTTAAAAAGTGTTTCATAGGTCCTTAAAAAGGTGTTTGCCTCACCAAGTTAAGTTGGTAATTTTTACCTACTTATGATTTCATAGTCACAAATCAAATTCATAGTTTCATGTAACTTACACCTATGCATGAGATGCTATGTAACTATCTTGTGTAGGCCCAATTAATCAAAACTGTTGGGTTGTACTATCTTATGTAGGCCCAATTAATCAAGATGAATCCTGAGTTGGTGAAGAAATGGCTGAGGAAAGCTCTGTTTCTTCGCGTAACACTGTCTTTATTTTTCTCTCTTATTCGATAAGCACTGTTAATTCCTCCATGTGTATATACTCGTTATTCAATGAGTTTCAGCTCGTTACTCAACGAGTTTTTCCTTCTTTCCTAAATGAGTTTCTGTTCTTTACTCGATAGAACTTGACAATTATTGATCTTTACTCGATCCTACTCGATGAGTATTAATCTTTACTCAATCCAACTTGATGAGAGAAATTCTTGACTCGATGAGAAAAATTCGTGACTCGATGCAACTCGATATGCTGAAAACGTTGTGATTTGATTATAAGATCGTGTTTTCGTTGATTTTCAGAGAAACATATGAAGATTGAAGAAGAAGATAAAGAGAAGAAGAAGAAACACACAGAATTACTTGGTTCGGCCAATAAGCCTACGTCCACGGGAAGATTTTCTTTCTTTCTCACTTGAAGATTGCTTACAGCAGTTTTAGTTTACAGAAAAATAGAAAAGTATGATAAACTCTTTTTTTTTTTTTTTTTGTTATTCTAATCAGTGGTATTTATAACATATACCATCTGACCGTTACAAGATAAAGTTTGTTATATAAACTAAACTAGCTGAAATGGTATTTGAGTCACTGTTTTTACAAATTCTCCACCTTGACTCTAATGCTTGCAATCTTCATATCTTCCTGATTCTGACCATTCTATTTACCCTGTGTCTGGAAGTTCGAAACCAACTTGTTCTAGACATCTGATCAATTTAAGTTTTGATACTGGTTTTGTCAACATGTCTGCTACGTTCTTTGATGTGTGAACTTTTAAGATTTCTATTTCCCATGTCTCAATTTTGTCTTTGATGAAATGATACTTTATATCAATATGTTTTGTTCTAGTGTTGTATTGTGGATTTCGGGATAAATGTATAGCACTTTGGTTGTCACAATAGAGTCTTACCATTGTTTGACTTAATCCAAAGTCTTTCAACAATCCCTTAAGCCATAATGCCTCTTTAATTGCTGTAATTAATGCCATATACTCAGCTTCTATTGTAGATAAAGCCACTATAAGTTGTAATGTAGCTTTCTAGTTGATTAGATTAGGACCATAAAAGAATAGATAGCCTGTTAGGGACCTCCTTTTGTCTAAATTACCAGTATAGTCAGCATCTACACATTTATAGCTCTAAGTCTGGTTCAGCTGATTTTTGGTAGACTACTCTTGAGTTTTTAGACCAAACTAAGTATCTTAGGATCCTTTTTGTGGTCTCCCAGTATCTCTTACCAAGGTTAGACATATACCTTCTAACAAGACTAGCTGAGTATGAGAGATCAGGTCTGGTAGAAATCATTAAATACATTAAGCTTCCGACTGCCTGACTATAGGGTATAATAGACATCTTTTTTTATGTTCTAGGTCAGAATCTTTAGGAGAGTTGGCTGAGGATAACTTGAAGTGCTGAGCAATAGGCAAGTTTTCAGATTTAGCATCACTTAGTTGAACCTTTTTAGGATCTTCTCACAATAGTTAAACTGGTTGAGGCTTAGGATAGACTCCTCTCTGTTCCTTAGGATCTCAATCCCTATAAGTTTGCTTGCTTCTCCCAAGTCCTTCATGTCAAACTCTCTTTTTAGGAGGTTTTTAACATGAGTTAAGTCTTCCTTGGACCTACCTGCCAGTAACATGTCATCCACATATATGAGTAAGTAAACCTTGTCCTTGTAGGAACTTGTATTTACATAAACACATATGCCATAGGAACTTCTTTTGAATCCAATGCTAGATATATAGTCATTGAACCTTCTATACGAGCACCTAGGTGATTGTTTCAGCCCATAGATTGACTTGTTGAGTAAGCAATAGAGATTCTCTTTCCTTTTGACTTCAAATCCCTTAAGTTGGATCATGTAGATTGTCTGTTCTAGATGTCCATGAAGGAAGGCAGTTTTCACTTCCAATTGATACAATTCGAAGTTATTTTAAGCAACCAAGGATAAGAGAAGCTTTATAGAATTTTGTTTGACAATTGGAGAGAAAATCTCTGAGTAGTTTATTCCTTCCCTTTGTGTAAACCCCTTTGCAATCAAACTTGCCTTATACCTAGGTTTTGATCACAGGATGCACCTTCTTTAAGTTTGAAAACCCATTTGGAAGCTACTGGTTTATAACCGTTAGGAAAATGAGCTAAAGACCAAGTATCATTCACATTTAGTGAATGCATTTCCTCATTTATGGCTTCTATCCAATTCCTTGCATTAGAACAACTTGTTCCTTCTTCAAAAGTTGTTGGTTCTTGGTCAGTAGAAGCCACAACAACATTTAGAACTAAATTCATATAGTTCATTTCAGTATACCTTGCTGAAGGGGTAATGGTTCTCCTTTGTCTATCCTTGGCTAAGGCATACTGACTCAAGTCTAGCTGTTGATTAACAGTCTCTTCTTGTTCCCCCGCTTCTTCCTCAACTTCTTCTATGTCACTAGGTAAGTTAGGTTTTGTTCGTTGCTCAGTAGTAAACTCCACCTCAATTTTTGTGGTAGATGTCTCAGCTTTATCCTCAAGCCTCTTCTCTTTTTGCATAAACATGTCCTTCTCTCTAAAGGTGATGTCTCTGCTAATTACGAACTTCCTCTCTACTAGATGCCACATTTTAAATCCTTTGACTTCCTCTGTAAAGTCTACAAACATGCACTTACAGCTCTAGCCTTCAACTTTCCCTTATTTTGATGAATAAATCCTACACACCTAATAACCTTAAGGTTATCTAGATTAGAAGGATGATTAGTCCACTTCTCCTTAGGAGTAATCTATACAGATGTGTGAGGGCACCTATTCAAGGTGTAAACAGTGTAGGCTGCAGCTTCTGCCCAAAAAATTTCACTTAAGATAGCATCAGAAAGCAAACATCTTACCCTTTCCATTATAGTTCTGTTTAACCTCTCAGCAACCCCATTCTGTTGAGGTGTGTACCTCACAATCCTATGCCTAGTTATACCATTCTCACTACAAAATTTGTCAAAGTCCTTATTACAAAACTCAAGCCTATTATCAGTTCTAAAGTATTTTAACCTTTTACATGTTTGTGTTTCTATCATAGCTTTCCATTCTTTAAGCTTCCCAAAGACTTGGTCCTTTAGTTTTAAGGAAGTATATCCAACTTTTCGAATAAAAATCATCTATTATGTTTAGAAAATACCTTCATCCACTAAAGCTTGGTGTAGGAGATGGTTCTCATAGGTCAGAATGAACATAGTCTAGTATTCCTTTGGTAGTATGCTGAGATTTTGTGAAGCTTTATCTGGTAGCTTTCCCTAAAATATAGTGTTCACAGAAGGAAAGATGCTCACTAATCCCTTTGGGCCGTATACCCCGTTTAGATAGTACTTGCATCCCTTTTGCACGGATATGGGATAGTCTTTTGTGCCACAAGTTTGTTGTTGAAACAGTGTAGGCACTAGTCATCATCTCCACTCCTCTTATTATATAGAGACCATTAACTTTTTCACAAACCAAAACTACTTTAGAACCTTTATTCACTTCTAGGATTCCATCCTTTCCTCTACACTCACACCCAATGGAGTCAAGCATACCAGAGATATCAAATTTCTCTTTAGTAAAGGTACATGTCTCAAGTTTCTAAGAAGCTTGATTGATCCATCCTTTAACTTTAAGGATATTGAACTAACCCCTTTGATTTTTCAGGCTTCATTGTTCCCCATGTATACAGATCCATCCAAGAGGGTTGAGAACATGGTCATTGCATGAGAGATCATGGACTCGTTGCAAGCATTGTTTGAACGTAAGTTCTCATTGTTTGAGTTAAAAGGAATTGATGACGAACATACTAGTAGTATCAGTTCCCAGGATATTATCCAGTCCTACTTAAATGTCAAGGGACTAAAAGAGAAAGCAATTGTTGTTGACTCAGATGAAGTTCATCAACGAGAATTGTTCTCTGAAACGGAACTTCGAGCTTATATAGGTTCTGATACTGATTCCCTCTCCAGAAGATAAAGAAGTCTAAAGACGATAAATGTAATTTATTTGTCTTGGAGACGTGTTTGGTAGAGAATGATGATTCTGTCTGGATACTTGATTCAGGTGCAACTAACCACATATGTTCTTCCCATCAAGGATTTAGTTCCTGGAAAAAGTTAGAAGATGAAGAGATGACTCTTAGAGTCAGAACTAGTGAGGTCGTTTCAGCTGTTGCTATATGTAGACTTAAGTTATTTTTAGACAAGAAACGTTATCTGTTACTGGATAATGTTTATGTAGTTCTTCATATCAAGAGGAACTAATTTCAGTTTCTTGTCTGATTGAACAAAGTTATTTCATCTCCTTTTCTGAGAATAAAGTGTTTATTTTTAAGAATGGTATGGAGATTGGTTTTGGTTCAATGGAAAATAACTTGTATGTACTAAGGTCGTTAGTCATAAAAACCTTGCTTAATACTGAAATGTTCAAAAAAATAACAACTACAAAAAGACCAAAGGTTTCTACTAAGGAAAATGTCATCTTTGGCATCTAAGGTTAGGTCACATCAATCTCAATAGGATTGAAAAGTTGGTGAAATGTGGACTTCAAAATGGTTTAGAAGAAAACTCTTTGCCTGTATGTGAATCTTGCCTTAAAGGCAAAATGATCAAACGACCTTTTATTGGAAAAGGTTATAGAGCCAAGGAAACCTTGGAGCTTATACATTCAAACCTCTATGGTCCAATGAGTGTAAAATCTCAAGGTGGGTATGAATATTTCATCTCTTTCATAGATGATTATTCAAGATATGGGTATCTATACCTAATGCAACATAACTATGACACTCTTGAAAGTTCAAGGAGTATAAAACTAAAGTTGAAAACTTATTAGGTAAAAAGATAAAAACACTACGATCTGATTGTGATGGGGAGTATGGACTTAAAATTTCAAAACTAT
Source organism: Benincasa hispida (assembly GCF_027475165.1). NCBI lineage: Eukaryota > Viridiplantae > Streptophyta > Magnoliopsida > Cucurbitales > Cucurbitaceae > Benincasa > Benincasa hispida. Next base: position 33,098,191 of record NC_143483.1, read on the forward strand.
ATGATAGAACATGGAATCACGTCTCAACTCTCAGCACCATACACCACAATAGAATGGTGTATCAGAAAGGAGAAACAGAGCTTTGTTGGACATGGTTCGGTCCATGATGATTTATGCTCATCTTCCAAACTCGTTTTGGGGATATGCAGTAGAGACTGTAGTTTGAATTTTGAACAATGTTCTCTCGAAGAGTGTTTCTAAAACACCTTTTGAGTTATGGAGAGAACGTAAAGGTAGTTTACACTACTTCAGAATTTGAGGATGTCTAGTCTAAGTGCTTGTGGCTAACCCTAAAAAGTTGGAACCTCGTTCCAAAGTTTGCCTATTTATAGGTTATCCCAAAGAAACGAGAGGTGGATACTTCTATGATCCAAGTGAGAACATAGTGTTTGTATCGACAAATACTATCTTCTTGGAAGAAGACCACATAAGGGATCATAAGCCACGAAGTAAGCTTGTTTTTAATGAGATTTCTAATGAGACTATTGAGAGTTCAACAAGAGTTGTTGAACAGACTGATAGATCAACAAGAGTTGTTGATGTCAGTTCATCTAATCAACCATCTCAAGAGTTGAGACTGCCTCAATGTAGTGGAAGGGTTGCGAACCCACCTGAACGCGATATGGGTTTAACAGAAGTCCAAAATATCATATTTGATGATGGAATTGAGGATCCATTGTCTTATAAACAAGAAATGGAGGATGTTGACAAAGATGAGTGGATTAAAGCCATGAATCAGGAAATAAAGTCTATGTACTTCATTTCTGTCTGGGAACTTGTGGATCAGCCTGATGGGATAAAACCTATAAGTGGATCTATAAGAGGAAAAGATGTGTAGATAGAAAGGTAAAGACCTTTAAAGCTAGACTTGTGGCAAAGGGTTATACCCAGGTTGAGGGAGTGAACTATGAGGAAACTTTCTCACTTGTTGTCATGTTGAAGTCTATCAGGATTCTCCTATCCATAGCCACATTTTAAGATTATGAGATATGACAAATGGACATCAAGATTGCCTTTTTGAATGGTAATCTTGAGAAGACCATCTACATGGCTCAACTAGAAGAATTCATTAATCCAAATCAAGAGCACAAAGTTTGCAACCTTAATAAGTCCATTTATGGACTGAAACAAGCATCTAGATCTTGGAATATTAGATTTGATAATGTGATCGAATCATTTGGCTTTAATCAAAATGTTGATGAACCTTGTGTTTACAAGAAAATCATCAACAACTTAGTAGCTTTCCTTGTGCTGTATGTGGATGATATCCTACTCATTGGAAATGATGTAGGTTTTCTGACTGACATTAAGAAATGGTTAGCCGCCCAATTCTAAATGAAAGATTTCGGAGAGGCAACGTTTGTTCTAGGATTCTAAATCATAAAGGATCGTAAGAACAAAAGGTTGATCTTGTCTCAGGCATCGTACATTGACAAAAAGTTGATCAGGTACTCAATGCAGAATTCCAAGAGGGGTTATTACCTTTCAGGCATGGAATTATTTTGTCTAAGAAACAGTGTCCTAACACCTCAAGAGGTTTAGGAAATGAGACAGATTCCCTATGTGTCAGTTATTGGTAAGCTTATGTATGCAATGTTATGTACTAGACCTGACATTTGCTATGTAGTAGGGATTATCAGTCGATATCAGTCCAATTCAAGATTAGATCACTAGACGGCGGTCAAAACGATTCTCAAGTATCTTAAGAGAACGTGGGATTATATGCTCGTCTATTGAGATAAGGATTTGATCCTTACAGGATACACAGACTCTGACTTTCAGACTAATAGAGATTCTCGAAAATCAACATCAGGGTCAGTGTTCACTCTGAATGGAGGGGTTGTAGTTTGGCGAAGTATCAAGTAGGGATGCATTGCAGACTCCACTATGGAAGCCGAATACATAGCCGCTTGTGAAACTGCTAAAGAGACTATTTGGTTTAGGAAGTTCCTTACTGATTTGAAAGTCTTCCAAATATGTCTTTGTCGGTCACACTTTATTGTGATAACAGCGGGGCTATGGCAAATTTTAAGGAACCTCAGAGTCATCGAAGAGGTAAGCACATAGAACGGAAGTATCATTTGATCCGGGAGATTGTGCATCACAGTGATGTGATTGTCACGAAGATCGCGTTGGAGGGCAACATTGCTTATCCGTTTATAAAAGCTCTCACGGCTAAATTGTTCAAGGGTCATATGGAGAATTTAGGTCTACGAGATATACGGCACCTCGTCTAAAGCAAGTGGGAGATGTTCCTGGGGTATACAGTATGCCTTAGTTTATTTTATTTTGTACTGTTTTTTATTGTACATTAGTCTCCCGAGGTTTTAAAAAAAGTAGGAGATTGTTGTGATTGGTGTCCTAATTCTCCCGATAATCTCGTAGTTTGTAAACACTCTGTAAACATATTGTTATTAATAAAATAAATGTTATTTTATATGCATTTACTCAATCTAATAAACTAAGATTTAAGGTTATTTTATGTAACTTATAATGGAAAAAACGGATTTCCATTTTTGTGTTTTGTTTATCTTTTCAATTTTTCAATTGATTTAACAAATCAATTTGTTTTCTAAAATTGAAAATATTATTAATTTTACAAAATCAATTTCATAAATTAATTGATAAATAATTATTTAAACAATTTAAATAATTCTAATTAATTTAATATCAAATATTAAATTAATTTTACATAAATCCATCTTCATATATTTAAATCATATTTAAATATTAATTCTTTAATTCCGTTTAATTCTTAAAATTAAACTTATAATTATATCTCATATAATTACTAATTCCTTTAATTCTAATTTGAACGTTTCAAATTAACTTATCATGCTACTCTAAAGCTAACCCATTTACGAGCTAGTACGGAGAACTTGCGGACCTATAGATCATGGCCTCCAACGATCCGAGATTAATCAGCTAAACTCATTACACCGAACTAACCCCCATTCGTTAACTAATGGGTCACTCCACTAAAGCTCAAAGTTAAACTCCCCTCACTGTAGATATATTATGTCCACCCGATATAACCATGATTAGTACGTTAACCCTTCACAGGTTATTCGTAATAACGACTGGGTCAAATCTCTGTTTTACTCTCGAGATTACCTTTTGTTCCTTAAGTACCATGGATACCCTAATGAACAATTGATTTGTGATCCAATAAAAAAACCGAGTCCCTCTCGGGCCAATGAGAGGGTGGGGCCCCTCGTTCAAGACCCAGAATCAGCATTTAAGGGAACAACCTCTCTACTATCCTAATAGCGGGTAGGAGTGAATTCCATCTTACACCCTATATCCCTAGCTATCTATTCAGTCTAACCCTTGAAATGGGAGGTTATTGAGTCGGCGCTGTTGAGCCAACCCTCACCTATGAAAATATAAGGATATCCCGAATAAACAGAAGTTCATAGTTAGCTCAAGATTGAGGTCAAGTTACCTAGGCCATTGCTTTGAAATAGTCAGTCTTAAATAGTAAACAGCGTTATAAAGTAAGAGTGACTTATTTCGTGGTCCGATCTTGTACAAAACCCATATGCATAGGACGCCTTCGCTCCTTATATAATAACATGTACGAATTAGGATCACTTTGTTTGTAGCACTTTACAACTCTTTGTAACAACTACAGAGTAGGTCGTATCCAATAATGTTACCAGAATAAGGCACTCAACCTTATCCATATACTAGATCATTTTGACTATTTACTCGAACCTGATCCACTTTTATGTCTCAACATAAAGTTCAAGTACTCATATAATAATCAAGGGACTTTTAGGTTTATTGGATTTCTAATAAGCAATACATATATTCAATAACAACTTATTGAATTTTCAGAATAAGTTTTATTGTTTACAGACCACAAGTTTTAGGACATGAAACCCAATAAATATACCATGATCTTCAAATGGGTTATTGTTGTGAGTTCTTCTCCAAGTTCCCTTCATTCAAGCTTATTTTGAATCCCACAACTCAATCTAGAGCACCAAGAGAATAGAGGGAAGATCTTGAGGTGGACTATAACAAGATTTGGAGAAATTTGAAGCTGAAAATCGAGATTTCAAAAGTTCTACAAAGGTATGACTTAAAACCCACTTGTTTCTGCAAGAGCATGCTTTAGTTTCTGCCAAAATTAATGAAGTAGAGTGCTTATTGATCCTTGTTACTTCTGCTGCTTACTGATACAATCCAACAATTGGTATCAGAGCATCATATAAGCATTCAATTCAGTCTAATTTTGACATGGTGGGTATTTTTCATGAGTTATATAAACTTGGTGCACTGATATAGTTTTCTAAGTTTTGGGATTTAATTTCTCTTTGATTTTTCGATTAAATTTGTAATTGGCTCTTGTTTGATAGCTTGTTTCTGTTCTTAAGAGTTTGTAATTTATTTGGAGTCATTAGAGTTGAAATTAAGATGTAATCGAAGAAACAAGTGAAAAAGGCCGAGTTGTAGATTCCAGTTTTTCAGCCTCTGCTTATATATCGTCGTTGAGGTTTAAATGCTAGACGATCATCTAGCTACGGGTGCTAAACGATGTGAAGAAAAGCTAGAAGATCGTGTAGCTACGAGCACTAGGCGTTGAAGTGTTTTGCTCGACAATCGTGTACCTGCGGGAGCTAAAGGATGTGTAGAGGCACTATGCGATAGCGCTACACGATCGTGTAGCTTTGCGTGGGAGCTAAACGATGCGTTAAAGTGCTATACAATGGCACTACACGATCGTTTAGCTTTGTGTGCCAGCTAAACGATGCGTTGAAGCGTTATGCGCGTGCTAAACGATCATGTAGCTATGCGCGTGCTAAACGATCATCAAGAGGCGCTATACGATGGCGTTAAGCGATCGTGTAGTTTTTTACCAGTGCTAAACGATGGCACTATACGATAGATGGAAGTCACTATACGATCGTGTAGCTTGGTCAGGCGCTATACAATGGCTGTTACATGATCAAGCAGACACTAAACGAACGCACTAGACAATAGTCGTCTATGCTACACGATGAGCCTTAGCGAGATTTCAAACATGGAGCGAGAGTAGTTAATTCAACCGGTTCTCTTGAGGTCTAGACCGGTTCAACCTCAAAAGGTTATTGGCTGGTCTGGTTTAGACATTTCTGGTCCGGTTCAAGCTGTATGGGATTGGTTTGGAGTGGTTCAAGCGGTCCGGAAGCGGTTTTGAAGTTGTTTTGTAATAATTAGGCTTTTGTTTTCTTGTTTATGCCAAAACTAAAACCATATCAGTTTGTGTTTAATTATTTATGGATTTAATGTATGTTATAATTAAATAAATCTTGAATGTGCATACAGTATACCATGTAGATTTAAAATCCACCGTAGGAAGCATGTTACATGCATTGAAAGTATGTTATAAAATGTTATAATATATAGTATGCATGTTAAGGTTTCTTGTATTTAATATAATTGTTATATTAAATATTGAATGCCTTTGATGTATGTTGTGGATGTTTAGCACGTCTAAAATTTTGTAAGCTGTTATAAAATTGGGTTAGACGTTTAAAATCCATAACAAAGAACAGTTGCATGCTCACGTAGGTTAACTACTCGTTTTAATCAGTTAAAATAGGTCGTTAAACTTGTAAAACTCAGGTTACAAACTCAATCGGTATATAATCTTGTCGAAGGCTGGGGGTACTTAAGTTGACGGTTTATGAAACACCTCCTACCTGAGGATTATGGCAGAATTATTGAGTGTTGTTAATCGGTTTTATGAGCATACATGAGCAATGTGAGGTAATAAAACGGTTTATCACCTAGACATCGCAGGTTTAAATCCATTTATAAGTATTATACTTAGATAAACAACTTAAACTTAGGGTTGTTTTTATTAGCCGAAAAAAAACCTAAGTATAAATTTACCCTTTTAATAGAATACTTCAGTGGGAGTTCAATAACTTCTATATGATAAAGTTATACAAAACTTTAGTGGGAGATTAATAATATATATGATACGTTATTTTTAGCTCTCACGTCCCTAGAGTTCACAGTCTAGATTTAAGTCGTACTTCGTGTCAACCTGGGAATGACTTCCATACGGAAAGTATTTTTTAACATAAATCTAGATTTTGGTGAATAAGGGAAAATTGTTCAAACAGAATCAAATATACGATATATAGATTTCAACTGCCATGTCTCCACATAGTTTACACCGTGAGATTCATATGACGCTTCGTGTCACCCTAGGAGTGACCTCCATACGGAAAGTTTTTTGTATGAGTCAATAACAAAGTAAACGGGGGAAGTAATTCATAGTAAATGAGTGAGGGATATGTGTCAACATATCCTACGGTCTCTTCCGTTAGTTTGGACCGTGAGATTTCTATGTTGCGCTTGTTGGTTAGCTTTAAGTGGCCTTTTACTAGTCGTTTAACGTCGACTATCCCCATGGAGGGTTGTAACATAGGATTCGAAACAACTCAACCTCCAAAGATGGATAAGATTTCTTAGGTTCATTCCCAACCTTATCTCTCCACTTTGGTAGGATAGTTGGGGTCGACCTCTAACGTCTAAAAACGGAAGGTTACACTTACAGAATTATTAAGTATTAGTAATTTCTGACCAAAAGCGGTACCTAAATGACTATCGGAATATGAGTTATTCTGGAGATAGTATTTAGTCAAGAATGTCTTGTTGTAGTATCATTGCAAAAATGATCTTGGGTATATTATTACTTTGCTAAAACTTGATTGGATTTAAAAGCAATTCACTTATAGAGTTTGTTTATAATTTCATAATGACAAGTTCGATAATACAATTGTTGGCATTAGATAAACTAATTGGGGATAATTATGTAACCTGGAAATTAAATTTGAATACTATACTTGTGATAGACGATTTATGATTCGTCTTAACAGAGGATTGTCCTCCCGTTCCGAGCTCTAACACAAACAAAACTGTTCGGGTTGCGTATGATAGATGGATCAGGGTGAATGATAAAGCCCGTGCTTATATCCTTGCCAGCATATCAGATGTTTTGGCAAAGAAACATGAGGATATGGATACTGCCAAAGAGATTATGGAATCTCTACGAGGGATGTTCAGGCAACCGTCCTTCACCCTAAGGCATGATGTTATCAAGTACATTTACAACAGTCGCATGAAAGAGGGGACCTTTGTTTGTGAACATGTCCTGGACTTGATGGTCCACTTTAATGTGGCAGAAGTAAACGACGTTGTTCTTGACGAGAGAAGTCAAGTCGATTTTATTCTAGAATCTCTTCTGAAGAGTTTTTGCAGTTCTACACGAATGTACTCGTGAATAAAATTGAATACAGCTTGACTATTCTACTGAATGAGCTACAGGCTTACCATACTATATTGAGAATAAAAGGTCTGGAATCAGAAGTAAACGTTACTACCGCTGAAAAGAGAGAAACGTCCTCCAAGCCTGATGTTGCTTCCTCTTCACAGAGTAAAAGTATTCCTGTTAAAAAGAACAAAGGGAAAGGGAAGAAGAAACCCGCAGGAAAGAAAGGCAAGAAAAATGTTGCAGACAAAGGGAAGTATTTCCACTGCAACGAAGAAGGGCACTGGAAAAGAAACTGCCCTCAATACCTTGCCAAAAAAGATAACAGGTAAACTAGTTCCTGAGGACCGCTTGCTCAGCTTAACCAGTGGGAGAAGTTGCTGCTTGATCATACTCGCTTTTGTTATCTTGTAAAGAACAAAATATATATATTTTTATTGTAAACGAGATGTTCATTTTCGAAAATTATGTTTGTTCTATCTCATAGCAGCTTCTATTAAACAATCAAACTATTAAAAGTCATTTCCAAATATTCAGATATTTAAAAACGGTTAGAAATCGATTAAATCAAAGTATAGAAAGTTTAGAGATTTCTAGATCTGACTGTTAACAAGGGTTGTTAAGACAAGTCAGATGCGTCATACTCAGAGAGTTGAGAATATCTCAATGTAGTGGGAGGAAAGTATGACTTCCTGGTCATTATTGAGAATAAGATGCCTTTTCCATATAGTTTAATACGTCTATTGTACACTAAACATGTTTACACTGATTCTCTCGACTAAAGTTTTTGAGAATCACCTAGTAAGACTAGAAACACCAGGTTAATAACCTAGGATAAATGGGAGAAATATCAGGTATGGGATACAGTATGGTAAACCATGGGTATGAGATACCCTAGTTTATTGTATTTCTCTATAAAACTCAGAAACTCAATCTTACATATTGGATATATAAGTTACCACTGGAGTTTTAGTCCAAGTGGGAGTTTGTTGGGTTTTATGTCCTAAAACTCGTGGTTTGAAAACAATAAAACTTATTCTGAAAATTCAATAAGTTGTTATTAAATATATGTATTGCTTATTAGAAATACAATAAACCTAAAAGTCCCTTGACTATTACATGAGTACTTGAACCTTATGTGGAGACATAAAAGTAGATCAGGTTCGAGAAAATAGTCAAAATGATCTATAGTATACGAATAAAGTTGGGTGCCTTATTCTGGTAACACTATTGGATGCGGCCTACTCTGTAGTTGTTACAAATAGTTGTAAAGTGCTACAAACGAAATGATCCTAATTCGTACATGTTATGACATGAGGAGTGGGGGTGTCCTGTGCAAATGGGTTTTGTACAAGATCGGACCACGAAATAAGTCACTCTTACTTTATAATGTTGTTTACTATTTAAGACTAACTATTTAAAGCGATGACCTAGGTAACCTTACCTCAATCCGGAGATAACTATGAACTCCTGTTTATTCGGGATTACCCTTAGATTTGCATAGGTGGGGGTTAGCTCAACAGCGTCGGCTTAATAACCTCCCATTTCAGGGATAAGACCGGATAGATAGTTGGGGACATAGGGTGTAAGATGAAATTCACTCATACCCGCTGTTAGGGATAATAGAGAGGTTGTTCCCTTAAATGCTGATTTTGGGTCTTGAACAAGGGGCCCCACTTGTTAATTGGCCCGAGGGGACTCAGTTTGTTGATTGGATCACAAATCAATTGTTCATTAGAGGATTAGTGGGACTAAGGAACAAGAGGTATTCTCGGGGGTAAAATGGAGATTTGACCTAGCCGTTATTATGAACAACCTATGAAGGGTTAATTTACTGATCATTGTTATATCGAGTGGACATAATATATCTACAGTGAGGGGAGTTCAACTTTGGGCTTTAGTGAAGTGACCCATTAGTTAACGAATGGGGGTTTTTTGGTGTAATGAGTTTAGCTGATTAATCTCGGATCATTGGAGCCCATTATCTGTAAGTCTGCGAGGTCCCCCGACTAGCTCGTAAATGGATTAGGTTTAGAGTAGTGTGATAAGTTAATTTGAAACATTCAAATTAGAATTAAAGGAATTAGTAATTATAAGAGATATAATTACACGTTTAATTTTAAAAATTAAATGGAATTGGAGAATTAATATTTAAATATGATTTAAATATATGAAGGTGGATTTGTGTAAAACTAATTTAATATTTGATATTAAATTAATTAGAATTATTTAAATTATTTAAATAATTATTTATTAATTAATTTATGAAATTCATTTTGTAAAATTAATAATATTTTCAATTTTAGAAAATAAATTGATTTGGAAATCAATTGAAAAATTGAAAAGATTAACAAAACACAAAAATGGAAATTCGGTTTTTTCCATTATCACCTTCATAGTTGCTCATACAAAACTCATTTCTTTGGCTTCAATAACTCCAAGCATGAGCTGCATCTCATGCAGCCATTTTCTTGGCATGATAATCTGCAATATATTGAGAAGATTGGAGTGAAATTGAGGCATGCAATCGGTAGAATTTTTGCTGAAAAATTCGTGGTGAAGAAGAAGTTCTTCAAGTGGGTTGCTGCTGTGAGTTCTTCTCCAAGTTCCCTTCATTCAAGCTTATTTTGAGTCCCCAACTCAATCTAGAGCACCAAGAGAATAGTGGGAAGATCTTGAGGTGGTCTAAAACAAGATTTGGAGAAATTTGCAGCTAGAAATCGAGATTTCAAGAGTTCTACAAAGGTATGACTTAAAACCTACTTGTTTCTACAAGAGCACGCTTTAGTTTCTACCAAAATTAATGAATTAGAGCGCTTATTGATCCTTGTTACTTTTGTTGCTTACCGATACAATCCAACAACGTAAGCATGTATGTGAGATATACAAGTGGATCATGCCTTAAGTAATAACCTAAATGGTCTGTAATAGATGGATAAATGAGGGATACCTTATCCTAGTGACACTACGGATACGACCCGTTTTGTAGATGTTACAAGTGTTGGAAAGTACTAAAAATTGTCTAATCCTGATCATTTATATGGAGACATATGAGCGGGGCTATCCTATACAAAGCGATTGTATAATTCCGGACCACGAAATGATTAGTCTCTTTATATAACGCCGTTCGTAATTGAGACTTACATTTCACTAGGATGACCAAATGTGACATGACCTTAATCCTGAGTGAGTTGGGAACTTCTGATCATAAGGGCAGTCCTTTGATTTGTATCGGTGAGAGTGGCCAGACTTCCAACTTAACATGCCTACCTTTTTGGGGATTCATCTGATTGAGGAGCTGAGAACTCAGCTACACAAGACAGAATTCACTCCTTCCTCGAAGTAGGGGTAAGTAGATATATTTCTTCCTTAAGAGCTGATTCGGGGTCTTGAATATAGTGCCCACACCCTCTCTTGGGAAGAGAGGACTCAATCATAATAGGACTATGATTTATTGTTCATTAGAGAAATCAGTGGTACTTAAGGAGTTAGATGTAACTACAGGGGCAAAACGGTAAATTGGCTCAGCTATACTTAGGAGCGATTTGTGAAGGGTCATCGCATTGTTGATTGGTTGTATGGACACAGAAATATATCTATAGTGCGAAGAGTGCAACTGTCGATCTTTAGTAGAGTGACCAGCAGTTAATGGATGGCGGATCTCGTGATTGAAGAGTTTAGTTAGTTATTCACGTACCGTTTGAGCTTCAAGCTACAGGTTCATAAGGTCCCCTTGATAGTTTAATGGGTTCAAGTTGAGAATCAGATTTTGGGTTAGTTTGAAGGGTTCAAATTAACAAGAGGAAAATTGGTTATATATGATATAATTAAATTGATTCAATTATATGTGATATAATTGATATGATGTATTTGATGCATTATTAATTAGAGGAATTAATATAAATATGATTTATATTAAATACCATAAAATAGAAAAAGAACTATAGTTTATATGTTTCATGTGATGAAATATTAAAACTATAGGTTATAAATATGATATGATAAGTTGGTTATTGTATGTATTTATAATATATTAATTATGTGATAATTAATTAATCTTTTTCTTTAATAACCGACTTGAGTGGGAGGTTATTAGAAGTTTTATGGTAACTGTGAGATAAAAGAAAAATTGTTTTCCAAGTCGAGAGATTGATTTTCACAAAATAAAAGACTATCGAGTAAAATAGTTTTACTAAACGATAGCATCCCATAGCCTACATGATCAAGTATAGAGTTTACTATACGATAGTTACTCGTTTACTAGTTGCTACACGATCGAGTAGCAAGTCTATACGATAGGCTTCTTCTTTCTACACGATCGAGTATCTAGTCTATACGATAGACTTATTCCATCTCCCACTTACTCGCTCGTCTACCTCTTTTATTCCTCTATCCAAAGTCATACAGAGCCCACAACTCCTGGATTCTCATACCAAGAATACCAAAGATAACTCTTGTTGTGGTGTTCTTGTTCCGTTCGAGGGTCGAGAATCGAGTTGGACTCGATAGTGATCGAGGATTCTTCAGTTCATGTTATTGGTTGTTCTGATCGTTGCGTTCGAGTACTACTTTGGACGTGTTGGAGATTGATCGAGGGATACTTGAAGAACGTGTTCTTCAAAGGTTTGCATACTCTATCCCTTGTTCATTCTTTTAAGAAGCATGCTTGTAATTTACTTATTATGTATAATCTGTTCTTCTAGACTGTGATTGTTTTTGTTCTTTCTCAATAGAGTTTGCAACGATCCGCTTCCGCTCACTGGTTCTCTACTTAGAGTTCCTTCAAAACTATCTTTTTAAACTCATCTAGATTGTCTGATAATGTTTTAGCAGAATCCATCTTAAATGTGAAGAACTTTTCCCTTAAAAACATCTTGTTAGACAGATCCTTAGTTGCATAGAGACCTTCCAGCTTGACCTACATTTTGTAAGTCGTGTCTTGATCAATCATCTGTCTCAAAATGCTATCACTGAGATTAAGAACTAAGGTTCCATTGGCACTAAGTTCTATATCTTCCCTTTCTTGAGCTGTTAACGTAGGTGGCTAAGTCGATAGGTCTAAAAGGGCTTTATAGGCTTTCTACTGTCCAAGAATAACCTTGATTTTGGCATTCTACAGACCTAAATCACCCTTTCCATCAAACTTTTCTATCTCAAATCTAGCAACAACCATCACTGACCTGGAAAGAATGTCGAGAACGATTTTCTTGAGTATCTTGATTCCTTAAGAATGCTGATCTTGATGATCTTCAAATGCTCTGATACCAGTTTTGTTGGGTTATACTGTCTTGTGTAGGCCTAATTAATCAAGATCAATCCTGAGTTGGTGAAGAAATGGCTGAGGAAAGCTCTGTTTCTTCGGGTAAAGCTCTCTCTATTTTTCACTCTTATTCGATAAGCACTATTAATTCCTCGATGGGAGGAGCCAAAAATATTGGAAGAAGAGAGAATTTGAGTGAGTTGGTAAAACATACTAGCTCAACACCACCAACATTAAAGTTGGTGGACCAAACAATGAATTCAACATAAGTTGAGTTGAGTTGGTATAATATACCAACTCATTGTTTAGTCCACCAATTTTAAATATTGATGGAGTTGAGTTGGTATATTTTACCAACTCACCCCAACTTACCACAACTTTCCCTTCTTCTAATGTTTTCAATGGCTCCACCCATCAACCATTTTCAACGACTATCGCCGTTACACTTTGAAAATCAACTCCCGGCTCTGACAACCGCCTCTGATGACAACTCCGACGACCAATTTCTGGCTCCAAAAACCACCTCCGATGACAACTCCTACGACCAACTCCGACGACCAATTTTGGGCTCTACAACCACCTTCGACAACAAACTCCAATGACCAACTCCAAAAATCACCTTCATAGGCCCCGACAACCACCTTCAGCTATAAACTCCAACGAAAATCACCTTCAATGACCACCTTCAAGCAAGCAACTTGACGACCAACTCCCAGCTTTGACAACCACTTCCAATGACAAAACTCTGGCAACCAATTCCAATACCACATTTATGCAACCGACTTCGAGCTCCAACAACCACCTTTGACTACAAACTCCAGCAAAAATAATCTTCGATGATCAATTTCGACGACCACCTTCATGTGACCAACTCTGACAACCAACTTCGGGTTCTGAAAACCACCTCAAACGACAACCTCTGGCTATGAACTCCAATACCATCTTCATGTGACCAACTTCAGGCTCTGACAACCATCTCCAACTACAAACTCCAGCAAAAATCATCTTTGATAATCAACTTTGACTTTCTACTATTATAAAATCGATGACTATTAGATTAAGATGTAGGATTATTGATTATATGAATAATAGTATTTTGTCTACAATAAGTGCAACAAATTTGTAAAGTATAGCTTTATTTAATTGAATTCAGATATCAAACAAGTGTCAATAATATTTGGAAAAGTATGTATGTAGTTGAATATTATATAACACATAATAATATATATATATATATAATGGAGATTTTTTTTTGGAACATTTTATGACAAGAAATAGTGAAAATTTGAGATTTGTAATGAAAAGATGATAAAATTCATGGAGAAAATTAGGAATAAGAAGTTTTGATTTCTCTGTGGTTTTCCATTTTATTTACTATATTTCTGTGGATTAATTGTTATTCATTACTCAAAAGGGGAAAAAAAGAAAAAAATGAAGAAAAACTTTAAAAATTAAAAGAACAAAAATTGAATCCATATTTTATTCAACATAAAGATAGATATAGTTATTGAATAAAAAAAGTAAAACAAAAATAGTCATCATAAAAGTAGATTATTTATAGTTAAAAAAACTGTAATAGATACTCCAGATATATGAATTCAGCTTTGCACCCCAAACACAAACATATGAATTCAAATCAAATAACTCTATACCCCAAATATAAACATATAAACTCCATAGATATATGAACTTCATAGACATATAAACTCCCCAGATATATGAACTTCATAGACATATAAACTCTAGACATCATATCTCAACTCAGCACCTTAAACAGTTCCTTAAAGTGTTACAATCTCCCCAACTTAAGAATTTTCATTCTTTAGAGTTTAGTTACTCACAAGGACAATCACATTATACTTAAGATAATCGTATATAACATGTCAATCATATACAATAGAAATAAGTATATTATATATATATATATATAGGCGGCATGGACATTCTAGACTTATAATGTAAGCTATTCCATAGAACTTATAACCTTGGACTCTAATACCAACGGTAACATTCTGACTTTCTGAGATCTCAAATTGATCTCTTTACAACATGCATGCAATTTTCGAAATCAAACTAGTTGATCAATTTGACATGAAATAATTTCTACTAAATAAATCAAACACTAATCGCTTAAAGTCTCTACACGATCGCTGAGTAACACTAGACGATCGCCCACAAACACCCCACAATCGCTTACCCAGAACTACACGATTGTTTACAAAACATTACGCGATCTCTTACTAGTGTCTATACGATCGCCTACTAAATGCTATATGATCGCTTACCAAATGCTACACGATCGCTGAGTAACACTAGACGATCGCCCACAAACACTCCGCGATTCCTTACTCATAACTATACGATTGCTTACCAGTTTTTATATGATCGCTTACCAAATGCTATACGATCGCCTACCAAAAGCTACACGATCGCTAAGTAAAACTAGACGATCGTCCACAAACACTCCGTGGTCGCTTACCCGGAACTACACGATCGCTTACAAAACATTACACAATCACTTACCAGTTTCTATGTGATCACCTACCAAATGCTACGCGATCGCCTACTAAAAGCTACACGATCACTGAGTAACACTAAATGATCGTCCACAAACACCCCGTGATCGCTTACCCGGAACTACATGATCGCTTACAAAACATTACATGATCACTTACCAGTTTCTATACGATCGCCTACAAATACTATACGATCACCTACCAAATGTTACACGATCGCTGAGCTCTACTACACGATCGCTTAGCAGAAGTAGACGATGAGCGGCACACTGTGATGACTTCTCCACGACAGAAACTTCTAAACTCCCACTCTCGAGAGCTCCCTTTCCTCACTCTTGATATTCAAATTTCACTACCCTCTCTTTTCATTTCCTTCTTCTTTTAAACCTCCACTTCTCCGAACGGAATTGGACGTCCTCCTTAACCGATTCAACTGCCTCTCCTTTATTCTTTCTTTCTTGATATTGCCACATAATTGGAAGCCTATCAAACATTCGAAATATTCCGTCAATCTCCGTTTTTTAACCCTTTTACTTGACATGAAAAAAATGTCAAGTAAGAGCTTCTTATACTTGACACGTGAAACGTGTCAAGTAAGACCTTATATTACTTGACACGAAAATTGTGTCAAGTAAAGGTTCGCGTGAAAATATCCGAAATATTCCGTCAATCTCCATTTTTTTAACCCTTTTACTTGACATTTTTTTGTCCAAAATCATATTACTTGACGTTTTTCCCACAGAAACATCAAGTAATTAAAAACTACAAGTGTCAAGTAATGTAGATTTTGTAGTAGTGATTGTTAAGGCAATTTAATTAAAAAGTCAAAACAAGTTTTTAGTTTGAGATTCCTAAAATTTTAATAAAAAAAATATTTAAATTTAAAACTACTAAACTCAATAGTTCTCTCTTAAGCATTCAAAACATCTTGAAAACAGTATCCTAAGCGGAAGCATTGTCACTTGTCTCATAACATCGTCCATGAACTAAATTATTACCAACTAAAGTCTAATGACTAAATTATTACTTTATGGAAATTTAGAGACCAAAATAGTCACTTACATTAGTTCTTGACTTGTTACAAATTTGAAAGTCAATGGACTAAATCATAAATCATTACCAACTTAATTGCACAGATTAAATTATTCCTTATACTAAAGTTTAGGGACCAAAAGTGTTTCTTTAAATCTTATTCACATTAATGAGTAGTGATTTGTGACATTTCGTTGCTCTCTTTCTATGTTTTCTCAACTTTTTTAAGATATAAATATTGATTCATTTCTTAGGTCAATATCGAACTTAGGAACATATAAAAATATAATGGAATATGTTTGATTGCTACAAACCCTCTACTTCCCAAGCCGCATCCGCATAGTAAGTCTTGTACCAAGTTTTAAATAAGCAGTATCTTTGTCGAAAAGTTTGTTAACAAGAATTGATGACACTACAACAGTTTGCTTGTGTAAATTTGAGGGATAAAACCAAATATTTATAAGTGTTAAGTTACAAATTTAATTTCTTACTTAGATATCACGTATTCTTAGTCTTTTAGATATCACGTATTCTTAGTCTTTAATATTTAAATAATTTTTAAGAGTAATTATAATGGATAGCACCTATAGGAATAATAATTAAGTGTATAGTAATATTTTCAAAGAATTACAAATACTGCAAAATCTATCAGTAATAGACTCTATCGTTGATAATCGCTGATAGAAACCCTACTAGTGATATGATCTATCATTGATAGACTCTAAGATTGGAACTAGAGTTTGCTATATCTACAAATTCTTCTGTATTCTAATATATCTGCTAATATTTTTTAATCTGATTGTTATATTTGGAACTGTCCCAAATTTAATTACCTTCTTTTTTTAAGATAATAATAGTGGGAGATTCGAACTATAGACCTCTCGATCATTAAAACATATTTCACGCATTTTAATTACCTTCGAGAACTTCAAACTATACTTTTATTTAGTTCTATTTTGTTAACCTCATTAATAAAATTTTGACGCAAGATGTACCCATTAAATAAATTTAAACCTATAATACAACATAAATCATGATAATTTCATTACTCTTCTCTTTTCTTATAATTGGATAACTAACACGTGAAAATTAACCCTATAAATAAGGGTTTGATAACTATTTAATTTTTAATTTTTGAAAATTAAACCTATAAATACTCATTCTACCCCCAATCTTTTGTTTTGTTATTCATATTTTATCAAGTTTTTAAAAGCCAAATCAATTTTTGAAAATTAAAAAAATATTTTTTAAAAATTTGCTTCTTTTTTAATTTAGTTAATAATTCAACTTTATTATTTAAAAAAGATGCATTATAAAAAAAAATTGAGAAGAAATAATAGACTTAATATTAAAAATCAAATTGTTATCAAAGAGAGTCTTAGTTCAAACAAGATATACATCAAGTATTCAAATATAATGTATAAATATAGTAGTTCATATTACAAGAAGTTTTGAACTTGTTTATAGGTGTGTTTGGAATATCTTTTCAAATGTTTAATTTAAAAAAAAAAAATTATTTTGGAAGATATTGGAGTGTTTGACAACCATTCAAAATAGTCTTTCAAGTATATTTTAATCAATTCTTATCAAAACTGTGTAAATAAAAATGATTTTTTAAAAATATTTTTTTTCTCAAGTCAATCCAAAAAAATTTTATGTAGAAAGATTTTCAATTTTGTATCTAGCTATTTTTTACTTTAATAAAATCTCAAATAAGATCCTATTTTTTTTTTATTTTTGTGTCCATTAAGTCTTTCCGTCTTTGAACTTTCTTACAAATCTCTCACACTTTGCATTTTTCGAAGTTTAGCGTTGAACTAAATCACAATATCATAAGCTTAGATAATTACGGGACACTTTTTCAAGTTGGAATCTCCGCTATAATTTATGTTAAATTATAAATTTAATCATTATACTTAATTTACGAGCTTTTTTCTCATAGATAGAAAACTTTCGATTCCATGTCTAATAAATTTAGGACATATTCAAAGTTTTTAAAAACTAACATCTCTATTACACATCACAAAAATGAGACACTGATATTACCAGTGATTTCAACTTTATGCAGAGAATTGCAACTTACAATTCCTTTATTTAATCAATTGTAGCACGTGTGTGGCCCGGAAAAATGGAAAAAAAAAATAGTTTTAATTTTAGTTGAGTTTGGTTCTATATTATTTATTTATTCATTTTTATTTAGAAATAAAAATGAAAAAATGATAAAAATAATAAAAATAAAAGAGGCGGCAGAAAGTGGATACATTGTGGCGTGGGCTTAGGGAATTGTAACTCCGCTAAACCGGCCGGAATTTCGGCTGCTTACGTGCACGCTCATTTATTTATTTATTTATTTATTATTATTATTGTTATTTCTTTATTTACATTAATTATCTATTCACTCTCTACTTTTTTAACACATTAATTCCTTTCCCTTTTCTCCCAAGTAAGTTTCATGTGCATTGGATTCCACCATTTAAAATATACCTTTTTCTTTTTTTTCTTTATGAGGTAAAATCGATCGATCCTCCGACCTCTAAATATTTGGACCAACAATCAAGAAAGAAATTTAAAAGTAGGGAATTGTGAATTTATGTGTTCCATTACTAAAAAAAAAATCTATTTTATACCTTATTAACTTTTTACACTATAGGCTTAAGAAATTCACAATTTCATCCTTTGCTCGAAAAATTTTCTAGTACTATGATAGCATAGAAAACTTTTCATACTACTTTCATTCGTTGCTTGCCATAAAAGTTGCATTGAAGAATTATGTGGGATCAATTAAATAAATAAATAAATAAGTCATGCAAATTATCGTTGAGATAAACTCGCTTTAACAATTTACATCTCTTTGTTAAACATTATTCCTATCATTGTGATAATTGGAAGTATTTATGGAAAAAAAAAGGTGAATCTACATTAAATTTGACCATAAATTTAAAATATCTCTCTATTCATTTTTTATTAATTCACTCACTAACGTCAGTAGAAAATTATGTAAAAGTCTTTATAAATTCATTAATTTAAATACAAAAAAAAATTGCAAAAAAAAAAAGTTTAATTTATTTATTATTTTCACAAATTAATTATTTGAATAGCTATGTCAAAATTGATAAATTTTAACAACAAAAACAAAATAGCTCTAATGTTATTTCTTTCTAAAATGTTATCAATGTCTATCATACATTTTTTTATAATTCATTGTAATGCATAAGAGATAAGAACTTACTAAAGTGTTAAAATTAAAATGATAACATTTGTCTAAGTTTGAATTGTAATTTAATGAAATTGTAAGTTTCGTATTAAATTTGATATAACTTGATATGTTTAGGATTAAATTTGATTAAATTTTATTCTCCTCTCATGTCTGCCTGTTTTGTTGAATCAATTTTATGCTTATGATTTTTGTTTATGTTAAAATACTCTTTGGTCTCTATATTTTAAGTTTTCGTTCACTGTTTATACTTTTAAATCTCTAAATTTAGTCCATATAACTAAATTTCAAATTTGGTTCTCATAAGTTAACTATTATAAAAATAGTTAAATAGTAATTATTGTTACATGCAAGAAATATTCTATGTAAACTAAATATGTTTCCAAAATTTACGGTGGAAAGATTAACGTTTATTTTTAGAATGATTTGTATTTCTTAAGTACAATGGTTGAATTCTTAACTAAATTCCAAAAATAAAAACAACTTTTTAAAAGCTACATTTTTTAGTTCTCAAAATTTGGCTTGGTAATTTAAAAAATTGGAGAAAAATAGATAACAACGGAAGAAATTTAGAAGTGGAAATATTATTCATATACTTAATTTTCAAAAACAACAACTAAAAACAAAATGATCAGCAAATAAGGTCTTAAAAATTACATTATTATCTATGTAGAGGATAGAATTGTTTTCCTAACTCCACCTTTATTTCTAATGTGGCTGAAGTTTGAAAAGTTTTACTTTAAGATTTCTAAAATTTGATAGGTTTAAAATTTTTACCATGATCATTAAGGCCCATTCAAAAGATGAAAAACATAACGATGTAGTTGAAATTCAAATTTAAAAGAGCTAGCAAATTTACATTAATGTTAATATTATGCTAAATAAAATAAACAAAAATTCTACAGTTCTTGGCCCCAAAAATAACAAATATATTTAATGCTTGGACTGTTTTAGCAAAATATTTTGTTTAATATACCAAAGATTCCTCATGGTATTCTTTTCTTTTTTTTTTTTAATCTAACTATTACATTAAATTAGCTTGTGATCATAACATATCTTTTCTTAAATTATGGAGAAATAATTATAGAATCTACATGTCGATGTTGTCATCATATATTTCATGAATTATTATTGCATGTGAAATTATAATTATTGGTACTTTAAAAAAAAGGGATCAACAAGAACTTTGTAGAATAGAGAATTTGAACTTGACGAACTGATTTATAACACACATAATATATTATTTTTAGGACTTAGATTTTGTTTGATTTTATAGTTGAATTAATGTTTTTTACTAGAATACTTATAAGGAAAATTATTTCAAATGATAAAATTGTTGAAAATATTTACAAGATATAGCAAAATTTTAGAACTATTAATGATAGACGCTGATAGACACTTAAACTTCTATCAGTGTCTATCTATGTCAATGAATCTATCAGCATCTATCATTGATAGTTCTAAAATTTTGTTAAATTTTATAAATATTTTAGTTTATTTTTCTATATTTGAAAACAACCCTACTTATAAATGGATGTAGTAATAATAATAATAATAATAATAATAATAATAATAATAACATAATAATAATAATAATAATAAAAGTGCCTACAAATTTTTCAAGTTAAATCAACAAAAATATATGTGAGATGGAGGATCGAATTTTAAGCCTTGTGATTGTTTAAAAAATAAACCTTATTTTTCAAAAATGTATTCTTGTTAAAATATTTTTTTATAAAAATCGTTTAAAATTAAAATACTCCAATGTTTGGGTACATTTACTCGAAAGTTCTTTTATACACAACCACTATTAATAAATATGAACTAATAAGTTGAAATTTGTATTTAAATTAAAGACTAAATTATACAAAATATCTATAAATCATGTACTTCGCGTCACATTGAACTTTCAAAAGTTTTAAAAATACGCTTAAATTCCAAAAAAAAAAAATTAAAAGATATTCTTGCCATTAATTTTGAATAAAAACTCTTAGTGTTTTGTGTCAAAAATATTCCTAAACTTTCAAAAGTTTAAAAAACGACCTTAAATTTTAAAGTAATTTTTTTAAAATAATCTTATTATTAGTATATGAACAAAAACCATAAATACCCTCTTACTTCTCTATTTCTTTCTCTTTTTTCTCCCCACTCTTCTTCAATACCCTTATACTCTCTAATTTTTTTTTAACGATTTCCTCGCTTCAATTAAGGTATATGGACTATAACAAGTAGAAAAAAATAATGGAAGTACCAAAAGATCTTAGAACTTAAATGTTTTAACAAGGTCGTACATTGGTAGTTGAGTGTATTAATAGCTAAATATATTTTTTTTGTACTTGGTTGTTTATCGTATTGGTATATTTTAATGAGAGATTTTGAATTTGAATTTTTGTGAGGTTTTATGTTTTAACTTAAAATTTTTATTTTTATTTTGGTGGCTGAGAAAATTGTATAAGAATTGGATAAATAGGAGAAAAATAAGAGTATCTAAATAAAAAAAATTGAGAATATCTATATATTATGTTTTAAAATTGTTTATTTTTTAAACCAAAAAAATTTCAAACAAATTGACGATTATACTAATCGTATGAGCATTTTTTAAAAAAAAAATAAAAATAAAGTTATTTTTGTAACAAGGTATTAGCCGTTTATGTTCATATATTAACAGTAAGGATATTTTCGAATTTTTTTAAGTTTAAGGGTATTTTTAATATTTTTGAAAGTTCAGTTATATCTTTGAAACAAAATACTAATAGTTTCTATCTAAAACTAACCATAATGATATTTTTTTTAACTCTTATTGAAATTGTAAAAATATTTTTAAAAATTTTGAAAGTTCAAGTGTATTTTTGATACAAAGTGCAAAGTTCAAGCCCATATTTTTTTTATATATAATTTAGCCTAAATTAAAATACTATGATTGACCATTGACTACAATCGATGGTCAAAGATGAGGTGAGCTTCATTGCAGGTGTCAGTGGCTGCCAATTTTGCTGTAATGATTTTTTAAAAAATAAACACCTCTTCAAAAGGATGTTGAAAACTGACCACTTAATTATATCACAAATTCAACTGAGGAAGTTAGAAACCCAGCTTCACGCTAAATATTTTGAATTGGAAGAATCAAAATGACCAAGAAAATTTGAAAAATCAGCAACATAACGAAAACACAATAAACGGACGAATTTATAACATAAAGATAAAAAGAGAAAGAGACGAAATTCAAATGCCTCATTAAAGTACGAATCTTATCCACAAATGGAACACAACAATTGTTATTGTTTTTCAAAATTGAATATTTGAGTCAATCTAAAGGAAAACACACCTTTAACCTTATTTTGGATAAGTTGATTAAAATTTACCCAATATTCCTACCATGGCAAAAGTAATAGAATTTAAACAAGGCAAGTTACTTTGACTGTTTTGCCTTAAAAGAAGTCATAGAAATTGAATGGGTATAAAATTGGATCCCTAAAATAGAAGTTAAATCTTTCTACATTTCAAGTCAAAATAATACTTTAAAATGCAATTCAAAAGTAATGTTTTTAGAGTAATACTTGGTGCATCTGAGATGCATAGATCTTATTCTCGTCACATACATAAAAAAAATATTTTAAAAATAAGTAAAAAAAATTTATCACATGACAAATTATGATCGAACAATTTGGTGCATGCATAAAGATAGATGGTGCCCAACATGCACCTAAATATTTCTCATGTTTTTAAACCGAAACATCCCATACCTTTTAACTTGTCTATTCTTTTAATGTCATTTTTCTCAATCTGTTGCTAACTTGTAAACTTTCATTATGAGTTAGAAAATAAGTTTCAAATAAATCAAAGTCAATTCTAGTACTCAATTAGTTAAGACATATTTTCTTAACTAATCGATCGGTTCAAATCTTCATTTATATTTCTATATGTTTTCAAAATTAAAGAAACATATAATTAAAGAAAAATATAATTATTTTATCTTTGACGTAATTACAATTTTAGTCCATAAACTTTGAGATTTGTATCTATTCGGTCTCTAAACATTAAAAAATGTCTAAGAGGTTATTGAAGTTTTAATTCTATATTCAATATATCCTTAAACTTTATTACATGTCTAGTAGACTCTTAAACTTTCATTTTTACGTCCAATCGATCTTTGAATTTTGAATTTTATGTGTATTAGGTGTTTGACCTATTTGATATTTTTTTAGAATTTATTTATCAATAATAATAATAATAATATATGTGGAGGTTAAATCAACAAAAACACATGTGAGATAGAGGATCGAATCTTAAACCTTGAGATTATTTAAAAAAATAAACCTTATTGTTAAAATATTTTTTATAAAAATGGTTTAAAATTAAAATACAATGTTTGGGTACATTTACTTGAAAGTTCTTTTATACACCATTTTATAAAGAACCACTATTAATAAATATGAACTAATAAGTTTAAATTTGTATTTAAATTAAATGGTAAATTATACAAAATATCTATAAACCATGTACGTCATGTCATATTGAACTTTTAAAAGTTTCAAAAATATCCTTAAATTTTCAAAAGAAGTTTAAAAAATATCTTTACCGTTAACTTTGGATGGAAACTCTTAGTGTTTTATGTCAAAAATATCCCTAAACTTTCAAAAGTTTATAAAATGACCTTAAACTTTAAAGTAATTTTTTTTTTTAAAATACTCTTATTGTTATTATATGAACAAAAACCATAAATATCCTCTTACTTCACTATTTCTTTCTCTTTTTTCTCCCCACTCTTCTTCAATACCCAACTCTCTAATTTTTTTGTTAACTGTTTCCTCACTTCAATTAAGGTACACAGACTATAAAAAGAAGAAAAAAAAATAATGAAAATACCAAAAAATCTTAGAACTTAAATGTTTTAACGAGATCGTACATCAATAGTTGAGTGTATTAATAGCTAAATACTTTTTTTTTATACTTGGTTATATATCGTGTTGGTATATTTTAAGGAGAGATTTTGAATTTGAATTTTTGTGAGATTTTATGTTTTAACTTAAAGTGTTAATTTTTATTTTAGTGGCTGAGAAAATTGTATAAGAATTGAATAAATAGGAAAAAAAAAAAAGAGTATCTAAATTTAAAAAATGAGAATATTTATATATTTTGTTCTAAAATTGGTTATTTTTTAAACCCAAAAAAATTCAAAAAATTTGATGATTATACTAATCGTAGGAGCATTTTTTTAAAAAAATAAAATTATTTTTGTAACAAGGTATTAGCCATTTATGTTCATATATTAACAATAAGAGTATTTTTGAATTTTTTAAAGTTGAAGGGTATTGTTAATACTTTTGAAAGTTCAGTTATATTTTAAACAAAATACTAATAGTTTCCATCCAAAACTAACAATAAGGATATTAACTCTTATTGAAATTGTAAAGATATTTTTAAAATTTTTTAAAATTCAAGTATATTTTTGACACAAAGTGCAAAGTTGAAGCCCAATTTATTTTATATATAATTTAGCCTAAATTAAAATACTATGATTGTCTATTGACTACTATCGATGGTCGAAGATGAGGTGAATTTCATTGTGGGTGTCAGTGGCCGCCAATTTTTCTATAATGATTTTTTAAAAAATAAAAAATAAACACCCCTTCAAAAGGACATTAGAACTCACCACTTAATTATATCAGAAATCCAACTGAAGAAATTAGAAACCCAACTTCTTGCTAAATCTTTTGAATTGGAAGAATCAAAATGACCAAGAAAATCTAAAAAATCAGTAACATAACGAAAACACAATAAGCATATTTATTTCTAACATGAAGGCAAAAAGAGAGAGAGATAAAATTCAAACCCCTTATTAAAGTACGAATCTTATCCATACATGCAACACAACAATTGTTATTATTTTTCAAAATTGAATATTTGAGTCAATCTAAAGGAAAACACACCTTTAACCTTATTTTGGATAAGTTGATTAAAAGTTACCCAATATTCCTACCATGGCAAAAGTAAGAAAATTCAAACAAGGAAAGTTACTTTTACTGTTTTGCCTATAAAAGAAGTCATAGAAATTTAATGAGTATAAAATTAGATCCCTAAAATAGAAGTTAAATCTTTCTACATTTTATGTCAAAATAATACTTTAAAATACAATTCAAAAGTCATGTTTTTAGAGTAATATTTGGTGCATCTGAGATGCACCTATACTTATAGATCTTATTCTCATTACATATATAGAAAAATAATTAAAATATTTCAAAAAAGAAGTAAGAAGAATTTGTCACATAACAAATTATGATTGAATAATTTGGTGCATGCATAAAGATAGATTATGCATAGCATGACGTGAATATTTTTCATGTTTTTAAACCAACGTAACATCCAATACCTTTTAACTTGTCTATTGTCTATTCTTTTAATGTCATTTTTTTCAATTTGTTGCTAACTTGTAAGCTTTCATTATGGATTAGAAAATAATTTTCAAATAAATCAAAGTCAACTCTAATACTCAACTAATTAAGACATATTTTTTTAACATATCGATCATTTTGAATCTTCATCTATATATTTTCGAAACTAAAGAAAAATATAATTATTTTATCTTCAACATAATTACTATTTTAGTCCATAAACTTTGAGATTTGTATCTATTCGGTCTCTAAACATTAAAAAATGTCTAATAGGTTATTGAAATTTTAATTCTATATTCAATATATCCTTAAACTTTATTACATGTCTAGTAGACTCTTAAACTTTCATTTTTACGTTCAATCGATCTTTGGATTTTATATTTTATGTGTATTAGGTGTTTGACCTATTCGATATTTTTTTAGAATTTATATATCTGCTAGACACATAAAATTGAAAGTATATATGTTAGAACAGATGCCGTGAAGAGTTGTTGCACCATGAAAGTACTATTGTCCTAAAAGCAATTACAACGCGACTTTGGTGCTAATCACTATGTCGTTGCTCCCTAAGGTTAACACAGCCTCCAAATTCAGGCATGCACTCGCCGGAAAATGGACTAGAATCAAAGAAAAGTTTGTTCAGAACTGAATAGGAATGGGAAAACGGTATGAAGTACAGATTGAAGGAACCCGATTAAAGGTCCTTGAGTGGAAGCGGATCGTCCTAATTTTCAAAATTTACAGAATAAAAAAAATTTATAGAAGAAGAACAAAAAATATACATTCATAACAAAATTTACAACATGCTCAATAACGAACTACTGAAAAATAAATGGGTTTTAGAACCCTTACCTTTGAAGACTAATCTTCACTATGAAAAACCCTCAATCTCCAATTGGGCACCACCATAAAAGAAATCATTGTATTCTCTGGATGAGAATGTAGGAGGAGTATGTGCTCTAGCTATTTTAGAAGAGGGAATTGAGAGAGATCAAAGAAGATGATCAAGCGAAGGGAAAGCTACCGGAGAATGAGGGGGAAAAAAAAAAAAAAACTCTTCTGTAAGTTTTCCTTTAGGAAGAAAGGAATGAATCACCCAGTTAGCCACTTCTGCACGATGAGGAGAGAAAAAAGGAGAGGGAGTTATAACTCATTCCCTAAATTTTTTTTAAAATATTTTTAATAAAAACTTTAATATATATATATAAATATATATAATATATTAAACTATATGTTATATCAAATATAACATATAACCTATAGTTTAATGTTGTATCCAATACAGTATAACCTATAGTTTAATTCTCTCAACAATGATATTTAATATAAATTTCATTTATATCAAATTTAATTATATAATCCAATTCACATCATTAATATTTGATCATGTTCAAATATTTTATATCTCTCAAATAAACTTTACATTATAATGTATCAAATACATTATAGTAATTATATCATATATAATTAGATTAAATTAATTATATCACATATAATTAATTCTCTCAATTAATTTGAACAATTCAAATTTATTCAAAAATTGATTCTCATTAATTCTCGTTAAGCTACAGAGGATACCTCATGGACCTATAGCTTGAAACTTCAACGGTACGTGAATAATTAATTAAACTTCTTTAATTATGCTCCAACGGTACGTGAATAATTTAATTAAAGGAGTTTAATTAATTATTCATCATTCGTTAATTGTCGGACACTCTACTAAAGACCGATAGTTGCACTCTTCATACTACAGATATATTTCTATGTCCATTGGATATAACCAATCAACAGTACGATGACTTTTCACAAATTACTCGTAATTACAGCTTGGCCAAAATTACCATTTTGCCTCTATAGTTACATTTAACTCCTTAAGTACTACTGATCCCTCTAATGAACAATAAATCATAGTCAAACTATGACCAAATCCCTCTCGAGCCAGGAAAGGGTGTGGCGCCACTTTGTTCAAACCCCAGAATCAGCCCTTAAGGGAGTAATTTATCTACTTACCCCAACGTTGGGGAAGGAGTGAATTACTTCTTGTGTAGTTGTGTTCCCATCCCCTCAATCAGATAAATCCCCAAAATGGTAGACTTATTGAGTCGGCGATCTTACAACTCTCACCCATACAAATCAAATTACCGTCTTTATAGGCAGGAGTTCACAACTCACTTAGGATTCTAGTCATATTACCTATGGTCATTTTGGTGAAATGTAAGTCTCTATTATGAACAACGTTATATAATGAGACTAAACATGTCGTAGTCCAATCATATATAAACTTCTTTTTATAGAATATCCTCGCTCACATATCTCCACGTGAATGATCAAGATCAAATAATTTGTAACACTTTACAACAATTATAATATCTACAAAGTGGGTCATACTCGTAGTGTCACCAGGATAAGGTATCCACCAGGATAAGGTATCCACTCTTATCCATCTACTACAAACCATTTAGGTTATCACTTAAATATGATCCACCCGTATATTTCTACATACATGTTTAAGCTACAAGATAACATTGGATGTTAGTTTATTGGTTTGTGATTAATGCAACTAAAATTGAAATAAAACATCATATATTTTTATTAAATAAATAATATGTTTTTATACTACAAATACAAACTATAAGACCCTACGAGATTTAGGGCACAATCCCGAACAATGATTTATGTCTATCCCAAATCTGATGAACCGGTTAAGAAGAAGAAGAATGAAAACGGAACGACTAGGGTGTGGAGAAGTGAAAACGTTCACAAACATGAACTGGCAAAAATAATAAAACGTTTATAAACGGGTAAAATATTGAAATGTTTAACTTTTTAATAAATTGGGTTAAAAAATTAAATTGATAAGTAATAAAAATTTAGTTCTTTTCATGATGCGGTTACTCGAACCCACCCACCCATCTATCCAACCGAACAGACGACGACAGAGGCACACACATGTAATGAAAGGGTTTTACTTTCACCACCAACACACTTTGGACTCAAATCTAGCATGTCTTGGTATTTATTTCCTTTAGGTATTGCTAAATTTTCCAATATGGGACAAAACTCTCCCATTCCCTCAACTTGTGCTATGGACCTAAGCTCAAAAGTCATTTCCAACAATCCCCCACAAATGACTGTTACAGAAAAATTAACAAGTAAAACAAAAAAAAAAAAAAATTGAAGAAACTGTTCTAAGAAAATAAAGGAGATAAGACACAAAAATTAACATCCAATGGTTTGAATTGATGTATAGTGAAGCAGAGCAACAACCTTGTTAGAGAAAGTGAGTTACCTTGTGAATTTGCAATAACATTAGTTGAGATCCCCACAATACGTTTTACTCCTAGTCCTTTTTTCATCTACGATATAGAGTGTGCTTATTCTAACCATGCACATAAACCTTGGGTCACCGTAAAGCTCTAGAAAAAGACCTTTAAACTCTTTCATAGAAAGCGGTCACACCTTTACTATCACGTCAAATGCTTCATCAAGTTTGTTAGAAATAAACCACTCATAACCGAGCTATGAAGACTTCATTAACTAGTCCGTGTCAGGACCATCTTCATTAAATCTATCAAAGATTAACTACTCAAATACTGAGCTATAAAGATTTTATCATTATCCATCAAGTTCATATCAAGACCACCTAAAGAAATGGCTATGAATCGTTAAAAGGTTTTAGTATTATCTATCAAGTCCATCCTAAGACCACCCTTATAACGGGCTAGGGATCATCAAGTCTATCACAACAGACCATCTAGACAAAGGGCTATGAACCAATAGTTTATCGCAATAGACCACCTAGACAAAAGACTATGGATCACTATAAGGGTTAAGCTCCATATTCACTAAGGATTCTAAAATTAATTTCCTTTATTAGGCCTTTAGTCAAAGGATCAACCAAATTCTTCTCAGACCTCACATATTCGAAGGAAATAACTTTTCCCTTTAATAATTGTTTCACAGCTCCATGTCGAAGACGTATATGTCTTCTTTTGCCATTATATATACTATTTTTGGCAATACCTCTGGCAACCTATGAATCACAATGTACATAGACTATAACTGATCTTCTAAGCCATTTAGCTTCTTGTCCTCCTACTTCTAAAGCAATAAATTTAGATTCCATGTTGGATCTAGCTATGCAAGTATATTTGAAAGACTTCCACGATATTGCTCCACCTTCGAGTAAAAATGCATATCTATTAGTAGAACTGACCTCGTCATTATCAGCTACCCAGTTTGCATCACAATAACCTTCTAATACAACAGGAAATTTATTGAAATAAAAATTGTAGTCTATTGTGCCCTTAAGATATCTCAACAAACGACGAAGAGCACCCCAATGATCTTTATTAGGATTATGTGTATATCTACTCAATCTACTCACAACATATGCAATATTAGGTCTAGTATAGTTCATTAGAAATATAACAGTGCCTATGATCTTTGCATATTCAGACTGAGATACACTATCTCTTTTATTTTTCTTAAGATGTTAGCTTCATGAGGAGTTCTTGCAGGAGGATCATCAAAACGGTCAAATCTCTTTAGTAATTTTTCAATGTAGTGTGATTGACACAGAGAAAATCTACTTTCAGTTTTTACTTGTTGTAACACCAAGTATTACGTCTGCTTCCCCTAAATCTTTCATTTCAAAATGCGATGATAATAACAACTTGGCATTACTTATTTTCTCTATGTTTGTTCCAAAGATGAACATATCATCAACATACAAACATATAATCACACACTCAGCTCCAAACAACTTTGAATAAACATACGTATCAAAGGAGTTTACCTAACCCATTGTTTATGAAAGTATCATTGCGTTTTTCATACTATTATTTGGGAGCTTTCTTAAGACCAAGGAGATTTTTTAAGTTTACATACTTTATTTTCTTGACTGACAACTATAAAGCTTTTAGGCTATATCATATAAATCTCTTATTCTAGATCACCATCGAGGAATGTTGTTTTTACATCCATTTGGTGAATAAAAGTCCATGGATGGCAGCTAGTGCAATCAAGATTCTAATAGTAGCTATCTTTGTTATAGGGGAATACATGTCAAAGTAGTCAATACCTTGTTTTTGTGTATACCCTACTACTACTAATCTAGCCTTGTATCTCTCAATTGAACCATGTGGCCTTATTTTCTTTTTAAAAATCCACTTGTACTTAATAGTTTTACTTTCTTTAGGATGATCTACTAAGTCCCAAGTTTGGTTCATGGTTAGAGAATCCAGTTCACTTTTAGTGGCTTCCTTCCATAAGTTAGAGTCTACAGAACTTAAAACTTCTTGGTAAATTTTAGGTTCCTCATCTATTAGATACATATATGCAAATTAACACTCAATATTATTTGGCCTTTCAACTAAAAAAGCAGTCAAAAAAATCAGGACCAAAATTTTTCTCTATTCTTTGTCTCTTACTTCTTCTAGGCTCTATATCATGCATTCTATCAGAAATGCTAACATCTTTAGTTTCAAACATACTACCAAAAGCTATATTATTTCCTATTTCATGCATAGTATTAGACGAAGAAGGCATAGAAACAAATACATTCTCATAATTAGAATTCTAATAGAGTCAATTTTTTCCCTTTTCAAAGGAAAGCATGCTCAAAGAATTCTGCATCCCTATATTCACATATGGATCTATCAATCAAACATATAAATCGATATGCCTATTTTGAGAATAACCAATAAACACACAGTCATAAAAAATTTAGATCCTACCATAGGTTTCTTGAATGAAGGATATGGTACCTTAGCCAAATATCCCCACGGCCTCAGGTATGTGAGATTAGGTGCATAGCCTTTCCAAAGTTCATAAGGTGTCTTACTCATTTTTTTATGAGGTACCCTGTTAAGAATAAAACAGGCAGAAGCACAGCTTCCCCCCACATATTATCAGACAATCCAAAACTCAACAACAAAACATTCATCATTTCCTTAAGAGTTCTATTTTTACGTTCTGCATTACCATTTTGTTGTGGTGAATAAGATGTAGTAATTTATGAATAATGTCATTTGATTCACAAAATTCTTTAAAGAAATTAACATTGTATTCACCACCTCTGTTTGACCTTACCTTTTGATTTTCTTATCTAATTGATTCTCTACTTCAACTTTATATTTAAAAAACATACTACCAGCTTCATCTTTTGTTTTAAAAAAATAAATTTTAATATATCTAGAAAAATCATCGACAAAAGATATGTAGTAATTTTTTTCGTCTCTACTTGTGATTTTTTAAAAAAATCAGTAAAATCGGAATGAATCAATTCAAGCAATTCTGTACATCTAGATGTGACAGGTTTAAAAGGTTTCTTGATAAATTTTGTCTCCACACAAATAGAACATTTACTAGTTTCATGTGTTTCAATTTCACTAATCAGTTTTAATTCCTTAAGTTTCTTAACCGATGCAATTCACATGACCTAGTCTACCATGGCACATATCAAGAAACTCAACTATGTAAGCGGAATTGAAGCACTTGTATTTATCATATTCGCAACAGAGACAATATTCAATACAAAAAGACCATCAGCGAGATACCCTTTACTAACAAAGTCTCCATTTTTTGTAAGAACAACCTTGTCAGGTTCTAGTATAACCTTAAATTCAGCCCGATTCAATAGACTCCTAAACACCAGGTTCTTATGTAAGGAAGGTACATACAATACATTACTTAAGGATAAAGTTTTTCCAGAGGTTAATTTTAAAAGAACCTTCCCTTTTCCAAGTACTCCTGTCATGGCAGAGTTATCCATGAACACACACTCTCCGTCAGTAGTGACCTCGTAGTCAAGGAAGAGCTTTCGTTTGAGCATAAGTGTCTCAAAGCTCCGATGTCACGTATCCAGTCAATTTTATTTTCCACTAGGTTGGCTTCCACAACAGCAACTGTTATGTCATCTTGTTCAGTAAGATTAGCTTATGGCATGGGTTGCTGATTTGGCCTTCATTTTCTTTGGTTTCATTAGTAGGACTTGTGCCCTGGATTTCCGCAGACATAGCAAATTAATTTTTTTCAATCTTCCCACCAGCAACTACGTGGTGTCCCTTCTTCTGAGAGGAATTATTCTTTCTATACTACTTCTTGTAATTTTTGAACCTCTCTTTGTTAATAGCAGAAGATTCAACCAAGTTAGCATTAACTGAATTCAAATTTCCAAAAATTAGCATATTTTTTAGCTTGTTGGCTTCTTCCGTGTGCATGTGATTGATTAGCTCCTAGAGTGTCAAGTCCTTTTTGTGTTTCAGATGGTTTCTATAATCGCTCAAAGATGATGAAAATTTCTCAGGCAGCATATTTGCTCGAAGAACCTTACACATCTTCATGCCCTCGGATAGAATATTGGCCATCAAATTTTCATATTCATGAATCTGCTTCACTACAAGTTTCTCATCCATCATCTAAAATTGTAGCCATTTACCGAATGACGTACTTCTTGTGGCCTGCATCATCTCCTCCATATTGAGACCCCAGGGTATTCCAAATTACCTTTGCTGGCTTTTGGACCATGAACAGATCGAACATCGAATCCGTCATATGATTTAGCATATGGCGTTTTGTTTTCTTTCTCATATTTATCAAGATCAATAGTGGAGGACTGCTTCGGTTGGTTAGAAATAGCAAAGGGTTATTTGAAGGATTCTGGATTAGAGACATTTGTTACCTTGTTGATATCAGCTGGCACTTCTGTGGTGATGATATAGTCAACCTCCAGCTACTCGAAGAAGATCAATAATTTCTGAAACCAATGGTGATAGTTCACTTAATTGAATGATTTGGGCTTGGACAGATTGGGAGGACCTTGCCATTTTTTATCGACACCTAAAAATATTTGCTTTTAGATTGTTAGAACAGATGTCGTGAAGAGTTGTTGCCTCGTGGAGGAACCACTACCCTGAAAGCAATTGAGGCACGACCTTGGTGCTAATTGCTACGCTGGTTGCTCCCTAAGTTTAACATAGCCTCCAAATTCAAGCATGCACTTGCCGGAAAGTGGATTAGAATCGGAGAAAAGTTTGCCCATAACATAATAAGAATGAGAAAATAGTATGAACACATAGATCTGTGTCTACCCCAGATCTGATGAACCTGTTAAGAAGAAGAATAATAGAAACGGAGCGGGATTTGGAAAAGAGGAAACGTTCGCAAACATAAACTGACAAAAATAATAAAACTTTCTTAAACGGGCAAAAGAAAAAAACGTAACTTTTTTAATAAATTGGATTAAAAAATTAAACGGATAAGTAATAAAATTTTAGTTCTTTTTTATGCACATAGTTACCCAAATCCACCCACCCAACTGAGTGAACGACAACGACGACAGACGTATGTGGTGAAAGAGTTATACTTCCACCACCAACACACTGTGGACTCACATCTAGTATGTCTTGGTATTTATACCATTTAAACATTACTAACTCTTCTAATGTGGGGCAAAACTCTCCCACTGAATTTTTGTTACAGGTCTAAGCTCAAAAATCATTTTCAACCTCAATTAATTTTTAAAATTTTTTAAAACTCCAAAGACTTATTTATATGGAAGGAGTAAACGTGTAATTTAACTTCTCTTTTTTTCTCTTTTTGGTCTTTCTTATAAGACAAACATCTTCAATCAAAACATCACATTTTTAGTGCATCAAATGGAGAAAAAACATCGAATTCTTTTAGGAAGGTATCGTAGATTGAAATAATAATAAATTATGTCAAGTATTTTATAGATTTTAAGTGTCTAATTAAACTTTCTCACTAACTTTTTGGCAATTACGAAAAGAATAAATATAATTTAAAATCATACTAATGTTCATATCATTGACTTTTAAATCCCTCATTAAATCAACACACCATCGTCAATTTCGACCCTATCCACACTATTATATATCTATATATTTTACATATTTTGTATTTTACCTTTCGTAATCTTTTGGTTTTTTTTTTCTTTTCCACACAAAATATGTATGAAAGTCGCACTTCATTTACTTGGTCTATTTTATTCATAGGCTACTTAATTTATCTTTTGATTTTTAATTAATACAATATTGAAGTTTATAACTAAACTTTAAAATCAGTACTAAATACTATGTTAGATCCTTGTATTTTAAAATTTATTTAATATTAGTCTATATATATATATATATATATTTAAATATCTAATTTTAATTTTTGTTACTTTTGATAAATCTTACATTTAGTCTTTCCATATTTATATTTTATCAAAATTGGTTAAATGATGATAATAATAATTTTCATGCAATAAAATATAATATGTGAATATGATTTCAAAATTTATAGTAAATATGTTATCATATAATAAAAAGTTTTAAGAAATCAACATTAAACTAATAGTCGTGACTAAATTTGAACATTTGAATATTTGAATTTATAAGATATATTGTAAATATCGAAAAAAAATTTAAGATAATAGTAGAGACTAATAGTGGAGACATTTTCAATAAATCGATAGTAGAAACTAAAAATTTAAGATTTATTAAAAGTGCAGTGGTTAAAATTAGACACTTGAAAATAAAATGACTAGATTAAACAAGTCTCAAAGTATAAAGACCAAAATTATATTTTAACCAAAAAAAATTATCATAAAATTAGAGAGAGAATATATTCACAAGAGCAATAATTAGATGTCGTCTATATTACACCTAATCCTATGCATCCCTTTCTTCTATATATAAACAAAAAAATTAAAAAAATCATTGTTTAAAAAAAATATTTAGCTCATAATAATTTATTATTGAACAATTAGATGGGGGCATAAAAATAATTATGCCCAATAGCACCTAAGTTTTTCTCCATTCACATACCACAATATTGCCAATCCAGTTGCAAATATTTTGACTAGAAAATATTAGTTGAACAAATTCAAATTTTGAAAAAAAAAAAAAAAAATACCAATTATCATTGATAAAAATCATTAATTATAATTGAAACTTTGGATTCACTCATAATTATTATATGATATGGTGATGAATATTCTTCACGCCTAATAAAAGCTTGAAAAGAAAGAACCAATTCCTTAGCTAAAAGAATATTATAAAATAAAATATCATTTTGATCCGTATATTTGTGAGATTTTTTTTTAGACATTGTATTTTTTAGATTAATTATATTATCCTATATTTTTAAATGTCTAAAATTTTTTCAATACTTTAAATAAAATTTAAAAATATTTTCCATGGATAGTCTATTATTAACTTTTTATTTCTCTTAAAAAAATCATTATCAATCGTTCTCCTATATATTTTGAAAATGACAACGATATTGCACATAATTTCATGTTTCTCCATGTCTTTACATAGTAAAATAAAATAAAAATAATTCAACATTTTTATTTACAAAATTGTCATATGACAAGTTTTTATTAGTGTTGAATTGTAAAAGAAATATCGGTGCAATCTCATTACATCCAAATTTTTTTCTTTTGAAAATTCAATAAAAAAAATTAACGTCAAATGATCAGTTTTAAGATATATTGAAAATGATCGGACTAAATTTAAATATTTGAATTCTTAAAGGTTTGAAATGGAAGGAAACATGAAGTAATGAAATGTAAATGGTATTTTAACCCAATTTAATTAGTGGAATGGTACTTTTGTTCTTTAAATTTGTATGAACCAAAAGATTTAGGCATCCCTTTTTAATCATATGAATTTTGGCTAAATCATAACACTTTTTTTTTTATTATTATTATTATTGCCAAAAAGAGATTTTCAATGAAGTCTTTGCCATGTTATCTCACCCAACAATGCTATCTTTACTTTTTCATTTTTCATCTTTTTTTTTAAAATAAAATTGAAAGCTGCTTTTATTTGGAGGAAGGTTATTTGGGTTGCTAACCTTTTAAATGTTTTGTTTTAATTTCACAAACTTTGAAATGTTTTGTTCTAGTCTTTGACTTTTGCAGTGAAGAAGTTGACTTTTTTTCTTCTCATTATTCATTAATTTGTTTTTTTTAAAAAAAAAGGTGTATTTTCCCACCTTAGATTTTGGATCAATTTTCTATTTGATCCCTAAGTTTAAAAATATTATACTTTTATCTTAAATTTTGATTTTAATTTTTATTTGGTCTCTAAGTTTCAAAATATTACATTTTCACCTTTTAATTTTGATTTTTTTTTCATCTTGTTCCTAGATTTTAAAATTGACACTTTTAATCTTGATTTTTTTTTTAACCAAAAACTCATTTTTAGTTTTTTTTTTTTTTTTTTGTTAGGTTGCTCTTATTTGTTTATATCCTAACGTTTTAACAACTTTTTTCCTAAAATTTCAAATATATATAACGGGTTATGAAAAACCGTATTTCAATTTTATTTTTTTCTCACATGTGTTTATGTTTATATCGAAATATTTTTCTAACTTTAGCCTTGTAAGCATTTAGTTATTTGTTTTTAGTTTTTAAAAATTATGGCATATATATACCATTTTTACATGAATTTTTTATTCTGTTATTTGTTTTATTATTATTTTAAAATTACATTCGAGTTAGTATAAATTTAATTCTTATTTAAAAAATTATGATTGATAAATATATAAATTTTTAATTTTTAACTCTAGCAAGTCCCTTAAAAAATGTTTAATATATATAAAACTTTCAATTTAATATTTAAAAATCTCATAAAATATAAAAATACTTTAAAATTAACTTTAGTGTTTGAAAAAAATTACTTTTGTTGCTTGAACCTCAATATTGCCCAATAGTTAAATTAATTTTTTTAAAAAAATGTCCAGTAATATATATTAGACACACAATTGAAATGTCAATGATTTAGTATATATTTTTTAGAGTTCAAGAACTATATATGACACAAATTGAGACATTAAAAACCCTAATTCTACTTTACCTCCCTCTCATCCTACCTTTTTCTTTCTATCTTTCCTATTTCCCATTTGCAACAAACATGTATCTATAACATCTTCACAACCCCTCTTTTAAAATCTATGTTAGCACACCCTCCTTGCTACAGCCATATCTTAGGTCACCTCCTTTAGAACCTCTCATTCTTTCTTCTCTCACCATCACCCTCTCTGTTACATTCTGACTTGCATGATTGTCAAGTCTTCTTTTGCTCATCACCAACTCGCTCTTTAAGTAGTCGCATGCCAGCACTTGTGACCATCGTACCGCAAGTACACCATTGTGATCATCCATTGAAGAAGCACGCGGCAATTGGTTGTGGGTGAGGACCATATTGGCTGGTTTTTAATTTTGGAACAATTTTTAAGATTTTGACCATGTTATTTGTTTTTCTAGTTTATGGTTGAGATTGTAATTTTTTTTGCTTCTAGAATGTTTAAATAGAGTGTATTTGTGGTTTTCGAGTTATTTTTGAATTATTGTCTATTTGTACTCCTTTTATTAGCCTTTGGGGTAGTTTGGTCATTTACTAATTAGCATTTTCTATTATTTAAATTCATCGTGCTACGTTTACAATTTTAAAACCTTTTTACCATTTTTCTAAATAAAACTTTAAAACTTGTTATATCTCTTGTCAACCTTTACACAAAATTCTGGATCCGCCATTGTGATCTTTTATAAGCAAAACATACCCAAAAATTATTGATAGTGCTTAACCTTAAATTTTTTTTCTCCCTCAAATGACATCATTTTAATTTTTGACTTAGACCTAAATTCATTAAAAAAAAAATTTTAAAAAAAGGGTCATGAAGAGTGGATGCTACATGTATACTATATATCCCTAACAAAATTGGGATATGATATTAAAAATAATAATAACAAAATACAAAAAGTAGCAAAATAAATAAATGAAAAGGCATGTTGTACAAGTTTGAGTGGATGATACATGTATACTATATATCCCTAGGGAATGTGCTGGCGATTGCGAAGGAAATCTGACCTTCTAATTCTTTTAATATATAGTTTTTTAGGGGAAAAAAAAACTTTATACATTATAATAAAACACAAAATTTATGATGATTGATAGTATCACTTGTATGTCAAAAGTTTACTTCATATAATATAGATGAAAAAAATAATAAAGAAAAATTATTAATTCGTGTCACTTTTGACCACATTGAAAGCAATCAAATCTTTTTCTTTTTAAAAAAATTTAATTTAAAAGTTGATAGTATTAAATTCAAGTCCATTGAATCATGTTTGTATTGACTAAATCAATCAAATCTCTTTACCTACAAATATTTAATTATTCACTGAGAAATAAATATGCACAACAATCTTTAGGTTGTTTTCAAATAAAGAAAAATAAATCCTGTTCGTTTGGGTTTGCCCCCACGGGTGTCATGCGAACATCCAACTTCGGTTGCGTGCCATATTCAATTCAACTCTTGTCTTAGCTTAATTTGGACTTGCGCCAGACAGAGAGGTTGTTCTTATGCGTTGATCTTGACCA
Organism: Benincasa hispida; assembly: GCF_027475165.1. NCBI lineage: Eukaryota > Viridiplantae > Streptophyta > Magnoliopsida > Cucurbitales > Cucurbitaceae > Benincasa > Benincasa hispida. The sequence goes on from NC_143483.1 coordinate 33,137,272, forward strand.
CTTACTTTCATTTTGGCTTACCTGCACGGGTGTCATGCGAAGTATCCAACTATGGGTAAGTGTCTTTCACAACTTTAACTCTTATCAGCATAGGTTTCCCCTTTGCGCTGACAGTGGAGTTTTTATTACCACTTTTTTTTATTATATATATATAAATTCAAAGCATGGCAATGTGATGGACGCATTTGCTCAAACCACTACCACTTCCAAACTTAAAAAGTGGAAGCGCTTCTGCCGAAAAACTAAAAACAAACTCATCAGGAATGTGGTAACAAATGTTTGAGCAGAAGTTTACACATGATAAAACTTAGACTGTCAAACCTTGAAGAAGTTATTAAAATAAGGTGAGCCTTGCGATGTTTAGTTAGCGAATGTAGTGAATTATAAGTATCATCATGGATGCTAATTTTTCAACGCAAAGAAAGGCAAGCTGACAAAAGAGTACTTCAAAAGGATAATGCATAAAAGATAACGAGAAAAGAACCTTCGAGTAGAATAACACTTACGACCATACTTTAGAATTCATGCAGTCATAGCCATGCGTTGAATGATGGAGAGGATTCTTCCGTTGAAACTACGCACCAAGGATAATTCTTATCGCACTTACAGGAGCGAACACACACCACATCCAAGAAAGCAGCCGCAAATCCAAAATAACAATAATCAAATAAATAAACTAAACTAGGAAAGCAAGGTAAAGATAGAGTAGAAGACGTCCCTGGAGAAATTGGAGTGAAGCCACCGCAAGGAATCTTCCATGCAGAAGATTGATCTCAACTGCTTAGGTCAAGAGACTTGTCCTGACCATTGGAACTTCCGGCAATTATTGGTCGCATGTTGGTTGACACGCGCCTATAACTGCTTTCAGCTCATGCGACAGATAGCCTTTTTATCTTAGGGTCAATATTAGCTTTCGGCGCATCGCCTACACTTCAAATATTGTTTGTAACTTGGTCGCACAAGCTACAATACGCCCAAGATAAAAAAGGGTGCTTGTGAAAACACAAAACTCAACAAACTATTAGCTATCAAGTCCCCGACAACGGCGCCAAAAACTTGATGGGTGGAAAATGGAGAGTAAATAAGCGTTCATCTTATGATATGTGTTCATTCTCTATGCGTCGATGGTCATGCGTTGGACTAAGAAATATACAAGATGCGCTTAAGAATATATGCGATGACCATGCATTCCTGCCACAAGTTTTCTTGCTTTCTCACTAAGTATAACGGGATCGCAAGTTTCTCGGGGTGATCGGAGGTCGAACTCAGGGATTTGTAACTAAATGCTGTGAATTAATGTGTTTACGGCCATGAATAAAAGAATAATGAAGTTAAAGGACTATGCGCTACTCTTACTCCTAACTAAACAGATTAAGCAATGGAAGTATGACTATGAGAACTGGTAGAGACGCGACAACTGTTAGCGCATAATAAGATGCATGGAAAAATAGAAAAAATGGTGAAAGGGATAGCTTCACTGCATCATTAAGCTTGATCGCAAGGGTAATCCCAGCCACCACAAGTTATGCGATCATGCTATACACAAATATACGCATGCGATGCATATGTGAAAATGTTGATAGAGCTTATATCTAAGTCTCTATTCTTGCTTATGCGATCTAACACACATAAGACAAGGTGACCGCATACCACCATATCCTATTTCTAGGGCACATGCGATGTGTAAACAGCAATAGAATTTATGTCTAAGTTTCTACTTCTTGCTTATGCGATTCTAATCCGACTCTCTCTAGTCTAGATTCTATCTTTAGACTACTCTCTCAAGTATGTCCAAGGGGTGAATGATGCACTCATAAGACAAGATGATCACATAAAGCATGGTTGAACATAAGATTATTCCTATCTCTAGGAACACTGCTTACTTTGCTTAGTGAGTTCCACTACTTACCCTCTAGGGCAGTTAGTCGTCTCTGATCAGCTCATAGACAAGCGTTGCTAAACCCTCACACTAAGCAAAGAGGATTTACTCACTATACTCGCGCAACGCACACCTCTCGATGATTTTCTACATGCTTCATATGTCTATGCCGCATGATTGAGTATGCGATACTCTCGCAATCTTACGTAGTTCGTTGCAATGAAAGTAAGGGATGATAAAGTAGAAGTTAATGAAGATGGAGTCGAAGGAAATAAAAAGATGCATTGATTACAAAATGTATTAATGTCTTAAGCCAAAATGTAACATAATACAAAGATAGAAGATAGATGGAGGGCTAGATGTAGGCAATCTTTTGCTTCTATCAGATGTGTGTCAAGCTACCGATGGTGCCATGGAAAGGCGATGGAGTAGTCTCTCTCAAGATCTATCTCCAGAAAAGCTCCGGTCGTCACTCAGAATGGGTGAAGGAATGAAGAACTCTCAAAGAATGTCTTCTCACGCTCTCATCTGTGATCACAAGGATCTGCCTTAAGGCAGAAGCTCGGATCCTTTGAATTTGGGCTCTAAGGCTCCATTTATAGAGCTCAATCATCGACAACATTAATGGTTTCGCTTTGAATCTCTGCCACTAACGGCATGATGATCCTGCTATAAACCTCTGCCACTAACGGCGCGGTAGGTGAAATGTCAACATCATCTTCTCGGTACTCCCAAAGTAATGCGTTCATGCTTATTTTTGCCAAAATACGATCGCATTCCACCAACCTTACGATCACCCTTCTATCATGGTTATTACTTTGTAACTACAACATCCATGTGATGAACGTATGCAATCACCCTTGCGATGGTCTGGGATTCACCACATGCAATCGATTCCTGCGATAGCTATAAAAATAAACATTTTGACGCAGAATAACGCATAATATTGTGTTAGCAAAGATTTCCTATGCTGATCAATGCAAGCTCACTTTTCACATGAATTCTTAGTATAATCACCGCATATTCTATTTGTTAACCCTCATAATTCTAAATAAAATGCTTCAATAACTTGTATTTCTACCAGTTATGAGTGTGCCTGTACATTGAGAGACCACTTGATTTCAATATTCGATCCCTCGATGCTCGATGCATGATACATGATGGCCTTTGCTTGATGTTATATCCTCAATGTTCAATGTTCTCTATATCTTACTCAATACTCGATACTCGATACACGATCCTTGATACCATCCTGACTTTTTGAATTCTTAAGTACCCATTTAAAATGTATTGCATGATTTTAACTCCTTTCATAATATTTTTGCCAGATCTCTCTCGTATTTCCCGTCTTTATCAGAGGTTGGAATACACCTTTTGAATTTGATTCTCTCTGCAATAGGTAACATCGTTTCTCTTTTTGGCAGTTCACCATTTTTTTGCTTTTTATTTCAGTTTTTTTTTTCATTTGCATGTAACTCGTTTCTGATACTCATTTGTTTTAGTATTTACATTACGTTTTTCTTTTGGAACGGTCGAGTTCGAAGTATTATTTCTTTTTAGTTTCGATTTTCATATCTTTTGCATTTTTGACCCACAAGATTAGAGTTTAATGTTTGACTAGGATTATGTAAATAAGGTGGAATATCAAGCAACACCATTCAAATCAAGTATCAATCATCGATCATTGAGTCTCATGTAGTGAGTATCTTTTATCATACAATGTGTATCGTGTATCGTGTGTCATGCATCAAGTATCGAGTATCATGCATCAAGTATCGAGTATTTAACAAAATGTTAAATTTCTCTTTTTTGTTCTTCAATGCAATATGGCTAGATAATTCAAGATTGGTGCTCGAGATCGGTTTCCAGGCCAAGCTATTAGCTTTTCCTCTCATGTTGAAGTTGCGAATAATATTTTGAAAGAGAAGCTTACCACCACTCAGCTTGCCCTCATCAAGAATTTTTTTTTTTTTTTTTGGATGGTTTGTAGATATGGACATTATTTTCAATAACCCACTAGTCCATTATATTTTATGAATGGAGGTGGATGAAAATAGGAAGGATAAAATGACGTTCGATCTGAATGGTATGATTGTAACCTTCTCTAAAGAAGAATTCCTATTGGTGACAGGATTGTGGCAGTCACCTAATCTAGTAGTTGTGAAGAGGGTTGAAGGTGAAGCGGTTGGATCATTATGCAATAAGTACTTCAAAAATGATTTTGTAGGGGACATTCACATTGGTACCTTAGAGTCAATGTACAAAAAGATGGAGTTAAAAAATGTCATGAATATTGTAAAGATGACATTGGTCTATTACACTAAGTTGGCTATGATAGAAAAAGAGAATAACATGGCCAATGTTGACAAGAAGTTATTCATTGATGTGGAGAATTTGGAGTACTTCAATAGTACGGACTAGGAAAATGTATTAGGGGAGAAGACATTATAAGGACTACAAAAAGGATTGAAAGGTAATGTTGAGAACTACAAGCAGAGGTCCAAGAACAATAAGAACTACATTGTTAGGTACAACTCATAAGGATTTCCTCATGCATTCAGGTAATATCCTCTACTTAGTTGGTAACTATGATGCATATCACTACTTTTCATGCCTTGGAATCGTGTATTAATTATGGTAGGTGTGAGCATACGAGATCAGATTAACGATAGCTAGAAATGTTACAACCCGATTGAATGGAGATGTTGTACTTCGATTCTTGAGATAAGAGTGTACGCACTCACTACCGACCAAAATAATGTAGCAAGACGTGCTTGACTCTAGCGAGGTTAGTAGTACTTAAGTAATATTTATGTATTTAAAGTCGTGTCAATTTTGTATGTAACTCATATTGTTTCGTTGTTTTGTGTAAACAGTGATCACTCTCACGTTTATCATGTCTGACGTTAAGAAGCAATACATGGACACTCAAGTTGAGGAATAACCCATTTACTAACCCAGTGATGTTGTGATGAGCCCATTAGAATCCTACATATCACACCACAATGAAGATGTTCATAGTCATTCAGGTGACTATGAGATTCACAAGCATAAGATTCGGGAGTTTGAGACTTAAGAATCCGATACATACAATCCTGAGGCTTACAAGCACGTGACGCACCGACCCAATACTCATGAGCTTGAGACGTATGGCCCGATGCCCACTAGCTAAAGCCCACGAGGGGTGTGGGTATTTGTAGAGCTCTATAACATGAATGTTAGGGTATCGATGATGGAGCATATATTGGAGGATGCGCAGTCAGACTTGAAACAAGTAAAGTTTGACATGAATGAGATGAAGGCCAAGATACAAACCATCACCAGTTTACTTCAATCATTGTGTCGGGTATGTAATACTATGTAATATGTTCTAATGTAAATCTAAAACTTGTTTTTTTTTATCTAACATATTTCTTTAAACATATAGGCCAATGGTGTATGGAGTAACGATGTCAAGAACACCCGACATGAGTCACATGAAGGTGGTGGAGACCTCAACACAGTTCCTACCAAGACACTTAGCAGTTTAAACTAAGCCACTGAAGAAGCCCATTCATCCACCTTCATTCGAGCCACTACCCACCGAGTCCATTCCTCCACTGCCATCCGTCCTCCTTCCCACTAACTCCATTCCTCCACTACCACCTAAGCCACTTCCCACCGAGTCCACCCTTCCTCTAAAACCTATTGAGCCTATTATTCCTCTAACATCTATCGAGCTTCCTTTAGCACCAACTGAGCTTCCTCTAGCACCCATCGAGCTTCCCCAAACACCCACCTTCTTTTCTCTAGCACCTACCGAGTCCATTCTTCCTCAAGCATCCTCTAGTACCCTATCATCTTATGGAACATACAAGCATGCAGTAGAAGTAATTTGAATCAATATGCACTCTAATTACATTTAATTTGAGTTATAAAAGCATGCATGAAAAGAATTTCATAGAATATGGTTTCAGAACATATACCTTTGAAGAAATTCCTCTGAATCCTTGCTCCTCTCTACGAATTGGACTTTCAAATCAACGGTGACCCACCAAGAGAGTCTTCCCTACTATTCTCCAACTTAGATTTGAATGGTGGAACTCAGATTTGAAGTGAATTTGTATATAGAATTGGAGAGGGTTTGAGAGATAGAGAGAATTTTGTTGAATTTCAAAAATTCAGTTTCATCATCATCCAATTCAGACATTTTGAGCTTTTTATGTATCATATACATGCAAGCACTCAAGCTATCAGCCACATGACACTTCAAATGACAATATTGAATGGGCTAGATGTTGGCATTTGGGATTAATCTACTTCAACACTTCAAAATTTGGGTAATCCCACTATTGAATAATTAATTTTCAATTTATATTGATTTAATTCGAAATTAATCAAATACAAACTTCAATTTCTAAAATTGAATTTGAAAATTGAAAATTAATTTGATTTTTAAATAATTAAACAAATTTAATTAATTAATTAATAATTTAATATCAAATATTAAATTAATTAAACACCTCTATTATACATGAATCCTATTCATGTAATTAATATTTAAATCAAAATTTAAATATTTTAAACTCTCCAATTACGTTTAATTTCGATGAATTAAACGTTAATTATATGGAATATAATTATCCAAACCCTAATTTGAAATTGATCATTTCAAATTCAAATCCTGATTTAAAATTTGTACACTTCAAATTTAATTTCCAAATCAAATTTGAATGCTTCAAATTCATTCAATATACTAATCCAAGATTTACGAGCTAGTAGAAGAACCTTATGGACCTACAGATCATGAGCTCCAACGATTTGAGATTAATTGGCTAAACACTTTAAACCGAATTAATCAATATTCGTTAGCTACCGAAACACACCACTATAGCTCAGTAGTTGCACTCTCCTCATTGTAGATATATTTCTATCCACTTGATATAACCATAATCAGTAAGTCGATCCTTCATAGGTTATTCATAATCACGGTCAGGTCAATTGTTGTTTTATCCCTGAAATTATATCTTGCTTCTTAAGTCCCACTAATACTCTAATGAATAATTGGTTTGTGATCCAATCATTAAACCAAGTCCCTCTAGGGCAATTGAGAGAGTGGGGTCCCTTGTTCAAGACTTGGATTCAGTACTCAAGAGAAAAACCTCTCTACTATTCCTAAATCGGGTAGGTGTGAATTTCGTCTTACACCCTATGTCCTCAGCTATCTACCCGGTCTTACCCTTGAAATCGGAGGCTTATTAAGCCGATGCTATTGAGTCAACCCTCACTTATGAAAATCTAAGGATAATACCAAATAAATAGGAATTCATAGTTAGCTTAGGATTAAGGTCGAGTTATCTAGGTCATCGATTTGAAACAGTCAGTTTTGACAGTAAACAATGTTATAAAGTAAGAGTGACTTATTTCTTGGTCTGATCTTATGCAAACTCATTGCATAGAATGCCTTGGATCTTCATGCCAATACATGAATGAATCAGGATCACTTCGTTTTTAAGCACTTTACAACAAATTGTAACAACTACAGAGTGGGCCACATCCGATAGTATTACTAGAATAAGGCACCCAACCTTATTCATATACTATAGATTGTTTTGGCTATTTACTCGAACTTGATCCATCTTTATGTCATCACATAAAGTTCAAGTATTCATGTAATAGTCATGAATCTTAAGTTTATTGGATTTAGTCTTTACGAGTGCAATTTACATATTCAACAACAGTTTTATTGAATATACGTCAATAACATCTTTAATGATAATAGAAAATGTTTAACATTACAAACTGCGAGTTTAAGGACATACAACCCAACATCATCCTCCCTTCTGATCGAGTCTTTCGTGATACCACTTCTACCTCCATCGACCGTACAACATCTTGAGTTGCTTTCGTTTAAACCTCCGACCAAGAGGTTGAAAATTAAGGTTAAGGATGAGCCTAAGATCAATGATAACGTGATGGTCAAGGTCGAGTCGAAGGTCGAAGAATCTTCTACCAATGTTAAAGATGATGACAAACCGAGACGTACGGGTAGGAAGAGGAAGACTCCACAACCATACACCTCTCTAGTAAATACAAGTAGGAAGTTATCCAGGAGATACACTGATCTAGGTATTTGTCTACCCGATAAGCATGGTTTGATCCCCTACGATCCAAAAACTCCAGTGCTAGAGGATGTCATGAAAGAATTTATGGGGTGGCTGACTAGTGTGGATATGGGTCCTCATTAGTGTGCACAGGTCCTCTGTTTATGAGAGGTTATACCATGAAGCAACTGTTTCAGGAGTTCATCAAAGAGAATGAATGGGTCGAAAACGATGTAAGACATATCTCTTGATGCGTTTATTAATTTTGCATATGTTTAATAACTTCTATATGTCTTATTACATGTTCTTGATGCCCTATTGTTTCTCCAAAGAAAGTTTATTAGCTGATCGGAGATTTATGTCTATAAATTCATGACATGGCCACCTGGCATCTTGGTATGTATGAACTGTTAACTTCTAAGCCATGCTATACATGCATTTTTTTATTGCATGGCTTAGAAGTTAAGTAATCGAATATGAACTGTTAACAAAGGAAAAGACTATGGAAGTAAGCCGAAGAAGGACATGTATATGGACTTCGTTCTTGGACTGAAATGAATCATCCGTTGGGATGGGCAAATGTTAATTGCGTTTACAGTCCTATCAATTATCGTTTACATTGGATTATGATGGCGATCGATGTGAACATAGCGCGCATATTGTTGTATCACACGTACCCTTCGTACATCTTTATGAAAGATATTTACGTCTTCCTAGTTTTAAAGTTTTTGCCATAAATCTCGTGATTTGTAATGTATAAACAAATTATTTATTTAATAAAATAAAGAGCTATTTTATTTGACATTTATACTTACATAACTTAATCCAATAAACTAATATCCAAGATTATTTCATGTAACTTGAACAGTATGTGGCTGACATATAGGTGGATCATAATCAAGTGATAATCTAAATAGTCTATAGCATATGGATAAAGTTAGATACCTTATTCTAGTAACACCATGGATATGACCCACTTTGTAATCGTTACAAATGATTTGATCCTAATCGTTTATGTGTAGACATGCGAGTGGAGGTATCATATACAAAGAGTATAAGATCGGATCGAGAAATAGTTAATCTCTCTATGTAACACTATTGATTGAAGAGATTAAATTTTCAAAAGATGATCATATGTAACTCGAGCTCAATCCTAAGTGAGTTATGGACTTCTGCCTATGAGGGCCTGTCCAACATTGATAGCCTCATTCACACCATTCTTACACACAAAAAACAAAAAAAAAGAAGAAGAAGAAGAATAGAACAACTCTCTAACCTACCTCAACATTCACACCTAACCCTAACTATGGTGCATGATCAAGAACCCAATTCTAATATCGGATGGTACATTGGGTGTCTAATTTAAGTGAGGCACATTCCCAATCAAATAACCAAAATCATTGGATAGAATCGGAGTCAGTTATTCTTCGTCCACAACAGAAGGACCACTTTTTATAATAGCTAGGGTCAGACGCGACTCATTTACGAAGGAACATTCCTTTCCATATCCAAAATCGGATGCGACATGTTCGCTATATTTTCATCTACACATGTCACATCACTGGTGTCATTCCCAACCTTTTTTATTGTCACATTTGGATGGAGCACATTCGAAGGTTGGGTAGCATACCTCTCCCATGGGTTATTTTTATTGTTTTCCAATGAGACTGCCGATGGAAAAATATCCGACTCATTCACATCCGCTCCACACATGAGTTGGTATTCTCTCTCTGTGTCACTAAAGGTTTTTTTCGGATTTCTTCAACACTTATGAATATTTTGGGTCAAGTACGATCATACTCTGAAAGGAGAAATTGGACATCATCGTTTTCCATTAAACATACTAGAGAAGAATCAATATCTAACTTATACTTCACCTTCATTATAATGTTGAACTCTGACGAACTAACTTTCATAAATTTATATACTAGATTTCTCAAATTCGGATACATCAGTGTGCTCGAAATTAGGATAACCTTTAAACAACTTCCATTATAAAATTGTTTCATGTCGCCCCATGTACCCCTTATTGCATGAATAGATACTTCTTATCCATCACTAAAAAAAATATCATTAGGAGAAATACAATTTCTAAAAAACAAAAAAAAAAACCTCTTTGCTCTGTCACTCCATCCTCGCTCCTCCCTACCCGCTACTCAATCATCTTTACACGCTACTCAATGCCTATCGAGTCCTTGCTCTTTTTCCTTCTTCTTTGAGAAATGCCACTAATAGTTATTAGTTCATCGCTGGTGAAGGCACTGAACAGTCACACCCTCGCATGCACTCGTTCTCTTAACTACGTTCAAACGTCTCACTTAAGATCAAAAAAAATAAAAAAGATGTTTGCAAGTGTACATTTACTAACTTGAGGTGTGCAATTGATGTCTACAATGATCCAAATGCCTTCCTATTTGTTGATATTTTTCAAATATTGCAAGTGTGCCATGATGGGTTTTGTTTTTTTAAGGAACGTGAGTGAGTTTAAATTTTTTCAGAGTAATTTCCAAATGGTGTGTTGTGTTAGTTGTTTGTTAATAGCAAAATTATTTCACTTTTCATCAAAGTGATCTAAAAGGAATATGGGAATTGTCGAAAATTTTCTGTAATTGTGTATGTTCGTACAAGAGCATTAGCTACATCGCAGAAGGAACATGAAGCATTACAAATCCTATCACAAATGTAATTGGTAAGCATCGAAGAACGAGCACTAAGATTATTTTATCGAGCGATGAGTATGTACTTAATCATACAAAAAGTCAATATGTGTCATATATCGAGCATCGTGTGACCTTCTTAACATAAAGGTGTGCATTTGGATTTTGGGGACGAATTAGTAAACTCACAGAATGCTAAAACAAGTAGAAGACCATTTTTCATTCAATTTCCAACAGGTGGTCATTTTTCATTTGGGTTCCTAAAAAATGGCCATCCATAAAATTAATAAAAAAAAGAAAAAAAAAAGAAGAAGAAGAAGAAAAAGAAGAAGATACTTAGGGGTGAGGGAATGATTGTGCAGAAGGTCACTGGACCAAATGAAAATTAACCCCAAGTTTCAAAATCAATAAATTTTTGCCTTTTGCTTATGTCATCATCATGTGAAATTAACCCAAAATGCATTATCCTTCTTCATTTTGCATTTTTTTTTTCTTTTCTTTCGTTCTTGCATTTTTTTCATCTTCCTTTTTTTCTTTTCTTTCGCATTTCTTTTTTTGTTTATTTTTCTTTTAAGTTCTTTTCTACGTTCTTCTTCCTCCTTTTTTTTCTTGCATTTTTCTTCTTCTTCTTCTTCCTTTTTTCATGTGTTTTCTTCTTCTTCTTCCCTTTTTATGCGTTTTTTTCTTCAACCATCGAGAAGAGAGAAGGCGAGACCAAGGAGCAAGAGCAAGAAACGAGAGCAAGAATCTGACTTCTTCTTCCTTTTTTCTGCGTTTTTTCGTCATTCTTCTTCTTCTTCCTAAGGAGCGAGATCAAGAAGAGTGAGTTAGACCAAAGAAAAAAAAATACAAGAAACAGGAGCAAGAAATGAGAGTGAGATGAGTTAGACCAAAGAAAAAAAAATACAAGAAACAGGAGCAAGAAATGAGAGTGAGATCCTAATTTTCAGGCTGGATCAATAATTTCATAGCGCGCTTACGTCAACAAAAGGCTAAATTTCATTCATGCTCTTGAAAATGGGTCATCCGTATAAAAAACCTATGATTCTTCTTCATTTTCTTTTTTTTTTTTTTAATTAAATGAATCATCATTATTTATTAGTAATATAGAGAATTTTTCTAGAATAATTATACAAAGGGCCTCCAACTCTTACTCTCTCCTTGTAGTTCGGGATTGATTTAGAGTTTTTGAATTAAAGTTTCATATTATTTTGTTAGTTTTTGGTGCTCTAACTTCACTTAGATCATTTCAAACTCTTTCTAAATATTGAACCTAGTTTATGATTCTTGAAAACTCTCTGTTATAGTTCGAACTAATTAGTGTTGAGTTAAGGTTTAATATTGTGTTTTTACTAGGTCTTGAAGGAACCTACTGAAGTAGTGAAGCTATCAAGCAGCTAATTGACGTTTGTGTTAGGGTTGATGCCCTAAATCTCGTGGGTCTTGTAGTTTGTAATTGTAATGTACAAACGATTTATTTATTTAATAAAATATGAAAGATTTTATTCAACATTTAGTAGTATTAACCCACAAAATCAATAAACTAACATCCAAGTTTATCTTTTGTAGCTTAAACATATATAAACATACAGGTGGATCATGTTTAAGTGATAACCAAAATGGTCTGTAGTAGATGGATAAGGCTGGATACTTTATCCTGATGTATCCTGGTGATACTACGAATATGACCCGCTTTGTAGATATTATAATTGTTGTAAAGTGCTACAAATGATCTGATTCTGATCATTTATGTGGAGACATGTGAGTGAGAGTGTTCTATACAAAAAGATTTGTATAATACCGAACCACGAAATTAATAGTCTCATTATATAACGTCATTAATAATAGAGACTTACATTTCACCAGGATGACCATAGGTGACATGACCTAAATCCTGAGTAAGTTGTTAACTCCTGCCTATGAAGGCAGTCCTTTGATTTGTATGGATGAGAGTGGCCAAATGACCGACTCAATAAGCCTACCATTTTGGGGATTCATCTAATTGGGGAGTTGGGAACACAGCTACATAAGACGAAATTCACTCCTTCTCTAATGTTGAGGTAAGTAGACAAATTGCTCCCTTAAGAGCTGATTCCAGGGCTTGAAAAATGTGGCGCTACACCTTTTCTTGGCCATAAAGGGATTTGGTCACTGTTGGACTATGATTTATTATTCATTAGAGGAATCAGTGGTGCTTAAGAAGTTAGATGTAACTATAGGGGAAAAACGGTAATTTTGGCTCAACTATACTTACGAGCAATTTGTAAAGGGTCATCGCACTGTTGATTGATTATATCCAATGGACGCAAAAATATATTTGTAGCGCGAAGAGTGCAGATGTCAATCTTTAGTGAAGTGACCAACAATTAATGGATGTTGGAACAATTTAATTAAATGAGTTTAATTAATTATTCAAGTACTAGTGAAGCTTCAATCTACAGGTCCATAGATCCTCTCTGTAGCTCAACAGGGATTATTGAAAATTAATTTTGGATTAATTTGAATTGTTCAAATTAATTGAGGGAATTAATTATATGTGATATAATTAGTATAATGTATTCCATACACTATAGTATAAAGTATATTTTTAGAGGACTTAAGCATTTGAATATGATTCAAATATTAATTATATGGATGGAATTCATATAATTAAATTTAATATTAATATGATTTATATTAAATTTCATGCATTATTGAGAGAAATAAAAACTATAGGTTATATTGTATTTAATACAATATAAAAACGATTGTGTTATATTTGATATAACATATAGTTTAATATATATAATATGATAAGGTTGTGTATATATATATATATATATATATATATATTAAATAATTTGTTATTTATTAAATTATTTTTATATTATTAAATTAATTTTATATTATTAAATTAATTTTTTTAAATTAATTTGAGAGGGAGTTGTAACACCCTCCCCTCTTTTCTCTCTGGTGGAAGATGTGAATGGTTGTTAAGTTTTCCACATTTTCATGTTCTTCATAGAAGATTATGGAGAAGGTCTCTGTTAGTTTATTTTTCTAGGAACACCCTGTTGTTCTCCTAGAACACACTCTTAAAAAAAAATTTCTTTCAAATCTCTCTCTTCTTTTACCCAAAAGATCATAGAGCCCACATCTCCTGTGATTCTCATCCCCTACAGATAATATAGAAGAATCTCTTTTGGTAGTGTCCACGTTGAGGGTTGTTCCTATACGAATTGTTCGTGACCAGTTCGAGGTAATACGTGAAGACTTTTGGTTATTCAAAGGTAAGTTGAATTCTAACTCTTCACCCTTCCCCCTTTGTTTTAGCATGTTGTAATTTTTATGTTTATGCATAATCTTATATTCTGTGTAATTTTAATCTCTTCAAAAATGAAATTGGGGCGATCCCACTTTTGCAGTAGACCTCACGGTTCCTTTAGTTTGGTTAGCGATAAAAATTATTGTATTATAGTTACTCGTTATAATACCTTGTTGTATTTAGTTTTTGGTAAAAACCTTTACCAAGTATAGTTATTATTTTGCTTGTATTTGTCCCTTTGAGGGTATTTGATAGTTTCTTGTGTGTGTGTGTATATATATATATTGTAAAAACGTTATTAGCTTTATCCTTATATATGAAAGTTCTTATTCATGTTTGTACCGATTTTGTATTAAAATAGGATTAGTTGATGATGGAAATCACAAGGTTCAAAAAAGTAACAAACTATCAAGACATGTATTTTATTGATAATATAAAAGTGTCATATATAAAAAAATTTGTGACAACAAAATGTGTCGTTATAGAAAGTTTGTTGACATAAAACATTTGTCATGGTTTTGATATTCTTGAAAACAGGATGTCATGGTTTAGATATTCTTGACAAGAAAAAAATGTCACTACATATTCTTTTTTGACATTTTATAGTTGTCGTCAATACTCATAATGCTACAAAAATTACCCAATTTTGAATCAATTGATGACAATGATAACATATCATAGTATATTTGACAACGGTAGTTTATAATTGTTCGATGTTGACAATTATTATTGTCATTAGAAGACTAATTATGACATTTTTCAAAAACCGTTGTTGATGCCCGTACTTTTACAATCATTACAAAGACTAAAAATAATTGTCACAAATTTTAAATATGACAGTTTTTAAATGTCATGGAATCACATTTTTGTTGTAGTGTCAAGTGTGAAGGACTGTGATGTCCAATGCAGAAGTGACATTGTTCCCAAATTTTTAGATTTCATAGAATTTAAAATTACAGAGAAAAGATTATGCAAAATAACAGAATTTACAAATGCTTAAGGAATTAGGGAAGAAAATTATTCCCCCTTGAAGAACCAAGATCTTCATGAATTTTCTCCTTGATTCGATCATGAACACTTCGGTCTCCAAAAACCTGCAACAACCTAAATGGTCACCACCATAAGAGAACCTTCTGTATTCTCATTAAGGGATAAGAATAAGCAAGAGTTTGTGGACTCTGCTATCTTTTGGGAGAGGGAAGAAATTTTGAGAGGAAGAGAATTTTTTATTATTTTTCTGTGTGTTCTAAGAGAATGGCAGAGATCAGTATGTGAAAAAAACATCAAAAGGACGAAGATGAAGATCTTCAGCCAACCCACAACATCACGATTAAACCTGGGACAATTAATTTCAAAAAATTAATTTAATTTTATTCAAAATAATTTAATAAATAATAAATTATCTAATATATATATATACCTTATCATATAGTATATATTAAACTATATAACATATCAAATATAACACATAACCTATAATTTTAATGTTCTATCAAATACAATATAACCTATAGTTTGAATTTTTTTCAATAATGCGTGGTATTTAATATAAATCCAATTCATGTTAAATTTAATTATATGAACTCATCCATACAATTACTATTTGAATTATATTCAAATATTTAATTTCTCTCAAAATAAACTTTATATTATAATGTATCAAATACATTATATTAATTATATCACATATAATTAATTTAAATTAACTATATCATATGTAATTAATTTCCTCAATTAATTTAAACAATTCAAAATAATCCAAAATTAATTCTCAATAATTCTTGTTGAGCTACAGAGGGGACCTTATGAACCTGTAGATTGAAGCTCCAATGGTACTTAAATAATTAATTAAACTCCTTTAATTAAATTACTTAACATCCATTAACTGTTGGTCACTTCACTAAAGACCAACAGCTGCCCTCTTTGCACTACAGATATATTTCTATGTCCATTTGATATAACCAGTCAACAGTGCAATAACCTTTCACAAATTTCTCGTAAGTACAGCTGGGTCAAAGTTACCATTTTGCCCTTGTAGTTATATTTAACTCCTTAAGTACCATTGATCCCTCTAATAAACAATAAGTCATAGTCTAACTATGACCAAATCCCTCTCGGGCTAAGAGAGTGTGTGGTGTCACATTGTTCAAGTCTCGGAATCAGGCCTTAAAGGAGTAATTTATCTACTTACCCCGATATTAGGAATGAGTGAATTCCATCTTGTGTAGCTGTGTTCCCAACTTCCCAATCAGATGAATCTCCAAAATGGTAGGATTATTGAGTTGGTGATCTAGTCACTCTCACACGTACAAATCAAAGACCGCCTTCATAGGCAGGAGTACACAACTCACTCAGGATTTAGGTCATGTCACTGATGGTCATCCTAGTGAAATGTAAGCCTCTACTATTAACGACGTTATATAATGAGATTAACCATTTCATGGTTCGGTCTTATACAAATGTATAGAATGCCTCCACTCATATGTCTCCACATGAATGATCAGGATCAGATCATTTGTAGCACTTTACAACTATTATAACATCTAAAAAATGGATCGTATTCGTAATGTCACCAGGATAAGGTACCTATCTTTATTCATCTACTACAGATCATTTAGGTTATCACTTAAACATGATTCACATGTATGTATCTACATACATGTTTAAGCTACAGAAGATAATCTCGGATATTAGTTTATTGGTTTTGTGGGTTAGTGGGTTAATGCTACTAAATGTAGAATAAAATACCTCATATTTTATTAAATAAATAAATCGTTTGTACATTACAATTAGAAACTACAGGAACCACGAGATTTAGAGCATCAAACCCAACAAAGTGAACTTTTGAATCAAGCATAGACGTAGAACATGTACTTCTAAATTGTAGCGTGTGGGTAGTTCTCAAGATCGAATGGGTAAATTGACAACATGCTATCGTAAGCAGAAGCTCGTTTTTTCTTCGTATCTCAACTGTGGGTTATTTTTCATTTGGGTCCCTAAAAAAAGGTCATCCATACAAAAAAAAAAAAAAAATCCAAATTTTCTAATACTACAGTAATACCATATTCCCTGTGTTTATACTATAAATTTGTCTTTATAAATACTAATGGACCCCACATTAATTTTAATGGGTCCCGCTCTATTTTTAAAAGCATACTGACGTGACACACAAAAAGTGAAAGTAGTATGAAAAATTATACATGTTGTTGGGTTTTATGCCTTAAAACTTGTGGATAGTAAATGTAAATAATTGACTATCATCAGTAAAGAGTTATCGATATTATTTCAATAAGTGTTATTGCTTGTGTTGTATTCATTTTGTCTTAATAACTCTAAATCTAATAAACTAACATCCTAAGATGTCTTGTGACTCTTGAACTGTATGTGGAGACATACACGGATCAAACTTGAAAATAGTCATCAAAAATAGAATTCAGGTTGTTTGTCAAACATATATTTGCTAAAGTCAATAAATGTAAAAACATAAAATAGAATTTGGATCCTCTATCAAACTACAGACCCTAATTCATTAATTTGCAAGCATGAAAATAGTAAAATAGTAATTTTATCAATATATTTCAAAGGAGGGGGAACAATAAACCAAAATATATCCTAACAAAATTTGGTAAACAATTTTAGAAAATATTTCTTGAATGAAAAATGATTTAGTACAACAAATGTGAAATGCATGAAAATTCGAACATTCAAATTCACAAAATGAGTAAATATAAATCACCATTGAATCATGTTCATGTCAGCAATATTGAGAAATGTAAATAAGGAACATTTACAAAATAAGTGTTCCGAACCCTTTGTTTGTGTTAGGAAACCATTTTTCATAATTTTAATTCTCGCTCTCGCTTCCTATTTTTTCTCCCACTCCACTCTTCTTCGCAACCCTTCTCTTCCTCTCTTAGCTTCCTCTTACTCTCTATCATGATTTATGTTAAAGGTTCAATCAAATCAAGAAGTTGTTGCCAAAATAAAGGAGCGAGAGGGAGAGGAAAGAGTGGGAATAAGAGTGAGGATAACATAGAAAGCGAGAACAAAAGTAAAAATAAAGAGCTAGAGTGAGGGGAAAAAATAGGAAGAAAGATTGAAAGAATAAGATCAATCTATCATATTTCGAGAAATTCTATCTAAGAAGAAAATTATAAAAAAAAATGGAAAAAAACTATATGTATTAAAAGATAGAGCTCAAGTTGTCATTCACGTGGAATATAATCACTCCTTACATATCAAAGTGTGTTGAAGCAATCTCGTAAATCATATATCTTGCTAAAAGTTCTAATTAAGTTTAGTCTCTTATGATATGATACTCAAATTTTGTATTGAAACCTAAATGAAAATCTTAAAAAGTTATATATATAAAAGTTAGTTTTTTAACATAAAGTTTTTTTTTAAATTGAAAGAAACCAGACATGAGGATTTTCATGAGCAGCGGAATGATCATTCCAAATTCTATTTGAAATTGAACACTAACAATTACAGTCAACAAACGGAAACTAACTGGTCATACAACATACGAAATTACAGCATGCTTTACAATAAGATCAAGGGATAGAACATCACACCTTTGAAAACTCATCTTCAAACACCTTTGATCATGAACGCTCGTTCAATCTTCAAGACTGCAACACACAAATGCTCGAATACAGCGACCGCAACACATCACAATCAACAGCAAACTTGAACTCAACGAACGACCTCCAAAACCTCAACTCAGTCGAGTTGAGTAAGACACCACCACAATGGCTACCTTGGTATTCTCAGTGTAAGATTCCAGAAGTGTGGGGTCTGTGTGGACTTGGTTAGAGGAAGAGACTGAAGGAATAATAATCGTGTAAACGATTGAGCAAGTGAGAGATAAGAAGTGTCTAACGTATAGACAAATGCTCAATCGTTTAGAAGATGACAAGCTATCGTATAGCAAAAGCCTCGCGATTGTTTAGAAGATGACCAGCTGAGTGAATTATCGTGTAGTGTCACTCCACGATCGTTTAGTCTCTCTTCAGCTATTGTTTAGTGAATCCAATTCACTTGACAGCAACTCCGAGAGTTTTTTCGAGAATAGCAACTCTTGCAAATCTCAAATCTACTAAATTTAGGAAAACATTTTTCCTTTTTATCTCACGGTTATCATGAAACCACCAATAACCTCTCACTCAATTGGTTATTAGAGAAAAATAGATAATTATCCAATAACTAATATTATTATAAATATATATGATAACCAACTTACCATACTATATTTATAACCTATAGTTTTAATATTTCATCTTATGAAATATATAAACCATAGCTCTTTTTCTATTTCATGGTACTTAATGTAAATCTCATTTACACTAATCCTCCACTTGATGTATCTCATACATCACACTGATCATATCATGTATAATCGAATTACTTCTTGTCAATTTGAACATTTCAAATAAACTCCAAGAACTGATTCTCAACTTAAATCAATTGAGCTACCAGGGGGACCTTATGGACATGTAGCTTGAAACTCCAATAGTACGTGAATAACTGACTAAACTCTTTAGTCACGGGATCCACCATTCGTTAACTTTCAGGACTCCACTAAAGATCGACAGCTGCATTCTCCTTACTACATATATATTTTGTGTCCATATCAACCAATCAACAGTGCGATAACCCTTCACAGATCGCTCGTAAGTACAGCTGAGCCAATAACCGTTATGCCCCTGTAGTTACATCTAACTTCTTAAATACCATTGTTCCATCTAATGAACATAAGTCATAGTTCTACTATGACTGAGTCCTCTCTTCTAAAGAGAAGTTGTGGCCACTATGTTCAAGACCTAAAATCAGCCCTTAAGGGAGCAACCTATCTACTTATCCTTGATTCGGAGAAGGAGTGAATTTCATCTTATGTAATTGAGTCCCCAACTCCCAAATCAGACAAATTCCCAAAAAGGTAGGCATGTTGAGTTAGCGATCTAGCCACTCTCACCCATACTAATTAAAGGACCGCCTTCAAAGGCAAGAGTTCCCAAAACACTCAGGATTGAGGTCATGTCACCTATGGTCGTTTAGGTGAGATGTAAGTCTCAAGTATCAACAACGTTATATAATGAGACTAGTCATCTCATGGTTCGTTCTTATACAAACTCTTTGTATAAGACACCTCCGCTCGCATGTCTCCACATGAATGGTCAGGATCTACCATCTGTAGTAGTTCACAACACTTGCAAACCTCTACAAAGCGGGCGGTATCCGTAGTGTCACAAGGATCAGGCATCCCTCCTTAATCCTTATACTACAATTCTTTTTAGGTTATCACTTAAAGCATGATCCACTTGTATATCTCATATACATGTTTAAGTTTACATACAATAACCATGGAGCTTTGTTTATTGGATATGAGTAAATGTCAAATAAAATGACTCTTATTTTATTCATAACAATGTGGACAGTTTACAAACTACGAGACTCCGGGAGAATTAGGACACCAATTCCAATAAAAATTATTTTAAAACAAATATTAGGGAGTATTTGAATAATTAATATATTATTTAATGGTTCAAATAACACAAATTTAACATACGTCTTCAAACATATTAAAATTATTGGGAAATCGTTTTAAATAAAAAGAAAAAGTACTGGAAATATTTTAAAATATAGCAAAATGTCACAATCTATTAGTGATAGACACTAATTGACACTGATAGACATCTGTTAATGTCTAACAGTGTTTATCAAGGTTTATTAGTGTGTATCAGACAATGATACTTTCTTCAAATATAGCACAAGTTGAACTTTTACAATTGTGCTTTATATGACTTTTGAACTTCTTTTTTTAGAAGGATATTACATTTGAACTTAGGTTGTTGGATTTGGATTATGCCTTTTATTTATTTTTAAAAAAAATTAAATTTTACTAAATAAAACAAATTTAACATACATCTTGAAAAATGTTGAAAGAAATTCAAATATAGTATAAGTAGAACTTTTATTGTTTGTATTGTATAATATATTTGAACTTAGATTGGATTTGAATTATGCCAATTCTATAAATTTTGAACTTTTTGTAATGTTTGAAAATACACCAGTATATTAGTGTATTTTATATATTATATTAAACTGACAAAATGAGCATAATTTAATTGATATAAAAGTTTGTACTATCGATTTTGTAATTTGAAATTATGCATGTCAGTGTGTATTTTGTACATCAATTTTTCGTTAAATTAAAACATTGTAATATTTTGTGAAAAACTTAGTTAAATATTTATATAAAATCAAAATTGGGGTTGGAAATACTAATAATTTTCATCCCCAATCATGAAAAAAGCAAGTGAAATATGTGACATTCGAGCGGAGGAAAATAAAAGAAATTGATTGTAGAAATGAATGATTAAAAAAGACGATAAAAAATGATAATTACTACTTATATCAAGAATATGTATATCTTCGATTCACGAGAATTATTTTAAAAGTTAAACTGTGTTTGACTTAGAACAATCTTACATTAAGCAATCTCTAAAAGAATTTTTTTAGCAAGTATGTGAATGAAGATGAAACATATTAGGATCCGTATTGATTTTCCAACGGTCTTTATGCTCTAGAAAACAAGTCAAGTTAAGTAGATATCACATCCAAATCAAATAAAAAGCAGAGGAAATGTCGAATCTGAATTCAAGTCATAATCCATAAATCCTGAACTTGAAGCATTACAAATCTCGACACAAAGTTGGATTTTAATTTTTTTTAATTTATTATTATTATTATTTTTTGTCAATCTCTAAGTCCATCTTCATTGTTCAAGTGATATATGCCAAGTCTTATCTCTAGTGGTCAAATAGTCATTCAATTATCTCTCATTTTAAGTGGTGCTTCAAATCAAACCCATATGTCAACCCATGGTTCTAATCAATCCATCATTTGTGTGAGATTTCAATTTTTTTGTCTCAACTTATGCAACATATTGTCTAATCAAAGCGCCAAAAACTCTTATTCTTTTATTAAATGATATTTTTTTAAAAAAACTAACTAATATTCTTACAACTACACATTGAAAAGCATACATCATGTAAGTGATAATATTTGTTCATGTTGATAGTAAAGAACTAAAGATAACTCACTCTTCCCAATTCATAGAAAATAAATTTAATATTTTTATTTTTATTATTTTTTCATAAATATTGATAATGTTTACTTTTTTATACTTTTTCAAAAGAATTTATCTAAAAGTCCAATTTTTCATTTAGAGTAAATAATCTTTATTGTAATCTATACTAAATTTCAATACATTATCTTTTGTAATCTAGAGTCTATCTACAAATAATTTAGAATATGATATAATGAAAATGATAACAAGAATTAATAAATCAATAATTGTATAGGTTAGCATTCAATTATAATTATTTGATTTGAAGTTATATACATGTCAATTTTATATTATTATAATCTTTAAATTTTATACTTTATTGGTCATGATATCAAATATGGTACCATTCAAATATATATGATCCGTAGTTAGCTATCTCAATATTAAATATATATATATATATTTAATATTGAGATTTTTTTTTTTTGTTGAATAACAAAACACAAACGAGATGGTTAAGCAAAACGTAAACTATAATAACCAATAATATAATATACTTATGGAGGATGATCTTCTAGTCAAATCCCTAACCAGCAATGTTTATAAACATGGAAGAGAAGCTCATAAGCGACAGAATTGCAATCTCGATTGATAAAGAAAAAAAAAACCTAAGGATTACACTACTTTGATGATAAAAATTACAAATGAAATCCACAAAAGTTTGCAGCTGGTTAGCTTAACAAGTTGTTCTCGATCTTTAAGAGATTCTACAAGATTTTGTAATCCACTTCAACCTGTCTCTAACTTCTTAGAAAATCTTTCATGAAAAGCAATCATCTCATTGAGCTCCACTAAACCAATCATGGGCTAGAAGCTTTCTAGCGCGTCATAGTGTATCGCCTTTTGAATCACAAATGATAGTTCATATACCCACCTTATCGTTAACAATGACAACATTAGAGTTCACCTTTAATGCCGCCAAGGAAGAAGGAGACCATCTGGCAACAGATAACATTTTTCTAACTCTCACAAACTACCTAAATCTACATTTTCTAAACTCATATCTTAGGCTACATCATTATAAAATATGAATTCACTTATACTATACGAATTCAAACTTCTAAAAGTTACTCTTTTAGAAAAATGTAAATACAAACAATACAAATTCGAGTATTTCAATCCTAAACCATAAACATTCCTACTTTTCAAACTTGTGAATCAAAGGAAAAGTTAAATACATGTTGACAAATTAGGGGATCATATAATTTATACTAAATAATGATGATGGCTAATATAATTTTTACAACCATTCAAATCAATCTCATCCATAGGTGGATTCCTCTCTTTTCTATTTTTGAATTTTTATTGAGAACATTATTATTATTTTTTTAAAGTTTGTTAATACCTTATGCTTTTGTCATATTTTTCAGGAGGACAATAAAACTACCCCAAAAAATTACAGTTTGGCATCCTCTCATGATTAATCTTTGATTTGAAAATATACTTTTTGAGATATTATTATCTCTGTCATTCTTGACGAGGAGATATGTTGTAATTGTCTTTTCTTTGCTTATGATTCAACTTGCCTAAAAAAAAATTATTAGAAATGAGTTGTGTTGATCCCGTGCGATAACTATTTCATTTCTAACCTTTAGATTTTATAAATTGATCTTATAAAAAGTACATCTATCTATTGATTACTCTGTTTTGTTATTTACTTTTTATAAGTGTTTTCAGATCTTTAACCAAAATTTGAAAACTAAAAAAAATATTTGTTTTTATTTTTGAAATTCTGCAAAAAAAAAAAAAAAAAAAAATCCAATCTTTTAACTTAAAAAGGTAAACACCATAATTAAAACAAATGAGATTTTCAAAAAAAAATAAAAAATAAAACTACAGATTATATCTCATTTGGTAATCATTTGATTTTTTGTTTTTTTTCTTTTAAACATTAAGTTGACTTTTACGTACAAGTTTCTAAGTCTTGTTATCCACTTTCTACTAATACTTTCGAAACTAAATCAAACTTTAAAAACTAAAAAGAAAAAATAATTTTGAAATAAAAATATGCAAATAATTATGAAAAAGGAGTCATAATTAATTACACCATTTTGGTTTAAATTTGAAAGATCATCTCAATCACAAATCACAAGTTGGCCGTCCGTACAATGGGCATGTGAGTTTAGGCATCCCTTGCAAAGGGCACTCAATACCCTCCACCACCCTTCCTTTTTTCAGCTTTTTTACTCTTTTGCCCTTCTCAGCTACCTATTATTACGTCATTATCCCAACTTTCAATAAGCAATCTTAATTTTTGAGTATCTTGGAAATCGCTTTTGAAAAAAGTGGTTTTTCTTATATAAAGCAACTTTTTATACAAGCACCTCTTGAGGAATTACCTACTTGGGAATGTGTCTAGTATTAAGTATTAGCCTCCTAACATCCACTTTGGGAAGGATATTCTAATTGCTCAATAATCCTTTCTTTTAGTACTTAAATTTTTCGATAAAATATCAATTTATATCCATAAACTTCAAGCGAGATAGATCTATAAATGGGTCAGGAGTACGTGCCTCCTTCACATCATGTCGTTTTACTTATATGTACTTTGTTTTTCATTAAATATAAAAAATATGTATTTATGATTTAAATATATATTAACGCGTGCTTTCTCAGATCAAAAGATGGAGTAACAATCTCATAAAATATTAAAATACTTAAAAATTTGTTGTTCTATTAGACAAAAAAAAATTATTTTTTTTCTAATTGAATCTCAAATTTTCAACTTTGTAGCCAATAGTTATATTATATTTTATTGAAAAAAATGTTTGGTAGTACATATTAGGCACACAAATCAAGATTTCAGTGATCTAATAAAATATTTATTGAAGTTTAAGAACTATATATGACACAAATTTAGAAGTTAATAAGCTAAAATTTTAACCTTATATAAAGTTGTGTCCCCTAACATGAATTTTGAATATGTCACTGTTCGTATGCCAGTTAATTATATGCTCTCTTTGGTGATATTATAAGATTTAAATATTATATCAATACATTTAAAATTAATTTATATGAACTTGTGTCCCTTACATAAAATCCTGGATCCACCACTAACTTTAGGACTTGTATTAGATTAAATTTTGAATTAATAATTATATTAGTTTAATCTCTGAATTTTTTAAATTGTATTTGTTTGCACTCATTATTACATTTAAAAAAAATCATATATAACTTATAGTTGTTTCAATTAAACACCTAAACTTTCATAAATGAATCAATTTAAACTCTTAGACATAATTTTCTTTGAAAATCATCCATAATTTTTTTTTAATCGTCCATTTTGTAAAATGGACATCTAAAAAAGTCTACACATATTTGAGAATTAATGCATTGATGATTTTCAAAAGTAATCATAATGAAGGGTTTAAATCGATTGACTTAAGAAAAGTCAAGAATTTAATTGACTCAACTTATAAGTTTCCCACAATATTGTACGAATAGAATCTAGATAAGGGTGTAAACTGATACGATTACGAAAGTTTAGAGTTCAAATTGATACAATTACGAGTTCAAAGTTTTAATTGATTCAAATATTAGGGATATACATTGATATTTGTCCTTTATTTTC
Organism: Benincasa hispida; assembly: GCF_027475165.1. Lineage (NCBI taxonomy): Eukaryota > Viridiplantae > Streptophyta > Magnoliopsida > Cucurbitales > Cucurbitaceae > Benincasa > Benincasa hispida. Next base: position 33,162,897 of record NC_143483.1, read on the forward strand.
TTGAAGTACATGAAAGAATAAATCCGACAATTGACTTGTTGGTGTGGAGGTGCCTATGAAATTGATTGAAGTACTTGAAAGATTATTCTAAACAGACTTTTAAGAGAGCGTTTGGGGTAAGGGATTAAGTTGTAAACAACTTGAAATTATGAAGTATAGAGAGTCGTAAGCTTCTTAAGCCACACCTGTAAGGAGTTAATAAGGTATAATTCTCTCTAAATACACATAGATTAAAATATATAGAGAGAGGTATACATCAAAGAAGATATTGTTGTTGTTATCATATAATTTAACTTTTTTTTTTCAAGACTAATGTTTTTTTCCATAAAAATATATTGTTGTTGTTATCATTTAATTTCTACAAGTGCAAGTTCACAATATTTTGTCTTCTTTAAAAATACATGAGATAAGAGAGAGAAAATGATCACAGATGCATTTTTTTTAGCAGGTTGCCATATGTGGAAACTTGATGAGTACAAAATGCATAATTACAATTATGATACAAAGTAAAATCACAAAGATAATACCTATTATTATTTCTTTTAATATAAAGTCCGACTTTCAACTTCAAACGAGGAAGATCAAATTAATCATCGTTGGACTAAATTCTGGTTGACGCTTAATCAAATGTAATCCAACTAAATTATACATTAGAATGGTTAATAGGAACACAATTATTGACATTTATTTTCGCTCTCGAGATTGGAGATTCAAATTTTCGTATCTCAAGTTTATTGTACTAAAAAAAATAAACATTAAAAAAAGAATCGACCCAACATAACTATATTCTACATTAAAGTATTATTCTTTTTTTTTTAGAAAAAAAACTAAACATGCAAGAACAATATGACTTACCTTATTAGTAATAAACATCATTTAAATATGTTTGACCTAACCTTCTTTGTAAGTTAATTTCGGTCCCTAAACTTTCAATTTTGTGAATAATAAATCTTAAAATGTCAAATAAATTCTTAAATTTTATAAATTTAAATATTCAATTCACAATAAAATATCAAATTTATTTTGAGAATTTTGCTAAATTATTAATTAAAAAAAAAGTAAGGATGGGAACTAACTTTGAATATTTAAACCTTGAAGACAAGGATAACCTCTAAAAAAAATTTCAGAATAAAAATAAAATAATCACAAAAAATCAAGAATCAATAGAATTTAAGGCAATAATAATAGGAGTATCAAAACATTCACAAAAGTGATGGAACTAAATAATTGTGTATGGTTTATTGTTGGGTCATTTTCCCAAGAACAACCTTGGGACTCATGAAAATAGAAGGTAGGAATTGGAGAATATATATATATTTTTAAAATATATGTTTTTTTAAAAAATATATGTTGGCAAGTTTGAAGGCACATATATTGTCACATCATTACTTCTTTAATAAATGAAAGGATGATTAGAATTTGAAGCCATAAGGAATTGATAAAATATACTTGAAATTTCTAAAATTTCAAATGTAAATTAAAAATTCATATATAATTCCAAGACCATGACCAAATTGAATTGAGGCCCACTCTAAATTTGTTTTTTTAAAAATATATAACATAAAAAAAAAAAGATTAAAAAAATACAAGGGGTAATTTTTTTTATTAAAAATTAGTCATTAAATAACTTTTAACTTTTCAAATTTAGCCTATCATACATCTGTTGTCAGAAAGAGTTGAATGTCCATGTCATATGCCTCTTTGTTCTTTTAAATCAAAGTTAATTTACAGTAATTTTGAAACAATAAAAATTATAAAACATTGTGTTAAAATTTATCTTTTTTTCATTAAAAATTAGAAAACATAAATCACAAACATATATTAATCGCACCCAACCATTTTATTTGCTCAATCAAAACAACTGACATGTACTTTTTTTTATAATTAAGATAAGATGTTCGAATATTTGTACCATCTATTTGATTATAATTAGAAAGAAAAAGAAAAAAATATCTTACTTCATGCACTTCGATTAATCCTAAAGGATAACTTATCCAAATCTACAAAAATTTAGATACTGAGAAAATTCATAGGATATTAAATTATAGATAAGTGGACACGAACGAAGGAATGTTTAACGCAATCTTAACCATTATTGAAAATATATATTTACATATGTAATTTTTTTACAACAAAAGCCAGGAAGCAAATGGAAACTTGTTTTGAATTGAAGAACTAGAACTTTATATAAATAATATTTAAAAGTTAATATAACATTACAAATAAAAGGCAACAAAGATTGAAGTTAGAATGCTCAATGTGGTTCTGAGGGTGAAAGTTAATGTGTGGAAAGCGATGATGGATATCCTCCCCACCGTGAGTAACATCGTTGAAACAAGAATTTCTACTAATTGGTTTTGCTTTTTCTGTATAAAGTTTGTTGAGACGGCAAGCCACATTTTTCGAGGATGCAAGTTTACTTAAGATATTTAGCTTTTCCTCTTCCCTTACTCACAGGTCTTTCGGGAATTCTTTCATAGATTGTTGGAGCTCTTCCATGGTTCGGATAGGGAGGTTGCGACCATCCTTCTGTCAGATGCATGGAATCATCGGAACCTTATCGAAGCTTGCGGCTCTGTCCCTGACGTTGGTTCACTTCATAAAATTCCTCTACATGCGAAGGAGTTTGAGGTTAGTGTTGACAAGTCAGCTTCCCCATCTAGGTTGGAGAGTCAGTTGAGTTAGGTGTTGTGGTCCTTGCTGCAAATTGAATGCTAATGCAGGATCAACTAGATCATACGTGACTCTACTCAGTCTCTTGTCTATGTGGGTTATGAGAATATGGAGATCCTAGCAGTGGTTAGAGGCCTATTTGAGAAGGTGGCATTCCTACGGGGTGTCTAACAGTAATTTTGGAATTAGTTTGGTAAATCTCTCTTCTTCGGTCTCTGAAAAAGTTGTTTGGAATACTTTTAGATTGCTCGATTGGTTCTTCTCTATTATTTGTGAGGAGGTTTGTGCTTTGGAGTCTGGTTAGTTTTCAATATACTATTTTTCTTATATATATGTATATTTAAGTTACAGGTCAAGCTAGCTAGGAGTTAAATTCGCTTACATTGGAAGGCTTATGTATGTATTCTTTTGTTTTTGTTTTGTCTTTTCTTCATGATTATAATATACCTTTCTTTTAAGAATATGATTTTTTCTACATGTTCTTTTAGAATAAAATAAACCAAAGTAATTTTTCAAAAACAAATAAATAAATCAAAATGAAACGAAGTAGTTGTAAAAAAAATTGAGACAATTTTTTAGAGTCTAAATGTATTTTGCACCTACCTAAACGAGTCTAGTTCGATTGAGATACAAATATATTTGTCACTAAAAAGACTGAAGTTCGAATTTTCCCATTTTTATTGCACTAAAAAAATATATTTTGCACATTAATGATCAAAGAAATACAAGATCTCACCCATTAATAATAATAAAAATATTAATAACAACGATGATAAACAATGCAACAGTAACAATGATCTTAAAACTAAAAAAGATAATTATATATATATATATATATAAAAAGCAAACAACAAAACTTTTTATTGAATATTTAATTCTTTTAATTTTTATAAATGGGTTTAATAATGTACTTAACAATTTCAAACATATATATCCTCATGACAGATGTATAATATAGACCGACCTAATTGTTACATAAGTGATAGCATATCTAAAAATTTTAATTTTTGGTCATATGGTTTAAACTTAATTATTTTCAATTTTGTTCTTATACTTATAAAAGTTTCATTATTGTCTCTATCATTTGTTTAAAATTTGTCAAATAGATACTAAAAGTTCAACATGACATGTTCTTTGTGGTTGCGCTCTACAATGAGCAGATAATCTATATGACTTGAATGTATGCATATGTTACTCTTTAAACATGTTTAAACTCACTTCATTCATCGATTGAACAAAATTAACGAGAAAATAAATAACATAAAGAATATATTTTTAAAATTAAAATTGAATTTAGAGATTAAAATAGAATAATATCAAGTTGAAGGACTACCAAAATTAGAACCTAATAAACAATAATAATAATTAAAAATGATCGAAACTTAGAAGAAGAAAATAATAATCATAACATTAGCCTCTTGGTCTAGATTTATGCACCGACATAATCAAACTTGACGCCCAATGTGAGTATAATGTAAGCTTTTACACAATATTTATGGGCAAAATCTTCCAAGTTGTATGTTCTTTTAACATTATCTTAAAGACAGCAAGGATCATTCTATTAAATAATTCTAAGTTTTTAAGACAATGATTTATTGATTGATTGATGGATGCATTCAATTTATTGCTCAATTTAATAGGTAAATAAAATGGCCCATATTTTAAATTTAAGTACTTGTATATTTTAATTTTGAAATATTATGGTTGGTTTAAATTACTATCTTAATTTTCAAGCATTTGAAAATTCTATTTATGTTCCCAATGTTTTATATATATATATATATATATATGTTCTTACTACAAAATATTTTACTTTCCATGACATTTTGAATCTCAAGTTTGCCCATGAACTCTCCCTTTGTAGATCCTTAATAAATGTCTATTTAAGTTTCTATGAATGCGTTTGTAACATAAGTAATTGATTAATCATGTAATTTTGCAAAAGGACAAAAGGGAGACAAGTAAGGTTTGGAAATTTGATTATGGATTTAGTAAGAAATGGTGTAGATTGAAAATTCAAAATATGAAGTAATATTTACTTTGATGTTTTTTAGTATAACAAGAGTGGAAGGATTAGAACCACATATATTTTGGTTGCTAACACATGCTATATGTTAGTTGAACTGTGCTCGATTTAACATCTTTATTTGATGTTGTCTTTGAGTTAAGAAGTTTTAATTGATGTTAAATGATATATTATAATGTTAGAATAACGATATTGACTTAAGTGAAAATTACACATGCACACTATAAATAAGTAACTTATACTTTGTTAGTATAATAATCTTTTTAGACTTTGAACGTGTTTTAAAGTTACTTTTAGAAGATTTTATAAGATAGCGAAACAAAGATGTGATTGTGGACATGAATATGGTTCTATAGATAAAATATTTACGCCAACATAATTCAACTAGTTAAGACATTACATACTCAATGAAAAAGTAAAAAATTCGCATTTTCAACCTCACATAACGTTGAAATAAAACAAACAAGTTAAAATATCTCCTCCGCAAGACCTTAGTTGACACATGATCTGATTTATATAAGTTGCACAACTGTATCATTAAGTTCTACTATGATGCCCTAGGCTCAATATTTGAATCAAGATTTAGCATTTGATGGTTCCAATATTTTCTTGTGACCTGAAAATGTTATCTACTTGTCTTAAATTGCTTCCAAAAGTGAAAATTATTCCCACAAACCAACATAGGTACTTTTAGTAGGCTTTATAATTGAGCCACCAAAAAGGAATACCCATATTGTTGATATAGGTTGTAGCTATCAATTCTTTTAAGCATTTGTTAATCGTGTTTTCATATCCTCAAGATCCCTCTCATTAAGATGTGATCTCTAGTTCTTTTACGTATTCCTCTTAAACTCGAACATTACAACTATTAAAAAGTTTGTTTTTTTCCTTGAAATTAGATGTTCAAATCTTGAACTAGAGAAAGAACGATACCCAAAACAAAGATGATTTCCAAATAAAACTCGGAGTTAGTAGAGGGTGGGGTGGGGGATTTCAATATTGTTGGATGAACTTTAATCCAATAAATTTGACTTCATCAAATAGAACATAAATGTGATTAACCAATAAAATCAACACGTTCTTTTAAAATAAGTTGAAAGAATTTTACCTAAAACCAAGTCAATATATCACCCAAAAGCTGACCAACAAAGCGCCCAAAACTTTGCCATAAAAATGCCTAAACTTTGTGATAAAAACCTCCATAACTAGAAGATTAAAAAAGTTATCTTTATTTACAATTTGTCTTTTTTATAACTACCTTTTAAAAATATTTTAAAGATCATAACTCAATTTTACAAGCAAGAAATATTAAAAATATGTTTATCATTTTAAAGTTTTACTACTTTTATATATAAAGAAACAAAGAATTTATTAGTGTGTTAACGATTATGTTCTTTAAAAACATAAGTATTATCAACCATAATTTCATTTTTAAGTATAAAAATAGTAAAAACAGAGCATTAAAGTCAAGGATTAAAGGTTTTGTTCAAACTTACATGTTACCTTTTCTAATTATGGCATCTTCTTTTTCACAAGATTGAATATTCTTTAAGGTATGGATGTGCACAAGTCTTGAAATTAAATTTCCACTAAATTCCTAATGCCAAAAAATTCCTGTATTAAATCTATTTTGTTTATTTTAGTTGATTTTTTAGATTAATTTTTTTACAAGACTTTCTCCTAATTTCAGATCAATTTAACTAAACTTTTAGAACCATATTATCTTTAAGAAAAAATTGGTTAATTTTTCGAAGAATATTGTGAAATAAAATTATACATATATTTTTTGAAGTTGAAATAAAATTATATAAGGATATTTAAAACTTCATCGTTCATGATTGAAATTTTCAAAAACCTACAGTTTAGGTTTATATTCAACTGAATATTGAAAAATAAGAAAAAAGAACTGTTTTATATTCAATTGGGATTTTTAATTTTTTTTTTTTAAAATTTCACAATCATTTGTACTTCTAAATACCCCAAGTTAGTTTTTGAACGGTGTAAAAATTTTACTTTAATTCTTGTTGATTTCCTTACGACACTGAGGAATCTTACATGACAACACATAAATAAGTATCTCACGTCTCATTTATTTGAGCTACGTATTAGAGTTAAAAATGAGAAGAATTGGTCTAAAGAATATAATAAAAAAACAACAATGTCCTAAGTAATTCTTTCCTAATTCTAGGAAAAATAAATAGAATTTATCTACAGCAACTCTCTCTTTATTCTTTGGAACTTTTAATTAGAGAAGGGAAGTTTTACTTAAAAATGAACTTTTCAAGGAAAGAAAATTCAAAGCTAATGTGTCATCTTTTAAGTATTTATAACTTAATTCTATGATTTTTTTAAAAAAAATATTTGAAATAGAAACCACAAACAAAAAATTTAGGCATTTAAAAATTAAGCATATAAACACTTTCTCTATTTATAAATTTGACATATTTTATTATCCACTTTTCGTCTATATTTTTTTTTAAATCGAGACAAATTTTAAAAACTAAAATAAGTAATTTTCAAAAAGTAGTTTTTGTTTTTAAAATTTGACTAAATATTTCTTTAAAATAGGTAAAATTTTAAAATACAAAAATTTAAAAATAATAAGTATAAATTCCAAAAATTAAAAACAAAATCGTTACTCAACCAAGCTAAATTTCATGAAAATTATGCACAACTTTCTAACAAGAGAAATGAAAAATAAAATCAACTGCCAAATACATAGATCACTAAAAAAAATATTTGGAAACTAGGAACACGAAGCATGAAAAATTGAAAATTAGTCCTTTAATAAAAAAAACCCAAAAGTGCGAAAGAAAAAACATAATGAAAAATAAAACACTATTCACCTTATTTGTTTCTCACAATTTTTTAAAATGGATTCCATCTTAACTAAATTTTATAAAAAAAAAAAATAAATAAATAAATAATTTTTTGAAAAAATTATAAAAATCACTCCTACTTTATGATGGTGGTTGCGATTATACCCTTAAACTTTCACTTTTAAAAATCAAGCCATCAAATTCATAAAAGATTAAAATTGATCCTTCAAACTTACATAAGTGTATAAATATATATATATATATATATTATAAAATTTATAAAAATCACTCCTACTTTATGATGATGGTTGCGATTATACCCTTAAACTTTCACTCTTAAAAATTAAGCCATCAAATTCATAAAAGATTAAAATTGACCCTTCAAACTTACATAAGTATACAAATATAATAATGGTATAAGTTTGAATGTTCAATTTTTACCATTTGTAGGTCCAATTTCTACATTTATTGTAAACTTAAGAGCCAATTTTAACACTTTTTTAGGATCAAATTTTTACAACTAAAAGGTTTAGGAAGCAATTGCAATTACCACCACACTTTATGAGTGGTTTTTTCAATTTGCCCCTTTTTTTTTTTTTTTTTTTTTTTTAGTTTTCAATACTCAGTTTGAATTTTGAAAATAATTCCTTAAAATGTCGAGAACAAATAAAAAAATCAATCAGATAGTCTTTATAAATTTAATTGTTAAAAACAAAAAGTCAAATAGTTATGAATTAGGTGTGAATCAATAATAATAATAATAATAATAATAATAATTATTATTATTATTATTATTGTTCTGTTTGAGTATATTAGTGAACCAATTTTGTTTGAGATGATATAAACCAAGGCATGGTTTCATTTTTTTGCTAGAATAGAATTAAAATGAAAAGAAGAAAGAAGAAAAAAAGGAGAGAGGAGGGGAAAGGGATAATAAAACTTAGCAAGAAAGGGGCTAGCAATTAATAACATGGAGATAGTGATGGTCAAGAAAATGGTCAAAATTAGCACATGATGCTGTCTAGTTAAATGTTTTTTATTTTTGCCTCTTTTTTTATTTTTTTTTTCCCTTTTAGATAGTGGGTTGGTTGATTATGATGGAAGGGCATTTTGGGGATTAAGTAAACAGTTTTATACAAAGATTAACCATGATTAAGGTGTGAATTAAAAACCCCCTAAAAAGAAAAATAGTACTAAGAGATTGCCATTTTCAAGGACCCAGAAGGAAAGCAAACTCAAACAGAAGACATAAACAAAGCAAAGCACAGAGGAGAGAGAAAGATAGAAAGTTTTTAGTTTAATTTCAAGGAAAGAGAGAGAAAAAAAGGGTTGTTTTTGTTTTTGTTTTTCTTTCTTTTTTTGGGGTTGTAGAGAGAAAAAGAAGCAGAAGAAGAAGAAGAACATTGGGAAGGAGAAAGGAAAAAAATGGAAAGTTTTTATGTGTTTGAGAGAAGAAGTTTGTCTGGAGATTGTAGGGGAAGATAGGGAACACTGCTTCAGCATTTGGTCTCTCTGTAACTAAGCAAAACCAAACCTTTTCTTTTCTTCTTTGTCTCCTCTTTCCATTTTTGTTTTTTTTTTTTTTTTGCGATTCTTTTTAATTTTACGATTTTCTTTTCCGGCGACTTTGCCGGAATCCCTCACCGGAGTTCCACAGTTATAGTTGTTGTTGTTGTTGACCTCTTCTTCATTTTTTCATCTTTGCTTGTTTTTTCTCTTTTACTTTTCGGGGAAATTTTGAGGGACTTTCCTATTTCCTTTTCCCTCTTTTTGGAGATATGATCTAAGAAGTGGCAGAGTGATTCTTAAAGCTGACTTTTTCCAGAACTTTTGGTTCTTCGATCTGTTTTAAGTTACTGGAAATTTCCTTTTCCCCCGGAGAAGATGAATCAGTGAGATTTCAGTTGGTGTTTCTACTTTTTGTTTGGTTTTACATCTAATTCAATCAAGTTCACGTACGGCGAGAAGCAATGAAGACGCCGGCGAACGGTGCCGCCGGTGCCGCCGCCGTGCCTAATTCCAACGAAGGTACTATTTCTCTCTTTTTCTCTATCTCTCTTCCTAAGGAAGGAAAATCAAGACAGTGAGATTCGTAAATCCTAATCTTCTTCCTCGGTTTCGTCTCGAGCTTAATCTTATCGAGCTCAGGGAGATTGGGAGTTTTTTCCCCAAATCTCCAAGAACACCTGAAAATTTCATCTCGAGCTTTAATACAAACCTGAGAGATTAGGAAGTTTTTTTCCAAAATTTTCAAGAATTTACTCCCGTAAATTCAATCTCGAGCTTAATTTTCGCTACGGTTCGTTGAACCAGAGAGATTAGAAATTTTTCTAATACCTTCAGTAAGTCTGTGAATTCAATCTGGAGCTTCATTTCTATCGAACTTTCAGAAATTCATTAGGAATTGTTTCGTGAATTCTACCTCAAGCTTAATTTCAATCGAACTATGATAAATTTTACTCGCTACAGTATTATCAATTTCTCTTCAAAATCGATCACGAATCTACTTGCTACAGCCCTAATAAACCTAATAAACCAGCAATTTCATCGAAAAAAACTCGTCAAAAACCTCCAAAAACCTCGAGAATTCGATCATTTTCCCTTGAAACAAACAGAAAAAGCAAGAAACCAAGACAGTCGATTCTGTATCTGACATACCGTAGAAGCTTGAGTGAATGAGCGACTGACAGATGGTGAATTTGCAGGTGGATTGGAGAAGAAGATCATAAATCCAGAGTTATGGCAAGCGTGCGCCGGTCCACTGGTGAACCTACCGCCGGCCGGTTACCACGTGGTGTATTTTCCTCAAGGACACAGCGAACAGGTGGGTGGGCCGCTGTGGCGGTGACGGCGGCGGCGCCTCTCTCTCTCTTTCTCCCTTTATCTTCCCCTTTTACTTTTTTACACTTAGAGCCATTATTTTGCTATTATGCGCCGTTTTTGTATGTTGCTTTTATTTGTTCTTTATTGTTATTATTGTTATTATATCCTTCATTTAACCATTGGAATTTCTCCTTTTACAACTTTAATTTACACATTGGATTAAATTATTGTCCTATGTCTTTCCTTAGCTTCATTTATGAAAAATTTATGAAAATTATTTTTTGTTGTCTTCTCTTTTAATGGTTTAAATTAATAACTTCTAAACAAAGCCCATAAAAGAAAAATCATTAAATTCTATTTTCGTTTTTAAATTTTTCTTATTTGTTCTATTATGGTCACTATTGAAATATTTATGCAAATAATAATAAAAAAAAACTAAAAAGGAAAATAGGGAAAAAAATATTCTTAATTTTTATATAAATTATTAAGCAAGAATCTTACAAGGTATGCTTTTTTTTGTTCATTTACTTGATCGGTAAATGTTTTAAAATTTTGAAATGACATTTGATTTTTGTCAAACTATTAATTGAAAATTAATTTTGGGAACTAAATTAGCTTTTTGTGGAACTAAAATAAAATTTGTATGGGATAGTACTAAAATAGGACTTAAATATATATTTTTAAATAATAAGTATTTAAATCTTTTTTCCATCTAAAGAATATATATTATTCTATGAAAAAACATGCTTCTTTAATTTTTGGCTTAGTTCTTTATATTATTGAAGTAATTTCAATTTTTACATTAATTTCATGTGCAGTTTGATTTTATTGTTTTTTATTTTTATAAAATAAAACTTATCAATATTTAGTGGAAAATACTAAGATTAAATAAAAAAAAAAAAAGGGTTAGTCAAAACCATTTGAATTATTGGTTTTCTTTCATTATGATTTGAATTGAATATTCTTGTAATTACCATACTTGAAAATGACTATTTTTGTATTTTATGAATAGAAATCTTTTTTTTTTTTTTTTTTTTCCTTTTTGGAGTAAATGTGTGCCCATCTAATAAATTAAATTTGTAATTTCAGGTAGCAGCATCTTTGAGGAAAGATGTGGATGGCCAAGTCCCAAACTACCCAAATCTTCCTTCCAAGTTACTATGTTTGCTTCATAATGTAACATTACATGTATGATTGCAAGCTTTGCTGCACCCACTCTCTTCCCTTTTAGTGTATTTCAATTTATGGGTTTTTTATTTGGTTTAATTATTAAAAAATACTTTGAAACTTTATCATTTGTTTCAAGCATACTCCTATTCTTTCTAAAGTTGCAAATATTACCCTTAGCCTTTTAACAGACGTTTCAAAACTATCTTTAGAATTTTGAACAGAAATTTGGACCTAGAATTGTTTGGCAATGATCTAGAACGAAATTCAGATGACCATCTGGGTCACCGTCACACTGTTCTGGATCCCAACTTCCATAAGAAATTGTAAGGAGTTAGTTTTGAAACGTTTATGATACGCTATAGTAATATTGTGATTTTTAAAAGAATAAGAGTATTTTCAAAACAAAAAGCGAAGTTTAGGAGCCATTTTTTTTTCACAATTTACATTCTTTTTCTTTTTTTTTTTCCTTTTTTTTTTAACTTTGTTCTTTTTTATATCTGTAGGCTGACCCGGAGACAGATGAAGTATATGCTCAAATGACACTACTACCAGTTCCTTCTGTAAGCTCCCTACTCAATTTTCTTACAAGATTTTCATTCTCTCAGTTTTCCACATTTGACGAGTCTTTGAGGTGCTAGACAGGCTGTGTGAGGAGTTGCAGTCTCTCGCTAGACTTAATGTGTCTTTTTGGACTTTCATTACTAAGACTTTTTGTAATTATCCTTTAGGTCCATCCTTTTGAATTGAACCCCCTTTTCGTATAGTTAGTTGGGGGTTGGGTGTTCCTGGACTATTTTTTCCTTATGTCCTTTTGTGTTCTTTCATTTCTTCTTAACGAAAGTGGCTTTTACATTAGAAAAACAAAATTGATGGCTAAACTGCCTTCCTAGGGTGGACCTCTTGGTGAGAATTTGGGAATACCTCCCAAGTCTCGAATTCGAACCATTGGGACTAGATTTGATATAGAAGTAAATAATCTCAAATTGGCAATACAACCTTACTCTCTTGATGTTTACTTTGCAGTTTGACAAGGATGCATTGTTGAGATCAGATCTAGCTCTCAAGTCTAATAAGCCTCAACCAGAGTTTTTCTGTAAAACATTGACTGCAAGTGACACAAGTACTCATGGTGGGTTCTCCGTGCCGCGCCGTGCTGCAGAGAAGATCTTCCCCCCTCTTGTGAGCAGATTTTTGCTTACTTTTGCCATGGTATTTATCTATTCTGTGTCAATTTCAAAATGTAATTTTGTTCTGTTTGCTTGCTAGGATTTCTCAATGCAACCCCCTGCACAAGAGCTTGTTGCTAAAGATTTGCATGATAACGTGTGGACTTTCCGTCACATATATCGAGGTGTGCAACTATTGCTAGTCATTTGGAAATCTTAATTTGAGCACAGTTTGTGAAAGTGTTCGAGATTCGCTCTCTAAGCACGGGCTTGCATCTTTGTTTTGTTTCTTTTTTTCTTCCCTCAATGTAGGACAACCAAAACGCCATTTGCTGACAACGGGTTGGAGCTTATTTGTTAGTGGAAAGAGACTTCTTGCTGGCGATTCAGTTTTGTTCATAAGGTGATGATGATATGTCTTGGTATTAACTGGATGTTACTTGTTAAATAAAAATCCATGTTCATGATCATTAACTTATATTGTTCGGTGGATCGATTAAGCCGATCAAATAATAAGGGAAACTTTGATGCTTTTTAATAGTGAAGCAAGTGTTTCACAAAGAAGGAAATGTTGTATCAGAAAACCTGATCTTTCTTGATATTTATTTTTCCTTGAGCAGAGATGAAAAACAACAGCTTCTATTGGGCATTAGGCGAGCAAACAGGCAACCTACAAACTTATCATCATCAGTGTTGTCAAGTGACAGTATGCATATTGGTATTCTTGCAGCTGCTGCCCATGCTGCTGCAAACAATAGCCCTTTCACTGTCTTCTACAACCCGAGGTTCGTGTCAGTTACTTAACCACTTAAATGTTTTTGCTAATTTGTAAATATAGATAATTGTGAAGATAAATCTTTTGTTGATGAATTAAAGAAATTTAAGTATTATAATGCATATCCCTTGAAATGCAGGGCAAGTCCTTCAGAGTTTGTCATTCCTCTTGCCAAATATTACAAGGCAGTGTCTGCAAACCAAATATCACTCGGAATGCGCTTCAGAATGATGTTCGAGACTGAAGAGTCTGGAACTAGAAGGTAGATCTAGTGAATTTTGTTTCCTGTTTATCTGTCTTTTGATTCTCAAAACATGTTTCAATTCTTGTGGAAAAAATCATATATCTTTTTTTCAGGTATATGGGCACTATTACTGGTATAAGTGATCTTGATCCTGTCCGATGGAAGGGCTCACAATGGCGTAATCTACAGGTTCGCTAGCAGCATTGTTCCCCCTATATTTGAGTTATTGAAAAATGGTTTTATATATGAAAACAATTGTGTCTACCTATAGTTTGGGATATTGCTAAAGGATAGTGCATTCATGATTAGGTTGGGTGGGATGAGTCGACTGGAGGAGAAAGACGAAATCGAGTCTCCATATGGGAGATTGAGCCCGTTATTGCTCCATTTTTCATTTGCCCCCCTCCTTTTTTGAGATCAAAACGTCCGAGGCAACCAGGAATGCCAGGTACAATACTTACTTAAGAGTTGTTTTCAATTCTTAAGTCAAGTCTTTGAGTTGTGTCCATTCATCGTTACAAATCTGTTAGTAACCTAAAAGGGATATTGACCTTTGTGTTGTAACACACTAACACTCATGAAAATAGACAATCCATATCTAACATCTTTTTTTAATCAATTTTAGAAGAGAGATTCAACAGTCCAGAAACTCAAGTCGTTTTCGGACCACTATTTTTGGCCTTGTGATGAATATTTGTCTGGATTTGAGCTGGTTATTTTTGGAGAGGAAATCTAATGTCTTTAGTTTTTGCTTGCAGACGATGACTCCTCCGATTTGGATGGCATATTTAAAAGAACAATGTTTGGTGATGATTTTTGCATGAAAGATCAGGGATATCCCGGCTTAAACTTAGTCCAATGGATGAATATGCAAAACCCTTCACTTTCTAATTCAATGCAGCCAAATTACATGCATTCGTTTTCCGGGTCTATGGTTCCAAACCTTGGTGGTGTCGATATTTCTCGGCAACTTGGTTTGTCAAATGCGCAAATTCCTCAATCAAACAATATACAGTTCAATGCACAAAGGCTACTTTCTCAGGCTCAACAGTTAGATCAGCTACCTAAGCTACCGTCAAGTATGAACTCGTTGGGGTCTGTGGTGCAGGCACCGCAGCAGTTGGATGATATGTCTCAGCAGACTCGACAGAATTTGATTAACCAAAATGCAGTCTCGAGTCAGATTCAGGCTCAAATAATGCAGCAGCCTCACACTAATGGGATCCTACAGCAGCAAACTGCTTTGCAAAACCAGCAGCTGCAGAGGACTGTCCCTCAGAATCTGCAAATGCAGCAACATCAGCAAATTTTAGGTCAGAATCAACAACAGAATATGAATCAGTCCCCGGTCCCAGAGCAGTTAAATCATCAGTTGCAAATGTCGGATAATCAGGTTCAAATACAGATGTTACAGAAGTTTCAGCAGCAGCAGCAGCAATCGATTTTGGCTCAGCAGTCTGCACTTCAGCCTGCTCAACTCGCCCAACTACCGGAGCAGCAGAGACAGTCGGTAGATGCATCCCAAAGCTTTTCCAGGTCCATGTCGTCTAACCAAATACTCGACATTCCTCAATCCACCCCAGCTACAGGCCCTCCATCAAATGCGTTACCACAGCAGGCAGCAAATTGTAATGGCCAGACGAATAATCGATTCTCGAATCAGCATTTGCAACCAAAACTTCCTCAACTACAGCAACCACCTTCATCTACTGTACTTTCTGATATGTCTAGGCCAATGGGACTTCCTCCGACCCAAACAAACAATCAGCTCTCTGCAGCTACTAGTAGTTTAGTGACAGGAGCAGCAGGGGCTGGCCAATCTGGAATCACCGACGACATACCATCTTGCTCCACGTCACCTTCCACGAACAATTGTCCAAGTTTGGTTCAACCGGTAGCCAATGGAAGGGTTCATCGTACCACGGGATTGGTTGAGGATGTTGCTCAATCAGCTGCAACAATATTCAGTTCAAATACATTGGATACCATGTCACCAAATGCCAACTTAATTCATAAAGATTTGCCACAGAAGACTGCTGTTAAACCTTCACTGAATATTTCCAAGAATCAAAGCAATGGAATGTTTGCACAACAAACTTTCTTGAGTGGTGTCGTTGCTCAGACGGATTTCTTGGACACGTCATCCTCCACAACCTCGGCTTGCCTTTCTCAGAATGATGCTCAGTTACAGCAGAATAACATGATGTCTTTCAACTCACAGCCAATGTTATTTAAAGATAGTACTCATGATTTGGAAGTACCAACAGATCTTCATAACATTCCGTACGGGAATCATGTCGATGGACAAATGGTAGCGCAATTAAATTCCGATCCTTTGTTAGACAAAGGCATTGGAGGTTTGGGGAAAGATTTCTCCAATAATTTTTCTTCTGGGGCCATGCTCACCACCTACGATGCGCAGAAAGATCCTCAACAGGAAATTTCTTCCTCTATAGTTTCCCAATCATTTGGTATTCCAGACATGACATTTAATTCCATGGATTCAACGATAAACGATAATGCCTTCTTGAATAGAAACCAGTGGGCCCCTCCACCTCCGTTCCAGCGTATGCGAACTTACACGAAGGTATGGTTACAAATAAAATCCTGACCAAGTAGTATTCCTACATTTCTATTTTCTTATAAATTCTCCATGTTTAACTTGCTTGGTTTTCAATATTGAAGGTTTACAAACGTGGAGCTGTTGGGAGATCTATTGATATCACCCGTTACTCGGGTTATGATGAGCTTAAACAAGATCTTGCCCGTAGGTTCGGTATCGAGGGACAATTAGAGGACAGGCAAAAAATAGGCTGGAAACTTGTTTATGTGGATCATGAAAATGACGTTTTGCTCGTAGGCGATGATCCTTGGGAGTAAGTCTTTTTCATTTACTTCTTTCATACAAACATCCTACATTCGTTGTACTTATTCTTACAAGCTCATAGTTGTTATTCTTACTCGAGTTTGTTCAAAATTTCAGGGACTTTGTGAACTGTGTACGGAGCATCAAGATCCTCTCCCCACAGGAAGTCCAACAAATGAGCTTGGATGGAGATTTTGGCAACGGGGTCCTACCGAACCAAGCCTGCAGTAGCTCAGATGGTGGAAATGCTTAAACACACTGCCTAAATGCTAACATTCCCTTATGGTAACTGATTCTTATAATTTTTAGCTCAAGGTTCATAGCGTCGAATATCGGTAGTACGGCTATGATTTCCCGTTGCAAGAATCTTGCAGCAACGGAGGAGATATGGCCAACCAACACTCAGCATTGGCTTTAGCCATTGTCTGTTTAAATTTTCTGGACCTCTTTAGCCTAGACAACTTTGAAAGCATAGTTGAGAAGACGTTGAAGTGGAGAGAAAAGTGAAGCTTCATCTGGGTTTCGAGTTGTCAAGTCATGGAAGGTGGTATATTATTCACCGATGTGATTATATAGTTATGGTATCGTTGCCATTGTCGTCACCGAGGCTGATCTCAATTGCCACGCCGTAGTGTTATATTATTGTGATGCAGTTTAGCTAGCAAAAGTATGAAACTTTGTATCCTTAGTTTTGAATGTAAAATAGAAAAGATGTGCAGATTTTTCTTTCCCAGTCTAATGAGAAATGTGGCTTATATGCATTTTTTTATTATTATTATTTTTTCTTTTAATGATCATGTCTTGAAACATCAATAATTTGATTCTTTTTATCAATTAAAATCTGAAGATCTGTTTTGATTTGTTGTTAAAGACTTGAAAGTTAAAAAGTTTAGGGGTCATATTTTTGAAAATTCTATCAATTTAGAATGCCCTGTTACCAATGAGGACTATTAGCTGCAGGTTAGGTTCTCGCTTCTCTTTTTAATTTTAGGCTAAAAATCAATTTCATTTCTAAATTTTTTTAGAAGTAACAATTTAGTTCAACTTTTATTGGTAATGGTTTAATTTAGGAACTAAATGGTTACAAATCAAAGTTTAAGGACCAAATTGGTATTTTGATCTAAATTGAGGGACCAAAAGTGTTTTTTACTCTTAATTTTATTTGAGTTGTTCTCTTTGATTTTTTTCCTGTGGTGATGTGAGAATATTGAAGAAAGTCATGTAGTTGTTTATATAAGTTTTTTTTCCTTCTAATTTCGAGATTGATAGTATAAGCACTTTGTTGATTTTAGTTTTTCTTTTTCTTTAATAGTTAAAAAGTTACTGCTATTTTATTCGTAATTTTTGTAGTGGCTTATTTTCAAGCGTGAATAACTTTATTAAGGTTGACTATGTTGGTCTTAAATACTCAATTTTGGTATTTTCAAATTTTAGAGTGAGCATAGGATGACTTTTGAAAATATGTATATACATACACAGTACAAATGATATACATATATAGTACTAATGATTTTAGAAAAAAAAGGGTTCTTTTTTTAGTGGTTTTACATGTTTTCAGGGTGTATTTTTTTTTTATTGACTTTTGAAGTATTTAATCCATTTTTAAAAATAGAAAAATAAGGAAAATTATTTACACAAAATAGCAAAATTTAATCTTTTTTTACAGAGACTGATAGAGGTTGATAATAGACAATGATAGAATTGATAGAAGTCTATCAATGTTTATTAGTATTTTTTTTTGCTATTTCTGTAAATAATTTGACATTTTTTCTATGTGTGAAATTTTTCAACTCAAAAATATTTTAGTAAGATTGTAACTTTTGGCAACTATTTAAAATAAATGACTTTTTAATAAATGAGTTTGAGAGAAAAAGTAAATCTGAGAGAAATACTTGAAATCGATATATTTTTTTAAAAGGGTTTTTGAGTGTTCAATTGTAAATATCTCAAATTTTCATAATGTATAAAAAATATCCAAATATCTCCATACTACCCTTCCGAATCTCTCTACCTTTGCTCCCACCAAGGCATGATCAACCACCACTACCTACCACTGGTGATTGCCAAAGCCGATCGGGCTTTCGCTACCACCACCATTGTCGGCGAATGGGGACCGATGGGCGATGAAAAATGACTAATTTGTCGATGATCACTGAAGTGGCGTTGGCCACCAATCCCCGAACTCGTTGCTAGTTACTGAAAAGCACTTAAAATGTGTCTCTCTCGTTTTCAAATTTGGGGCTATTGTTGGTAGTTGATGTGATTTGATGTGGTTTATTTAGTCAATTTTAGGAAATCAAGTTACAAGAGCAGTTCACATTGAAATAAGCAAAAGTTGGTGTAAAAATCCAAATTTAAGAATTATAGAGTCTTAATTATTTTGATTAATAGAACGCATTGACTTTTTCTTATGTTTGCATTTTCTCAATTGAATGCTTGATAACCATTTAATTGTTTTTAGGCTTTTAAATATGCTTGACAAAGAGATTTCTAAATCGGGACTATCATGATAGACTGATGTTGGAATATGCGTGAGAATGATAGGAAAACATTAGAGGATAAGAATGAAGAGGCTCGATGCTACATTTTTTTAGTTTCAATTGTATGAAAGTAGAATTGACTTTTAGACATAAGAAAGGGTGGAGCTCGTAAGAGGAAACCTGGATCATAGACCTTCTAGGCCTAAGTTGATACATTGATTTAATTGAAAGAAAATATTTTGAGTCCATAACAATATTGAATGAGATCAATACCCGAGGACATCTTAGTCAAGTGATTCTCTAGTTTCAATATTTATTTGCTTTCTTTAGTTTTATGTTTATAAACCATCTTATTTCAATTCCCTAAATAAAGTTAAGACGATTGCTTGATAGCTAGTCAAATCTAATATCTAATTCCTTGAGGATGATACCCAGTATTGGGATTTTTTTAATTCGATACGTACATTTGCGCGTGCCAATTTTTCGGCACTATTGCCAAGAGATTAGTCTTATTTTATTTGACTAATATTAAGACGGTAAAATTGATTTTAATTTAGGGTGTATTTTTGTTTTTATTTTTATTTTTGTTTTTGTAGTTCATGCGACATAGTTACCGGTCTGAACTTCTTCCTTTGATCTAGAGATAGAATGACTTTCAGATGAAACATAAGAAGAAATTTAAGACCCATGTTCGATTCCATGGTTGTACAACCAGTACCCAGAACGATTCTAGACCACTTCCAAGTAGTGTTCCTGCAGTCAAACCTGGGATTACACATGCGCCTCTTGATGTCAATAATTTTGAGTAGAAGTCAGGACTTATCCAAATGGCACGAGAATGTGCATTCCGGGGAAGTCCAATTGAGGACCCCCATAGGCACATATGCTTCTTTCTGGAGATTTGTAGCAGGGGATAGTGTTACTCCGGATGCTATTCGCTTACGTATATTTCCATTTTCTGTGTAGGATAAGGCCAAAGACTAGCTTAAGTCTCTTACACTAGGCAACATCACCACCTGGATGGGCTGGCTTAGGTGTTTCTGAACAATTTTTTTCCTCTAGCAAAATCAACAAAGCTTAGGACTGAAATTGTAACCTTCAGGCATAGTGAAGGTGAACAATTATTTGAAGCTATGCTTAGAAAGTGTCCTCAGCACGGCTACCCAGGTTGGTTGCAAATCCAGCTGTTTTATAATGGTTTGACAGAACCCACTAAATCAATGCTTGATGCTGCTGCAGGAGGTTTGATCTTCTCAGAGACAGTAAAGGGAGCTCGAATTTTGCCGGAAGACATGGCCACAATGAGTTATAATTGGCCATATGAGTGAGACACCATTAGAGTAGCTAGTTTACATGGGCTTAACGAGATACTGCACTAAAAGTTCAAACGGCCACCCTGACTAATGTTGGGATGTATGTCCTAAAGCCTTGTAGTTATATGTTATGTGAATCAATGGTTGATTAGTTTTATATGCAATAATCCATTATACAAAGATCTAGGATTATCCGATGTGACTTAAACATGTATGTGGAGACATCTAGGTGGATCATGTTTAAGTGATAATCTAAATGGTTTGTAGTATATGGATAAGGTTGGGTGTTTTATCCTGTAATACTACTGATATGACCCGTTTTGTAGTTGTCACAATTGTTGTAAAGTGCTACAAATGACCTGATTCTGATAATTTATGTGGAGACATGTGAGTGGGGGTATCCTATACAAAGAGTTTGTATAAGATCAAACCACGAAATGAATAGTCTCTCTTTACAACACCGTTGCTAGAAGAGACTTACATTTCACCAGGATGACTATAGGTGACTTGACTTGAATCCTAAGTGAGTTGTGAACTCTTGCCTATGAGGGCGGTCTTTCGATTTGTATGGGTGAAAGTGGCTAGATTCGTCAACTCAATAAGCCTATCATTTTGGGAATTCATCTGATTGGGGAGCTAGGAACATAACTACACAAGAAGGAATTCGCTCCTTCCCTATTGTTGAAGGATCTCATTGAAGAGAATCTTGAGTGGAAGTGAGATCGTCCCAATTTCTATTTTTTAGAGAAAGTAATTTTTACAAGAAAAGAAAGAACAAATTGTACATTTACATAAATTATAACATGCTTAATTTACATAAATTATAACATGTTCTATCAGTAGTATCACACACACGCACACACACACACATACGCACACACACACACACATACACACACATACACACACACACATACACTCGTTCTCTGAAGATACTTGAGGACCCTATCATTCGTAATGATGTTATGGGCTTCAGTCAAACCCATGTAGTGATCTGGTGGGTTCATAACCCTCCCACTACGTCGAGGCAGTCTCAACTATTAAGCTGGTTGACTAGACATTCCGACCTCATCAACTCTTGTTGATCTGTCGGCCTGTTCAACAACTCTTGTTGAACCCTTAGCAGTCTCAGTCTCACTAGAGATCTTACGTAAAATGAGCTTACTTCGTGTCTTATGATCCCTCATGTGATCTTCTTCCAAGAAGATAGCATTAGTGGAAACAAACACTTTGTTCTCACTCGGATCATAGAAGTATCCTCCTCTCGTTTCCTTGGAGTAGCCCACAAAGAGGAAAACCTTCGAACGTGGTTCCAACTTCTTTGGGTTAGTCGCTAGCACATGTGTCGGACAGCCCAAATCCTGAAGTGGTGTAAACTACCTTTACGGCCTCTCCATAACTCAATAGGTGTTTCATAAATACTTTTCGAGGGAACGTTGTTCAGGATATAACATGCAGTCTACACTGCATAACCCCAAAACGAGTCTAGAAGATGAGCATAACTCATCATAGACCGAACCATGTCCAACAAGGTCTTGTTTCTTCTTTCTGATACACCATTCTGCTGAGGTGTACCTAGGGCCGAGAGTTAGGACGAAATCTCATGTTCTATCATATAGTTTTGGAATTGAAGGTCCATATGCTCTCCACCATGATCAGATCGTAGTGTTTTTATCTTCTTACCTAACAAGTTTTCAACTTCAGCCTTATACTCCTTGAACTTGTCAAGAGCTTCAGACTTACGTTGCATTAGGAAGAGATACCCAAACCTTGAATAATCATCTATGAAAGAGATGAAATATTCAGACCCACCTCGAGCTCTAATATTCATCAGACCACAGAGGTTTGAATGTCCAAGCTCCAAGTCTTCCTTGGCTCTGTAACCTTTTCCAGTAAAAGGTCGTTTGGTCATCTTGCCTTCGAGACATGATTCACATACCGGCAAGGAGTTTTCTTTTAAACTCTTTAGAAGTCCACTTTTCACCAACTTCTCAATCCTATTGAGGTTGATGTGACCTAACCTTAGATGCCAAAGATGGGCGTTTTCCTTTGGAGAAACCTTTGGTCTTTTAGATGTTGTTTCCATACTGAACATTTCAGTGTTAAATAAAGCTTTTATGACTAACGGCCTTAGTACATATAAGTTATTTTCCATTGAAGATAAAAGTTACTCTAGGGATAACAGGCAATTGCATCATAGGAATTACAAAAAAGGGGCCCAGCTATTGTTTCGTCAATTTATCTTGCAAGGATTAGTCATTGGGGATCTCTAGAAACAGGGGTCAAGGTCTGCCAGTGAGACGATGGAGGATAAATATTTCCATATTGATATTTTTGTTCCAAGCCAATTTTGGAGCAGCCTTGTGATAATGAAACCAACCGGCAGTTGGCCGAAATGGGCACTAAATACTTTTCGGGGGAATCATTCGAATTAAGAACATAAGCCCGAGCTTCTCGGTCTGTCATTATACTCCGAACCAATCTCCATTCCATTCTTGAAAATAAACACTTTATTCTCAGAAAAGAAGACGGTATAGCCTTGTTTAATGAGACGAGAAACCGAGATTAAGTTACTCTTTATATGATGAACTACAAACACATTATCCAGTAACAGATAATGTTTCTTGTCAACAACTTCAGCCTGCCTACAGCAACAGCTGAAACAACCTCACCATTACCGACTCGAAGAGTCATCTCTGCCTGTGGCAACGTTTGCCAGGAACTGAATCCTTGGTAAGAGGAACTGACATGATTGGTAGCACCTGAATCAAGGATCCAGGCAGAATCATCATTCTCTACCAGACATGTCTCCAAGACCAATAAACATATTTAGTGTCTTGTCTCCTCTTTTGGAGAGTAGCGGGATAGAGGTCGTTTGCCACAAAATTCGTTTCACGCAATTCTTTCCACTGTAAATAATCTGTCATTTTTAAAAGCTTTAAACAGAAATACTAATGAGTTACTGAAAAGAAAAACACATTAACCTATGTTAGGTTTTAAGCAAATACCCGTTGTTAAAAAAAAAACAACATCCAATAAGGTTTTAGCAAAACTAACATGAACCCCGTGTGATTACGGATGGATCAGCACCAGTCACCAGGTGTTCTAGTAATTTGATTGTGAAGATGCCAGAATCAAGCGACCCGTGTTGTATGTCGACGTTCATAGTTCGTGAGATTTTCCAACGGGCTGGGGATAGGTCCGACTTTGAACGATCCACGTCACAGTAGTGAAGTAGGGATGGTACTGTGACTGTCAATGGCTCTAGCCAATTCACCAGCTTTGTCATTAGTGTGCATGACGGAAGTGAATCGAACACGAATATGTGGCCTCTGTTAATGTCCATTGCAAGGACCATCCAATGGTCACTGATATTCATCGCCGTATAAACGAAATCCATATCTGCCCATTTGACATCAAATTTACTGGTGACGTAGTTCTTATACGTGTCTTCATCTTCCTATGCTAGAGCAGCCTCTAGAAGTGTTTTATTCTTTATTTGTTTAAATACCCTGCCTTGAGCATTAAGGTGACTCTGTCAAATAAAATGAAAAGTTAAGTAAAAAAGTAAAGACTAGGAAACTTAACGAAATATAATGAGAAGTTAAGAAATGAAATATCAAAATTTACCGTTACACCAATTGGCAAGATGGTGAACTTGTGCATGCACATGTCGGGCCGGATATAAAATTTGTTTTTCATAAAATAAAATAAAGTATTTATGGTCTGCACGAAAAATTACTATGTCAATAAAAGTACAAGATAGCCAACATGTAAAGAAGTAAAGACTTGGAAACTTACATCGCACTCGACCAACGAATTTAGGGTAATCAATTCCTTGAAGAATTGCTTGGCGAGTGGTTTAAAGGAGTTCTCTCGAACCTCGTTGTCTGTATGTTCGTCTGAGATCCAACCCATCATTTCTATAAGGATATTGTATGGAATATCATGTGTTACGTTATATGTGACGATCGCTCTGGATAGTGACGTAGCTACACCTGGGAGAGGATGCTTAACCACACTTTTCTTCTTTACTTAAGCTGGGGGTGTATATTTATCAACAGGTTTTCTCTTACGACTAATTCTTCGAGATTCCTACATAAACAGATAACAAAACATTACTCATCAAGAAATATAAAAATATAAACAAAGATTACTGATCAATAAATTACTCACAAGTGTAACTTCTTCTGTGGTCGTAAAAATCCCAGAAGTGTTGGCCTCTGGGATGCCAGACATGTCAGCCTCTATATGTGGCATGGTGAGTAAGACAGACATATCGGGCTACGTTTGTGGGACGTTAACCTTTATAGGTTCGACGTCAATTGGTGATGTCGTGGTGGTATCAGGCTGTAGAGGGGGTGGGAGTAGCTGAACTGATGGTATCAAGCTGTAGAGGGGGGACGAGAGTGTCAGAGGCAGTCACATTATTGGTATCGGGATCCTGAGATAGGATGGGTGATCTGGTCGTCTTCTCATTCATCGTGGTATCCTTCAATTAGTAAAGTAAAATGATGAGTTAACGAACACATAAAAACTAAACACATAAAAACATAAAATGATAGTAAATGCAAACTTTGCACATAGACTGCAACAATGACAGAATGGCCGACAATTGCCCTTTCATGTTCGTCATGTTTCCCTCCATACTGGATACACAACTATCTAAACCCGATATACGGCCATCCAACCTCGATAGTGAGCTGTCAATGGTCCGCAGGTACGAATAAATAAATTCGTTGGGATTGGCTTCCTCCCTACGGCGGGCAGCACACTCAGGACACTCCTCATCCATAGGTCGCTCTCTACGGAAGTCCGCAAGATAGACATCAAGTTGGTTCAACTCTTCCTCCTCGCGTACGTCCCCCATCACATAATGGAACATATCATCACTAGGTGTGTATGTCCCTCCTTCCACCCTTCCATATTCAGCATCCTCGTGCTCAGAATGCTCAGGTTCATCTCTTCCCTCCACTCTGACAACTTCATCATTGTCATCTCCACGGTGATCATCACCGTCACTTTCACTTTCAGGACTACCCTCATCACTAGTCGA
The DNA here is from genome assembly GCF_027475165.1 of Benincasa hispida. Taxonomy (NCBI): domain Eukaryota; kingdom Viridiplantae; phylum Streptophyta; class Magnoliopsida; order Cucurbitales; family Cucurbitaceae; genus Benincasa; species Benincasa hispida. The sequence goes on from NC_143483.1 coordinate 33,188,308, forward strand.
CCTATTTCCACTTTCAGAACTATCATCATCCGCACCTAGATCAAATATAGGTCGTCTATCCACTGGGGTATCCCGAAACTCCCTTTCAGCATCTGACATGACAGTGCCCTCTTTAACCTTTATCTGCATTAACAACCCAGTAAACTGGCCAAAAACTTGGTGACTAAAAATTGTGAACACAATATGCGATGCATGTCTTAGGTTATGCGTTTAAACTCATGCGTCGGTGGTCATGCGTTGGAATGAAAATATACGTTGATCTCTTATGCGATGACCATGCATTCCTGTCATAAGTTTTCTTGCGCTCTTGCCAAGTATAACACGAACGCAAGTTTCTTGGGTGATTCGAGGTCGAACTTAGGAAATTGTAACTAAATTCTATGTGGTGATGTGTTTGCGGCAGATGAATAAAAGAATGATAAGGGTTGTAAGCTAATAACTACTCCTACTCCAAGCAGTGAGAATACGAATGAAAGGTAGAGACACGGAAACTGTTGACACGTAGTAAAATGCATGGAAAAATATATAAAATGTTAGGATGCCTTCACTGCAACACTAAGCTTGACCGCAAGAGTAACCCAAGCCAACATGAGCTATGCGATCATGCTACAAACACTTGTGCCTAATTCTAGGACACATGCGATGTATATGCGATAGTGCCGAGAAGCCTATTTCTAAGCCTCCATAACCCGCTCACGTGCTCTCACACATAACTGTGATGACCACATACCACTGTCTCCTACTTCTAGATGCATGCAATATCCTATCTGTAGGGTGCATACGCTGTGTAATAGCAAACAGAGCTTATTCCTAAGTTCTCAATTCTTGATTATGCGATCTAATTCACTCTCCCAAGACTTATATTTGGTTTTTAGACTACTCTCCCAAGTATGCCTAAATGATGAATGATGCGCTCATAAGACAAGGTAATCGCATAAACCGGGCTGACGTAAGAATATTCCTATTCCTAGTGAACACTTGCTTACATTGCTTAATGCGACCAACCACTTACCCTCTCGGGCAGTTAGTTGTTGCTGATATTACTCATAGACAAGTATTGCGTTCGCTTATAGACAAGCATTCCTACAGCTTCACACTAAGCAAGTAAGATTTTCTCACAACACTCATGCAACGTACACCTCTCGGTGGTTTGCTACTTCATATTCCTGTGTCACATGATTGAGTATGCGATACTTTAACAATCTTACTCAATGATGCAATGAAAGTAAAGGATGCTGAAGATGGAGATGGAGTCGAAGGAAAATATAGAAATATATTGATCACAAAACGTATTAATTCCTTAAAGCATAATGTAATACAATACAAAAAAAGAAGAGAAATGGAAGAACCAGTTGGAAGCAATGTCTTGCTTTCAGCAGATGTGTGTCAAGGCTGCTGGTGGTACCATGGATGGGCGGTGGAGCAGACTCTCTCGAGTTCTAACTTTGGTGAAGGCTTCGGTTGTCACTCAAAATGTATGAAGAGGTTGAAGAACTCTCAAGCTATCTTCTAACGATTTCGTCTGGATCACAAGGATCCATCCGAAGGTAGAAACTTCGATGATATGAAATTCTACTCAGCGGCTTCCATTTATAGAGTTTGATCGCCGACAGAATTAATGGACCTGCTCTGAATCTGACACTAGCTGCGCGATGGTTCTTTTCTAAATCTCTGCTACTAACGTTGTGGTAGGTGAAATGTCAACATCATCTTTTGATACTCCCGAGATATACATTCATGTTGCATTTCACCAACCTTGCGATCATCCCTCTATTATGGTTATTATTTTGTAGCCGCAATCTCTCTGCGATGATCGCATTCGCTTGACGGTCGCAACTTTCATGTGTGGACGCATGTGGTTGATGGCTGCAACATCTATATGATGACCGCATTCGCTTGACAGCCGCAACTTCAATGTGATGGACGCATGCATTAATGGCCGTAACATCCATGCGTCAAACATATGCGTTCGCATCTGCGATGGAGAGATCCCCGCATGTGGTCGTCTTTGCGATAGCCTGGCTTCTGCGCATGCGATCGCTTTCTGTGATTGCTATAAAAAAAACAATTGAACGCATAATAACGCATAATAGTGGGTTACCCAAGATTCTTAATGTCGATGGACGAAAACTCATTTTCTCATGAATTCCAAACATAATCGCTGTATATTCTGCTTAACAACCCTCATAATTCTAAATAAAAGACCAAAGATGACGTGCATTTCTGTATCTCATCAACTAGTTAGTGTCAATTTAACAACCAGATAAACATATTATGCATAGAGTAAACGTACATTGTTAGACTCGAATATCTCTCTCTCGAGTACTTTGAAGGACAGTGAGTGGGAGCATGACCATCGTAATATGCGGAGCAAAGCTACTTGCTCCTTCGCTCCGCAATGTTCCCAGCTATTGATGAAGCTAGGATCTCGTACGTCCATACCTAAATAAAATTTAAAATATATTAAGAATAATAGTAATGTTAAATCAAACAACACGATTATTATGTTAAGTAAATTTACCTAGAATGCTTGTGGAAATCCATGTAAAGAGTACTTCACAACATAATTTTTATTTCCTTTAACTCTCGTCTTGTATAGACTGCTCTTATCATTCAACGCAGTCTTTAGGGCATCCAATGTCCTCTCCCAAATAATGGTACCCCAATCAAGACTGTTGTAGTACTCTAAGTTTTGAACGTCCTTGAAACGTTTGAGGTCCACTGCATTTTTCTTTTTGTTTTTCCCCATCATTGCGACCACAGTATAGTAAACTACTGTGATCTTCACACCATCATCATCATTTTCAAACTCCAAGTCCTTGTATTTTTCTTCAAGTTGACGGAGATGTAAGGTGTCCTTCATCATTCGATTACAAAAATACATCAACAAAAAGTCATCCTTCGAAAAAGTGACAACCTTTCCACAAATAGAAAATGACATTGAATCTGATCTCATCCTCTTCACTTCTCTCAGCAACATGTGATAGATAATTGGGCTGTTAAACACCATGTCAACGTCTACAAATCACCTAAAAATTGTTCTCTTGAACATGTTCAACTGCTTTGGCGTAAGTTTCTCTTTCATAATCTTATTTGCATTAGCAATGTGGGCCAAGCTGGTTACTTGACCGGGAAATCGGTCGGCTTCGGGTATTCTGAAATGTGTTGCCATCTTAAATCACTCTTGCATGAAATAAAGATTCAATCAGTAAACTCCTTTAGAAAAAAAATGTAAAACAACATTTTTTTTAAATCTCGCTGGTGTCGCTCTCTCCGGTGTCGCTCTCACTTTTTACTCGTCTTCAACCATATAATAGATCGAAAACAAGAAAAACAAACAAAAAAACCATAGGTTCACTTATATCGCTCACATTTTCTCTCTCCGGTGTCGCTCTACCAATTTCACTCTCACTTATCTCGCTCACAGACTCTTTCTACTCGTCTTCAACCACAGAACACATCGAAAACAAAAAAAAAAACAAAAAAAACCATATCAGTGTATTTCTAAACCCAAAACGACCCACAAAGCCCCATTATCAATCAGTGTAAGAAATTTTCAGGCATATATTGAAAGATTTACCGATCAGATTCGATTTTTCGGCTGCAGTAGAATTGTTTGCAAGCCAAAATGATGGATTCTAAAGAGTTTTTTAGTTTATGAGCGATACGAAGTCATTAGCCTTTGAAAATTTGAATGAAGAGTTTTTAGTTTTGGTGGGTTCTCAGTAAAAAGGTAAGAAGACAAAGAAGTAAGGGTAATTTATGTAATTTTGTATGGCGATGATGTCAGCAGAGGGGCAATTGACATTATATTTTAAAAATTGGTCATTTGACATTTTGGACCCAAAAATTGGGTCATTTGTACAAATTTCCCACAATTAATATCATGTCTTATCCATAGTAGTTGTGAGTGGTTTTTTTATAAATTATTTTATGTTATTAAAAGTATTATTATTATGGTATTAGATAAAACCATTGTTAAGTTTGATTTTAGAGAAATGTTTGAGATAAATTAATTTTATGGTTTTAGCTGGAATATGTATTCATGTGACTATTTGAGAATTCTGAAAAATCTTGTGACTTATGTAAAAATTGCTTGAGGTTATAAAATGTCATTTTGTAGCTTGAAAATAGTTCTAGATAAGCTTATGGACAATGAGTTTTTGATTAAAGTAGTTTTTAATACACTAAACTCATGTATCTTTGGTGATTACCCATGTGCTATGTAAATATGTTTCCATAGTATATATAGAGAGAGGTGTCCTCGGGAACTGCTTGGCATGAAATAGGTGTCGTTAATTTTATCTTACCCAAAACAAATGAAATTATAATACTATAGCTACAACTAGAACTAACATGTAGTAATAGTGGAGTAAGAAGTCGATCCCAAGAGAACCTCTATTAATGAGAGAAATAAGAGAGATTGTGAGACAAGATTCAATTGAAATGAAATCTTGAAGATTTTATGTAAACTAAGCAATTCTATCATTGACTTAACAAAGAATCATGCAATTAGATTCTTCAATAGTTCATTAAGAATAAACTCCTAATGTCCTAATTAGCTAATTTGACAATTAACCCTAATCTAGGTCTTAATTGCTTCCTAAAGACATTTCACAATTAATTCCTAAACTACATTAAATTCATGGGTTTTCTTAACTATTCCAATCTTGAAATCAAAATACTGAAAATTCAAGATTGATTGCATGAACGTTCTGAATTAATAGATTCTTTAAAGAAAAGAGGAAAAGAAATCCATATTTTCTATCAAGACTACTAATTTGCAACCATAATTACAATTTTGTTATAGAACCATGTAATTTTTGCAAACAAAAATTAATTAATCTTGAGTTGTCAATTCAATCTTAGTTAATTTTATTCTAAATCTCAACAAGAACATTCAAAATAAAGTAATTACATGAAAGAAAATTCAAGGAAAAGTCTCAAGAAAGTGTCAATCTACATAATTCCCCAAGAAAAAAGATTACCTACTCATAGATGATGAAATTCTTCAAAGTAATCCATTGAAAGTTGCATATTTGATACAAAGATTGAATACAAATTGATTGAATCTCTCAAAAAAATTATAATAATCGCTCTGTAAATTTGGTCTCTCTCTAAAAAAATGGGTTTTCTCCTCTTCTCTTTCTCTCCCCCTTTTGCTAAAGAACTGAACCAAAATTTATACCAGCAGCATAGTGTCGTGAGCCGTGGGGATGAATTGCGTCAAAATCTGGAGCGTTGCAACATTGTGAGGAGCATTTCAATGCATCGAGTTTTTGCAGCAAAAGTGACCTTTCTGTCTTATACTCGTTCCTCGATGCACAATGATGCTTTACTTGATACACGATGTTGGATGGCCTTTACTTGATAGCTTTTACTCGATAAAAAATGAATAAGAAGAAACTCGATAGTACTCGATGATACTCGATGCTTAATAACATGACAGCCCTTACTCGATGGTCGATTACTCGATGATACTCACTGACATTTACTCGATGCATCGCTCGATGGTAAACTATAGAATACTCGATGCTCGATAGCCTTTTACTCGATGATATTTGATGATACTTGATTCTCACAATTTGTTGATTTTCTTGGTCATTTTTTATCTCTTTGGCCCAATTTTCTTGTAATGACTCCTAAACGCGTCGGGGATCGTTTTACCTACAAAATTAGCAATTAAAGCAAATAATCAACACAATTTTGGAAAAATTATCATAGAAAATATATACCCTTTAAAAACCTAATAAAACACCCCCAACTTAACTCTTGGTCGTCCCGAACAAGTCTAAACTAGAAATATGCATAAATTCAAGCAAAAATGGATTGTTTATTGTTTATTCAAAGTTTCATTCTTTTATTCAAAATTGACAAATTCAAGTTGGTACATTTTCATCTTCACATCCTAATGGTCTATACATTCAAGTGTTTTTACACAATGAATTGATTTTCATCTCTTTTTTCAACAATCGAGGAAGTAAGGATATAAGCAAACATTTAGAAATTCAAAGCTTTGCTAACAAAAGGTTGAAGCTTATTTTTAAAAGAAAAGGTCTTTTTCTTGCAAAATCATAAAAGAAAAGACTACCTAATTTTAGTTTACTTAAAGTCATAAACTAATAGAAAGAAGGCATCCAACTTTCAATTCTTCTTCGCCTTACACCGGCCCGGTTATCGGTCTATGATATACCTAAATTGCATTTGATAGAGGCAGTTCTAATACAAGGGTGCCTTTTTAAAAAAGAAAAAAAAACTCACATACATAGAACGTAATTGGCATTTCTTTTACTTAGAGGGATAACTTTCACACTTGCACCGCCGGGAACCTATTGATGTGTTGTGAATGTGATGAAATAATGGTAATTGTGGTGATGAGTTATGCGTTGCACATGCAAGTTTTCCTAGTAAAACCCAAGTATAAATCTCACTAGGTTTCCTGGTAAGTCTAGGATCGAACATAGGGACTATTGAGTTACAATGCGTCAGTAAAATTGATTCCTTTGCGGTGACAAAAACAAATAAGTTTGGTTGGTGTTTTGTTTACGTATAAATCCTATGCGACGAATTCAAGTAAAGAGTTGATGACAACGATAAGTACAATGAGTATGCGGTGAACAGGTTGAGAAGGAATTTAGCTAACACTTCCTAAGATTGTGTTCAAGTTATGAGATCATGCTACACACACACAACAGCAAATCATCTTCCAATGCAAATGCCATAATTCTTATTTCTAGAACGCATGCAATGTATACGATAATGTCGATAGGATATATTCCTAAGCCTCTATTCTTGTCTATGCGATGATGAATGATGCACACATACACAAGGTGACCGCATACTATCATATCCTTTCTCTAGGGTGCATGCAATGCGTTAATAGCAAACAGAACTTATTCCTAAGTTTCTATCTCTTACTTACGCGGTTCTAATCTGACTCTCCCGAGCCTGGATTCTAATATGACTTTTCCAAGCCTAGATTCTATCTTTAAACCACCCTCTCGACAATCTCTAAAGGATGAATGATGCATGCATAAGACAAGATGATCGCATAAAGTGAAGATCTCAGGTCATGCTAGCTAAGTATTTCTCAACCCATTTGGAAATTTAGCTACTCATGCGAGATATAGAGAGATTGAGCTCAAGTAGAATTGAGATTTCCATTGTCTATAGATTAAATGCAGACTATAAAATAATAATAAAATGCAAAGATAAGAAGCCCGGTAGTAATGTCTTGCTTCCCGTGGCCTTTTAAACTGTCTTTTCTTTCCAACTCTGCTCAGATGAACATCCTTGCTTCCGCAAGTGTTGGCCCTCTCTCCTTTTGTAGCGCTTCCCAGCAGTCTTCTGAGTTGTCCAGGAATGTCCTCTCGGCGTCTTCTTCTCATTGCTCGCCTCCGCCTTCTAAGTATATAAATAATTACAAACTAATGGCTATCTATTTGTATGTGATCTAACTTCTCTATATGGCAAACTACTTTATCGATGGTGGCCTTCGGTATTTATAGAGCTCAAGGTGAAGAAGCTTTTCTTTCTAATGATTGCAACGATGGGAGGTCATTAAATCTTCTGTCTGATGCGTCGATTAATGGTCACCGAAAAGTTGAATATACTTATTACAGTGTGTCATTAACGACTTGTCAACTAAATTCGGATTCGACCGTCATCAGCTTTCCATCCCATCATGATTTATTATGCTTTCACCTTGATGCGTCGTCTTTATGCGGCCACCTTCTTGAGCGAATTTTCGCGAGCGCATACGATCGCATGACTTTGCAGTTGCCATCTTTCCATGCGCGTGGACGCTTAATTCCTTGGATCACAATTTAATTTGCGCCAACGCAATTTTCCTGCAAAAAATAAGTAAATTAGCAGCGGTTATGCGATGAGAGCATGCGATCGCAATATTCTTAGTTTAACGCTTTTGGACATGACTTTATGTATTTTTACCGTCGCATTCCCTCATTGTTTTACTTATTTGCACTGTAATAACGTGCATTTTTGCTCGTTATCACACCCTCAAATTTAAAACAATGCTTGTCCTCAAGCATAAACTAACGATTTTCTTTAGTGAGTCAGCCGCCTTTTCCTTACCTAGATTTCTCGAGGTGCCTTATTCAAATTTTATGAACCAAAATCTTCTTAATTTCTATCCTGGTCTCTTCCTGAAATATTTCTAATATTTTGGGACCGCAAGTTTAACCTTAAAAAATACTTGACTTGTTTCCAAGATATCGCATGATTTATTTCAAAACTTTTTCCAACCAGGGTGTTTCCAAATGATTTTTATCCTTGCACGATTTAGATATTTTTTTTGTGACCTTGCGCTGATCCACGTGCCTTGCCTTCATTTTGGCTTGCCCCCACGGGTGTCATGCGAGCATCCAACTACGAGCAAGACGCTCTTTCTCAATCTAAACTCATGCCCGTCTGGCAGCAGAGTTGTGATCACTTGTTTTATACGTTGATCACTATTCCTACCTTCATTTTGGCTTGCCCTCATGGGTGTCATGCGGACATCCAACTACGAGTAAGATCCAATCTCAACGTTATGATATATATTCTTTTTTTATTTTTATTATTTTTAAGTTGAAATGTCTAAAAGTAACAAGGTTGAAAATAAATACTGGCACCTCCAAATTTAAACGCAGCAATGTCCTTATTGCTAATAGACTGAAATGATTCATGCGATATACTTAGGAAGTTTTGTAAGGATCATTTTGAAAGAAAGCTGGTGGACCACTAACTTCTAGAAATATTTCATGAATTGACCGTCCTTAAATTAAGTTGATTCTAGTACATGCAATGAGAAATAAAGGTATGCGTTGATGGAACAAGAGACATACGTAGCGGAAAAAGGATCTAATTATACTCTAATTGCTTTTAATTTAAAGGAAAAAAGCATGCAATTGAAGGACAAAAAAAATGGTAAATTAAAAATTACCTTTGAAGCTCTCGAAAACCGCTTTTCCTCACTGAATCTCGACCCGAGCTCTTCCGGACAACCACTAGAGTTGACTACTATCCTCTAGACTCAGAACCAGGTTGTGGGACCCGATGAATGAAGAACCCGAGAGAGAGAAAAAGATGGAAAAAGAAATGGAATTCCATGAGTTTGGGTTGAAAATTTTTCTCCAAAATTTTGATTTTTACAACCCAAATTTAAAACTAAAATTGGCAAAATGGGCAAAAGTTTTTTCATCTAAATTGAAAGCCTAATTTATAGAAAAAAAGCCATGCAACAATTGCATGAAACAAATCCATAAAAACCCAACACCTAGAATCCACTATGTAAGTGGGCTTAATGTCTCCACTATAAGCCAACACCTAGCCCACTATTTTGTTAGTGAAATTATCCAACAAAAGTTTGGATTTTCCCACTAACTTTAGTCAAAGGGCAAAATAGTCATTTTGTCAAAGTCAAACTTTGACTTGACTTTTTATGATTTTTCCGTGCTGACTAATTTTGACCTCTCGAGCATGAATCCGCATTCATTTTCTCGAAATTCAAATCACATTTGAATATAAGGTCAGTCAAAGTTTGACTTTTCAAAGTCAAAAGTCAACTATTTGACTTTTTACATCTTTGACCATTTCCATTATTTTCGAGCTTCCGAATATGAATGTAGTTATATTCTTGATATTTAAATCACATTTAAACATTAAAGTTGTATCTCTAAACTGAAAAACCGACCACTATATCATATATACTTGTCGGTTTCTCTTTTTTCACCTAATTCGAATAATTCGAACTATTCTATCATACTGTTCTAAGTTTATTCCATATGAGCTAGTAGGGGAACCTAATGGACCTATAGATCATGGGCTCCAACGATCCGATATTAGCTGGCTAAAACTCTTTTAGACGGAGCTAATCAACATTCGTTAACTAACGGGTCATTCCACTATAGTTCTGTACTTGCACTCTCCTCACTATAGATATATTTGTGTCCATATGATATAACCATGATTAGTAAGCTAATCCTTCACAGGTTGTTCGTAATCTCGGCTGGGTCATAAAAACCGTTTTATCCCCAATACTACATCTTGTTCCTTAAGGTCCACTAATCCTCAAATGAACAATTGGTTTAAGGTCCAACCTATAAACCGAACCCTATGTTCCCAACTATCCACCTGATCTTACCCTTGAAATGGGAGGGTTATTGGGCCAGCAATAATGAGCTGTCCTCACCTATGTAGATCTAAGGATAATTCTGAGTGAATAGAAGTTCATAGTTAGCCCAAGATTAACATTTAAGTTACCTAGGTCATCAATTAACGAAATAGTCAGTTTTATACATAAAACGGTATTTAAAACGTAAAAAGTGACTATTTCATAGTTCAGTCTTATGTAAACTCTTTGCATAGGATGTCTTCACTTTCATGTCTCTACATGAAGGATCACATCATTTGTACTAACTACAAAATGGGTCGCATCCATAGTGTCCCCAAAATAAGGTGCCCAATCTCATTCATATACTATAAACCATTTTGGTTATATATTTGAACTTGATCCACATTTATGTCACTACATAAAGTTCAAACTACATTAAATAGCCTCAGAACCTTAGTTTATTGGTTTCAAGATTACAATTTCAATAACAATTTTATCGAAAAACAAAACAGAATATGTTTATTAATTTACAAACTAGGAGTTTTAGGACATAAAATCCAACATGCATTTCATCATTGAAATCATAATTGGTACGATAAAAAAATATGCGGTGACTGAATAAAGTAATCTAAATTCACTGATTGCGCCAAACTGAAGAGGATGCAATGATAAAACTGGCAATATTAAATTGAGATGCGAGAGTGCAAAATTTGGAATAAGAGAGTCAAAGAGAGATACAACCCCCAAATTTGCTCTGTTGCCTGCATCATCTGTGATCGCATCCTTCTTTGCAGCGGGTTGATTCCTCGATTGCGATGGTCTGAATGAACTGGTCTTATTTTTCGGTTATCGTGTAGCTCCACCACAATCGTTTCCTTCAATCAGTGCTAAAAGATCAAGAGGGTCAAAAACATGGAAGATAAAGTTGAAAATTTCAAAGATTAATGTTTGTACAAAAAAAAAAAATAAAGTAAGTTTAAGAAATAAAGATATCAAAAGGATACTTCAAATAATTGTGTCCCTGATGAGTTTATGTTGCATAACAACGCAGGGACCACTCATTTCTTCTTCAGTCAGGATTCCTCATGTCCACAGAGGTATTTTTGCGATGAATGTCGCCTCCGTGATACATCTTGACTCTTTGCCTGTTGACCTTGAATGCGCGGGTCCCTTCTTCATTAGTCAATTCGACCGCACCGTGCGGGAATACTTCTTTGATTATAAAGGGTCCGAACCAGCGTGACTTTAATTTACCGGAAAAAAGTCGTAGCCGAGAATTGTATAACAAGACCTTCTATCCAACCTGACGATTCTTTTCGCATAGTCATTTGTCATGTCGGCGTTTTGTGCGTTCCTAATAGATCTTGGCATTTTCGTATGCTTGAATTCTCCATTCGTCTAGCTCGAGCAACTGAAGTTTTCTTGTCTCCCCTGCAGTCTTTAAATAAAAATTGAGCTTCTTCATTGCCTACAGTGCTTTGTGCTCCAATTCCAGCGGTAAGTGGCATGCCTTTCCAAACACTAGCGCATACGGGGACATATCTATAAGTGTTTTATAGGCGGTCTTGTATGCCCACAAGGCATCATCAAGCTTCATGGCCCAATCTTTGCATGAAGGATTCACCACTTTCTCTAGGATCAGTTTGATTTCCCTATTAGACACCTCGGTTTGGCCGTTTGTCTGTGGATGTATGCAGTGGATATTATACCTGAGCAATAATATTTTGATGATACTATTGACAAAGTGGGAGCTTTCGTCACTTATTATGGCACGTGGGGTGCCAAAACGAGTGAAGATATTTCTTCGCAAGAATTTGGAGACTATCATCACATCGCTTGCGATGCACGATACCGCTTCAACCCATTTGGAAACATAATCGATGGCCAACAGAATGTAGTTGTGACCATTTGATGGTAGGAATGGTCCCATAAAGTCTATGCCCCACACATCGAAGAGTTTCAATTCTAAGATAATATTCATTGGCATCGCATTCTTCCATGAAATGTTTCCCGTGCATTGGCACCTGTCTCATCTCATGGAATAATCTCACGCATCCTTGAATAGAGTCGGCCAAAAATATTCACTTTGTAACACTTTTGTTGCTGTACGTTGACCTCCAAAATGTCCACCATACGGTGAGTCATGGCATTGGGCTAGTATGTGCTGGTGAGCAGCCTCTGGTATATATAGACGCAAGATTTGGTCTGACCCCCTTTTGTAAAGATTTGGCTCATCCCAATAATAAGATTTACATTCGTGTATAAGCCGCCTCTTTTAGTGAGCTGTGTAATTCTTCGAAAATTGTTCACAGACCAGATAATTGACCACATCTGCGTACCATGGTAACTCTTCAATTTTGCGCAGCTGCTTGTTTAGGAAGGTTGCGTTCACCTCTGACTGGTTGTGGTCGACTTCTGGATTTTCTAATCTTGATAGGTGGTTTGCAACATGGTTCTCCATCCCCTTGCGATCAATGATTTCCATGTTGAATTCTTGGAGGAGGATAACCCATCGAATTAACCTCGGCTTCGCATCTTTCTTGGTCATTAAATATTTAATTGTCGAGTGGTCGGTGTGAACGATCACTATGGATCCCAGCAAGTAAGCTCTAAATTTTTCCAACGCAAAGATTACTACGAGAAGTTCTTTTTCAGTGGTAGTGTAATTTGTTTGGGTAGGGTTCAAGGTTTTACTCACATATACGATGGGGTGTAGCATTGCTTTTTTCTTTTGCGCTAGACCACCCCCATCGCGTAACCACTAGCATCGCACATCAGCTCAAACGGACGTGTCCAATCAGGTGTGATCAACACAGGTGCGGTTATCAATGTGTTCTTCAGTATCTTGAATGCGTTGAGGCACTATGTATCAAATTCAAACGTTCTATCGGCCTCCAGCAATGCACTCAATGGTCGAGCAATCTTTGAAAAATCCTTCACAAAACGACGATAAAATCTTACATGTCCCAGGAAACTCCTAACAGCCTTCACATTTGTTGGGGGTGGAAGCTTTTTAATGGCCTCAATCTTTGCCTTATCCACCTCCAGCCCTTCCTTGGAAACTTTGTGCCCAAGCACAATACCTTCATTCACCATGAAGTGGAACTTCTCCCAATTCAGCACAAGGTTTGTCTCTTCACATCTCCTCAGTATCTTCTCCAAATTATTCAGACAGACTTCATACATTTGCCCATAAACCGAGAAGTCGTCCATAAAAATTTCCACTGAATCTTCAAGATACTCTGAGAAGATAGCCATCATGCACCTCTGGAACGTGCTCGACACATTGCATAATCCGAACGGTATGTGGCAAAAAGAAAACGTTCCGTAGAGGCAGGTGAATGTGGTTTTCTCTTGGTCTTCAGGAGGGATCATTATTTGGTTGTAGCCCGTATATTCGTCCAGAAAACAGAAGTAATCATTTTCTGTTAGGCGGTCTAGCATTTGATCAATAAAAGGCAAGGGGAAATGGTTCTTCTTTGTCGCCGCATTGAGTTTGCGGTAGTCCATGCAGATCCGCTAGCCAGTGACGGTTCTCATTGCTATTAATTCATTGTTAGCATCTGGGACTATCGTCATCCTGCCCTTCTTGGGCACACATTGCATGGGGCTAGCCCATGTGCTATCGGTGATTGGATATATAGTTGGTGTCCAACCATTTGATTCAACCTTCTTCATCGCAGGGTTTAGTCTGCATTGAGGTTTGATAAACCCGAACCCTTTTTGGTTTTTTTTTAGACATATTCTGTGCATGCAATATGCGGGGTTAATTCCTCTTATGTCTGCTAACATCCATCCTATTGCTTTTATGTACTTCTTCAGGATGTTAAGCAGTGCATTCTCTTGTTCTTCTTGTAGCGCAGAGAAAATTATCACTGGCAAAGTGTCGTTTTGCCCCAAGAAAACAAACTTCAGATGGCTTAGCAAGGTTTTTAATTCCACGGTAGGTGGTTGTTTCAAGGATGATTGTTGTGCTTTTCTCTCTTCATTCAACGTCAATTTTTCTTCTTTGTTTGTTGTTTCCATGATCACATTGCAGATTACTACGAATGCGGTCACACCCTCTCTTTCGTCTTCATATTCGGGCTCTTCTTCTTCATTACAACTGGGTTCATTGTTGGAATCGGATAAGTCTTCATTTTCTGGATACTTTATGGCTTTAATAATGTCAAACCTGAGCTTCTTTCCATTTACATTCAGCGTGATCTCCCCCTTGTACACGTCAATTTGAGTGTGTCCAGTGGATAAAAATGGTCGTCCCAATATGATGGGTACATTCTTGTCCACTTCGTAGTCGAGAATGATGAAGTCTGCCGGTAGAATGAATTTGTCAATTGAGACCAGGACATCCTTCACCTTCCTCTCTGGATGAACTAGGGACCTGTCCGCCAGCTAGAGAGTCACCGTTGTGGGCGTCAGCTGCCCCACATTCAACTGTTTGAAAATTGAAAGAGGCATTAAGTTTATACTGGCTCTAAGATCGCAAAGTGTTTAACCTATATATATCCCGCCAAATGAGCAAGGTATCGTGAAACTTCTTGGGTCGCGCATTTTTGGTGGAATAATGGTGTTTAACTTTTATGTTAACGCCACCTTTGCGAACTTTCCTGTGATCCTTTTCTTTGTCACATGTCCTTCAAAAACTTAGTATATTTCGGCATTTGTTCAATTGTTTCAGTGAAAGGGATGTTGATATGTAGCTGTTTCAACATTTCCATGAAGCGATGGTACTGCACTTCATTGTTTTGCCTCTTCTTAAGTCTTTAGGGAATGGTGGCAGTTGTATCTTCACGGTTCCCTTTTCCATAGGCTTAGAAGTGGACATAACTTCTGGTTGCATCGTCTCATTTTCTGGTGGTTCATCTTGTGCCAATGGGGTCTTAGATTCCAATGCAAATGGAGTAGTCCTTCCTTGGCTCCGACTTCTCTTCCGCTAGTGTCTTTCCACTTCACAAGGTCACGACTTCACATTTTTCCTTTCCCGTATTCCCCAGGTTGCGAGGAAGCTCCGTTGATCTCGGCAACGCCGCTTGCGGTCTACTTTTAAGTTCGCTCGCAATCTGCCCTATTTGAATTTCGAGATTGCGGATAGAAGTCACCTGATTATGGAGTACTGTTTCATTCTTCTCAATATACTGCTTTAATAGGCTCTCCAGAGAAGAAAATGGCGATGTTTGTGAGCTGCTGGCTTGATTTTGCATTTGACCGTTCATTTGCGAAAAAATCCTAGTGGTCCTTCCTTTTGTGCCATAGGTTGATAACTTTGTTGTTGATTTTTCCACGTGAAGTTGGGGTGCTTTTTATACTCGGGATTGTATGTGTTAGAGAAAGGATTTTTCTTTACAAAGTATATAGATTGCGGGTTCCTCGGACATTCTTCAATTGGATGCGAATCTCCATAAGTAGCATAACTTGTGTTTGTCAGCTCGATTGCTTTGACCTGCCCTCTTTGCATTCCTGGGCTATTGATTGCGATTCCCTATATTAGATTCATTATCGTATTCATTTGATTTTGTAGGAATGCAATGGCCTCATTGTTTGCGTCACCTTTTCGAATTTTTAATCGTTGATCGCTTTCCCTGCAATCTTCGTGATTCTTCGAAATGCGATCAAGGATATTTTTAGCCTCATCATATGTTTTGTCAAGAAAACCTTTAGCTGCTACCGCATTGGCAGCCATCTGCAATGCAGGGTTTAAATCGTGATAAAATATTTTCATTTGGAGACAGTCAGGTAAGCCATTGTGCGGATAATCTCGAGGCAATCTTTTAAACCTTGCCTAGGCATCACTGAGCAATTTGTCAATATCCTGTTCAAAATTTGTAATGAACTTCCTTCTTCTTGCGTTCTCGGTAGGGGGGAAGTATTTCTTCATGAATTTCTCTACTACTTGTTCCCAAGACGTTATCTCTCCTGGTTCGAGAGAGTAGGTTCATTTCCTTGCTTGGTCGTATAGCAAAAATGGGAACAACGTTAGTCGAACTTCTTCAGCTGAGATGTTTGGAAACACAAAAGTATTGCAGATTTCGATGAAACTCCGAAGATGGGCATGCGGATCCTCGCCACACCTTCCACTAAACTGTCTGGCCGTCTGAATCATCTACAATATAATCGGCTTCATCTCAAACCTCAATCCGTCCAGAGCTGGCCTCCTGATTCCTGGGGAGAAATCATAGAGATTGAGCAACGCATAGTTCCGGATGGGTCTATTGCGGTCGTTCGGCAGGAGAATGGGGTTTGCCATGATATTGTTCGCATTTGCTGCTCTGTCTTCCGGTTGTTCCGCCATTCTAGGATTTCTCTCTTGCTATTATTGGCGGTTGTCTCTCTGTCTTCTTCTGAACGTTCTTTCGATCTCTGGGTCGTAATTGGACTCAGGAACTTGACCTTCGCTCATACGGCACCTGTTTCTACCCTTACCAAAGGAATGGCAGTGCACAGAGGTTGAAAGCTGCAAAGAAAATAAAAAAGTTACTGTTAGCGCAATATGTACTGTCGTAGTCCCCGGCAACGGTGCCAAAAACTTGATGCATTGTGAATGTGATGAAATAATGGTAATTGCGGTGACGAGTTATGCATTGCACATGCAAGTTTTCCTAGTAAAACCCAAGTATAAATCTCATTAGGTTTCCTGGTAAATTCAGGGTCGAACATAGGGACTACTGAGTTATGATAATGGGTAGAAATGCACGTTATTACAGCACAAAGATATAAAACAATGAAGGATTGCGACGGTATAAATATATAAAATTGCGTCCAAAAGCATTAAGTTTAGAACATTGCGATCGCATGCGTCCATCGCATTAAAGCAACTAACTTATGTATTTTGTGTAGAAAATGTGTTGATGCAAGGCGAAATTGTGATCCAAGGAAATTAGTGTCTGAGCGCATAAGAGATTGCGACCGCAAGGCTATGCGATCATATGCGTTCACAAAGATCTGCTAAAGAAGGTGGCCACATAGAGCCGGCGCATTAAGGTGACAGCTTAATAAATCACGATGGGACAGAAAGCTGATGAAGGTCGAATCCGAATTTAGTTGACAAGCCGTTAACGACACTGTAGCAAGTACACTCAGCTTTTCGGTGACAATTATTCAGCGCATCAGACAGAGAATTAATGACATCCCATCAGTGCAATCATTTGAGAGAAAAATCTTTTCACCCTGAAGCTCTATAAATACCGAAGGCCGCCTTCGTTAAAGGAGTTCGGAGAGTTCGGTTCCGCGATTCAGAATTTATAGTTCTTCTTCACCATAGATAGTAGTAGTCTGTAATTTTCTATACTTAGAAGGAGGAGGCGAGTGAAGAGAGAATACGCCGAGAGATCGTCCTGGTTAACTCGAAAGAGTGCCAAGAAGTGTCGAAAACAGAGAGAGGTCCAACCCTTGTGGAAGCAAGAACATCTTTCGGACAGAGTAGAGAAAACTCAGTGTAAAAGCCTTGGGTGCTACCAGGCTCTCTATCCTTACTTTCCATTTCCATTTTGTATTCTGAACTTACTTATAAAATGGAAATTGCATCTTTATATCTGTCCATTCTCTTTACCTTATGCATGAGTAACTAAACTGTCAAATGGGCTGAGAAGCACTTAGCTAACATGACCTGAGATCTTCACTTGATGTGATCATCTTGTATTATGTACGCGTCATTCATCCTTTAGAGATGCTTGGGAGGGTGGTCTAAGGATAGAATATAGGCTTGGAAAAGTCATATTAGAATCTAGGCTCGGGAAAGTCGGATTAGAATCGCATAATATAGAGATAGAAGCTTAGGAATAAGTTCTGTTTGCTATTAACGCATCGCATGCACCCTAGAGATAGGATATGATGGTATGCGGTCACCTTGTACCTGTGTGCATCATTCACCATCGCATAGGCAAGAAATAGAGACTTAGGAATAAGTCCTATAGACATCATCGCATACATCGCATGCGTCTTAAAATTAGGAACCATAGCATTTACATTGGAAGATGAATTGTTGTTGTATGTGTATAGCATGATCGCATAGCTTGAATGCAATTTCAGGAAGCGCTAACTAAATACCTTCTCAACTCGTTCCCCTGCATACTCATCGCATCTTTCGTATTATTAACTCTTTTCTCAATTCCGCCGAATAAATTTTATATTGCAAACAACATACCAACCAACACATTGTTTTATTTGTCAATGCAAAGAGATCTGAAATTACCATCGCATACTGTTCCATAGTCCTTGTGTTCGACCCTAGGCTTACCAGGCAACTTAGTAGGATTTATACTTAGATCTTGCTAAGAAAACTTGCATGCACAACGCATATTCCACTATCGCATTCTACACCATTATTTCATCGCATTAACCATGCATCAAGTTACTATGCCTCAATAAAATTGATTCCTTTGCGGTGGCAAAAACAAATAAGTTTGGTTGGTGTTTTGTTCAAGTATAAATCCTATGCGACGGATTTGAGTAAAGAGTTGATGATAACGAGAAGTACAATGAGTATACGGTGAATGGGTTGAGAAGAATTTAGCTAACACTTCTTAAGATTGCATTCAAGTTATGCGATCATGCTACACACACACAACAGCAAATCATCTTCCAATGCAAATGCCATAATTCCTATTTCTAGAACGCATGCGATGTATACGATAATATCGATAGGACTTATTCCTAAGCCTCTATTCTTGTCTATGTGATGATGAATGATGCACACATACACAAGGTGACCGCATACTATCATATCCTATCTATAGGGTGCATGCGATGCGTTAATAGCAAACAGAACTTATTCCTAAGTTTCTATCTCTTGCTTATGCGGTTCTAATCTGACTTTTCTAAGCCTAGATTCTATCTTTAGACCACCCTTCCGAGCATCTCTAAAGAATGAATGACGCATACATAAGACAAGATGATCGCATAAAGTGAAGATCTCAGGTCATGCTAGCTAAGTACTTCTCAACCCATTCGAAAATTTAGCTACTCATACGAGATATAGAGAGATTGAGCACAAGTTTAATTGAGATTTCCATTGTCTATAGATTAATTACAGAATATAGAATAACAATAGAATGCAGAGATAAGAAGTCCGGTAGCATTGTCTTGCTTCCCGTGGCCTTTTACACTGTCTTTTCTTTCCAACTCTACTCAGATGAATGTCCTTACTTCCGCAAGTGTTGGCCCTCTCTCCTTTTGTAGCACTTCCCGACAATCTTCCGAGTTTTCCAGCAATGTCCTCTCAGCGTCTTCTTCTCTTCGCTTGCCTCCGTCTTCTAAGTATATAAACAATTACAGACTAATGGCTATCTATTTGTATGTGATCTAACTTCTCCATATGGCGAACTGCTTTATCGATGGTAGCCTTCAGTATTTATAGAGCTCAAGGTGAAGAAGTTTTTCTTTCTAATGATTGCAATGATGGGAGGTCATTAAATCTTCTATTTGATGCGCCGATTAATGGTCACCGAAAAGTTGAATGTACTTGCTACAGTGTGTCATTAACGGCTTGTCAATTAAATTCGGATTCGACCGTCATCATCATGATTTATTATGCTTACACCTTGATACGTCGTCTTTATGCGGCCACCTTCTTGAGCGAATTTTCGCGAGTGCGTACGATTGCATGACTTTGTGATCGCCATCTTTCCATGCGTGCGGACGCCTAATTCCTTGGATTGTAATTTAATCTGTGCCAACATATTTTTCCTGCATAAAATAAGTAAATTAGCAACGGTTATGCGATGGGCGCATGCGATCGCAATATTCTCAGTTTAATGCTTTTGGACATGACCTTATGTATTTTTACCGTCGCATTCCCTCATTGTTTTACTTATTTGCGCTGTAATAACGTGCATTTTTGCTCGTTATCACCTATGACTCTTTTCTCGCGGGCCCTAACAAAAACACGATGAAGGTAGCTCTTTTCACCTCTACCCATGCACACACACACGTTAGTGAAGTTTATGTTAAATTGGCAAATTTGCTTTTTTTTTTTTTTTTTTTTTTGTGCTAACAACTTTTTTTTATATATACTAGGCTCTTTTTATTCCTCTATGTCTAGACTTGCCTCTAAAATAAGATGGTTGTTCTTAGACCAAAGTTTTTTATATCGGGGTAACAAAGAAAATTAAGTAGATGTGACATTTCTAAGAGTCTAAAGGTTTCAAATAAATTTAAAGACTAAGTATTCAAATTTTTTATGAAGTTAAAAGGAAAAGAAAGTTTCTTTTGAAAAATGAGTTTCAAATTTTTGTTTGAAAAACTTTGAAGGTCTAAAATTTTGTTTGTATCCTTACTTGAAAGAGTGCATCATCAAAATTTCATTAATAAGAATCAAGAGATTGAGTAAAAACAAATGATGCATAGAATCAAAGTCAATGAGATTCTTGAATGTGCCACCATGAATTTATTCAATTATGAATTTATTCCATTCAAGGAAAAAATGGTCTTTTGAAGAATAAAGAATTCAATGGACATCTTTTTCAAAGAATCAAAATTATACCATCAAGATGAATCAGAGTCTCAAATTTATTCAGATATATTATAACAGAATCGCATATATATGTAATCAATCTAAGTAATCAACAATCTATTAACCCGAGCTCAGATGCTCAAAGGTTCTAGACATGCAAAAAAAAATTGTGAGACTATTTTTAAAGCTAATCAAAGAATACTCAAAAGAATACCAAAAACATGTGATGTTTACCTACCCCCAACTTAAAGATGGAACATTGTCTTCAATATTTAGAATTAGCAAATGAATTCAAGAAACAAAAAGGAAGAGATGTAGAGAGAAACTTCTCTGGTGTAGTTGTTGATCATTTATTTGCTTCAGAGAGAATTTTCTTGCTTTTTTTTAGAGCTCTTTTTTCTTTTATTGAGTAAATCACCTACATAGAAAAAGAAAAGAATCAATTATTCTATTTATTTGAAATTCTAAAAATAAAAAAGAAAGAAAAAATGAGAAATGAGAAAAGAAAGAAAAAAATGAAAATGAAAAGAAATGAAACAAAAGGAAAATTTATCCTGTTTTTTGCAAATTTTTATCGTCGTTTGCTCGACATTGGTGAAGAGGGGTATCATGTGTATGATGGATTCGTTAAACGCAAGTCCAAGTGGACTTGGTTTACATGCCCTTCATTGTATAATTTGAGTCTCTGCCCGTTCACCTTGAATATTTTTCCTATTTTTCAGGGAAAATCAAAATTTTCAATTTTTCTTGGTTTTTACTTCTTGGGGTTTTTTAAACAATTTCCCAAGTTCTTGCTCTTCTTTGGAGAAGGGAGAGTTTTAAGCTCAATCCTTCTTACCTACACATTGAAAACAAAGCAAAGATTAAAAGCTTTATTTTTGTTTTTGTCATTACAAACAAATTTTAAATTTGAATTATCAGTTGAAGGGTTTTCATTTATACAAATTTTGTTTTGAAAATTTGAATCTTCTTTTGAAGTATTTACATTTGGGCAAAATTTTTTGTTGAAAGAATTATCATTATCCTAAACCCTAAACCCTAAACCCTAAACAGTGTTTAGGGTTTAGGGTTTAGGGTTGAAGAAGATTCATTCTTTTCAGAAAATCGAAGTGAAGAATTAGAAACATGCTTTTTATTTAGATTATTATGGTCACAAAAGTGAAGAGATGTAGAATCACGAGTAATCCAATCAAAATCATAATGAATGGAAGGGGTTACCAAACAATGAGAACTTTTGCATAACATGCATCATTAATGTGATCAATTTCATCATATGTGTCTATGGAGCAAAGAGAATAATATTTCTCCGAAAATTTCATGGCGTCATAAATATTAAAAGATTTTATCTCTCCATCAAATTCTACTGACAAAGACGCTTCATCTACATCAATTATTGTCTTTGCAGTTTTCATGAAGGGTCTACCAAGTAGAATGTTAGAGGAAGAAGTAGATATGGTTCACCCATTTTTAAAATGTAAAAATCAACAGGAAAGATTAATTCTCTGACTCTCAACAAAACATCTTCTACAATGCCTAGGAGTTGAATATATGACCCATCCTCTAGTTATATGCAAACATTCATTTTCTTTAGGCCATTCAATTTGATATCTTCATAGACATGAAAAGATATGACATTTACTGATGCACAGAGGTTTAGCATGGCATGAGTGATAATTCTATCTCCTATCTTACAAGGTAGAGTAAACATTCCAGGGTCTCTACATTTCTGAGGCAGGCCCTTTTTAACAAAGCAGACACGTTTTTGCTAACAATTACTCTCTCATCTTCTTTCCCTTTTCTTTTCTTAGTACATAAGCCTTTTAAGAATTTAGCATACTTAAGTATTTGTTGAATGACATAGAGCAAAGGAATATTAATTTGCATCCTTTTAAATGGTCAACATCTTCTACCTTAGGTTTTGCTAGTCTATTAGGGAAGGGGGCCATAGGTACATATGACTCTACATTAGAGAGAGAGTAGTTACGTACCTCAGGGAAGATGGGAGATTCCTCATATTCATTTACCTTGTTATCATGATCAATTACCTTTTCAGGCTTCTTGGGAGTTGGTCGAACTGGGCTAGCTACTTGGGAAGAAGAAGGAATTTCCTTACCACTTCTTAGAATAATTGTGCTTACATTTGCATGCTCTGGTTAAGCGAGAGCTTGCCCGATGACTTACTCTCAAGCTTGCTTACCACACTTTCAAATTGTGTGATTTGTGTGCCCAAGTTTGAGAAGCCTTGTTTAGTCTTTTGTTGAAAAGATTTTGTGTCTTGTTGAAATTGTTTGGTTTCTTGATGAAGTTGAATGTTGTCCTTTTGTAAATTGTGTCGTTCCGTTTGAAATTTTAATGAATGGTCAGTAAGGGATTTTACTGCGTCCTTTAAAGACATTCTTGAAGAGCTGGAAGAAGATGGTGGGTTCCAGTTCTCAAATTTTCTTGAGATCCCCACTTGAAATTTGGGTGATCTCGCCACCCTTAATTATAAGTTTGCCCATGGTCGTCGTACTTCCTTTGGAAACCTCTTATTGCGTTAACTTGAGGTTTACCTTGAGGGCAATCTTTCGAAGTATGTCCATGAAGGAACTCTAATGGGAGAACCTTGAGTGGAAACAGATCGACCAAATTCCATTTTTATTGAATACAAAGTTTCCAGTAAACAAACAACAAGATATGCATTTAATTCTAAGTTACAACATGCTTTAAAAGAAAAGGTTTCAAGAAACCTCACCTTTGAAGACCTTTCTTCGCGTTTTTCCCTCGAACAAATCACGAACAACTTAAAGACCTTCTTCAAGATTAACCTCGAACAAAACCCGGACTACCACAAAATTACCTTGGTGTTCTCAAGGTGAGGACCCAGGAGTGGTGGGCTCTGACTATTTTAGTTAAGAGGGAAAACTTAAGGTAGAAGAGGAAGATTGAGAACTCTCAAAACTCAAGACAAAAACATAGAACTCTTCTGTATTTTTCTTTCTCCATCTCAATCGTTTTACAACCTTAGAAGAAGAAGAAGAAAAACATTTTTCCTTTATTCTCCTTGCCAAAAATTAACCACCATGCACTTACGTGGGTAGAGAGAAAAGAATGGGAAGAGAGTTGTAATTCCATTCCTTATTATCAAAATAATAATAATAATAATAATAATAATATAAATATGATAATTAACATATCATATTATATATATATATAACATATAACCTATAGTTTTAATATTGTATCATATACAATATAAACTATAGTTTCTATTCTCTTTTATATGGCATTTAATATAAATCATATTTATATTAAATTTAACAACTATGAATCCAATTCATAGAAACTATATTTGAATCTCATTGAAATAATTTTTTTCCTCCCATTAAGCTATAATGTATCAAATACATTATGACAATTATATCACATATAATTGAAACAACTTAATTATATCACATATAATTAAATTCCTCTATTAATTTGAACAATTCGAATTAATCCAAAAACTGATTATCCGCTAAATCTTATTAAGCCACCAAGGGGATCTCATGGACTTATAGCTTAAAGCTCTAACGGTACATGAATAATTAATTAAAATTTTTAATCACATTATTCACCATCCGTAACTATCGGGCACTTCACTAAATACCGACAAGTGCACTCTTCGCATTATAGAAATATTTTTGTGTCCATTGGATATAACTCCTTAAGTACCACTGATCCTTTCAAACTCCTTAAGTACAGTTAGGCCAAATTACCGTTTTGCCCCTGTAGTTACATCTAACTCCTTAAGTACCACTGATCCCTCTAATGAACAATAGATCATAGTCCAACTATGACTAAACCCCTCTCGGGCCAAGAGAAGGTGTGACGTCACATTGTTCAAGATTCGGAATCATCCCTTAAGGGAGTAATTTATCTACATACCCCTGCCTCGGGGAAGGAGTGAATTCCATCTTGTGTAGTTGTGTTCTTAGCTCCCCAATCAGACGAATCCTTCAAATGGTAGGCATGTTGAGTTGGCGATCTGGCCACTCTCACCCAAACAAATCAAAGAACCGCCCTTATATGCAGGAGTTCATAACTCATTCAGGATTCAGGTCATGTTACCTATGGTCATCCTGGTGAAATGTAAGTCTCTATTATGAACGGTGTTATATAATAAGACTAAACATTTCATGGTCTGGTCTTATACAAACTTTTTTGTATAGAATATCCCCGCTCGCATGTCTATACATGAACGATTAGGATCAGATCATTTGTAGCACTTTACAATAATTGTAACACCTACAAAGTAGGCCATACTCGTAGTGTCACTAAGATAAGGTACCGAGCCTTATCCATCTACTACAAACCATTTAGGTTATCACTTAAATATGATCCATCCGTATGTCTCTACATACATGTTTAAGTTACAAAGATAACATTCGATGTTAGTTTATTGGTCTGTGAATGCAACTAAAATATCATATATTTTATAGACAATTAATAAAATATCATATATTTTATAGACAATTAATAAAATATCAAATATTTTATTAAATATATAATGAGTTTGTTCAATATTGTTTACAAACTGTAGGACCCTACAAGATTTAGAACATCAACCCCAATAGTCCAACCACTCCACATGTTGCACATGTTTTAATTTGGGGAAGTTCTCCTTGAGCAACCTAAGTGAAAAGGGAAACTAGATTAGATAATTGATTTCTCAACTCACTAACCACTTTAGCTTGAACTGATGGGAGATACAAACATGCAATGGAAGCAAACAAAATCAATAAGCACTCTAATAGTTTGAGTTCTAAAAGCATGCTTTGATAAAAAATTAGAAGAGGGTTTCTTATGAACATACCTTTGATGAAATCTCCCAACTTCAAGCTATTTTTCACGTGATTCTAGCTCCAATTCAGTAGTGAACCACCAAGAGATCCTTACTATTCTCAGCCTTGAATTTGAGTGGTGGAACTCTAATTAGAGTGAATTTGTGAAGGGTGTTTGTGTGGGCTTTGGTCAAGATGAATTTCTGCAGCATTCTTCTAAAGAACTCTGAAATTCACACTTCCAATATTCAATTTTAGAGCTTTTATACACAAAGTGCATGCAAGCATTCAATACTCAGCTCAATGCCAGCAGCAACTTCATGAAGAAGTGGGAATTGTGTGTAAATTTGGGAGGAAAACCTCCTACTTGGTGTATATGTGGGAAGAACCCACTCCAACCAAGTTTTCATTTTCGAATTTCAAATTTCAATCAATTCTATAATTACTAAAATTTGATTTAATTAATTCATAATTAATTAATCCAAAATTCAATTTCTCAAATTGAATTGAAATTGAAATTAATTTGATTTAATTAATTAAACATATTTAATTAATTAACTAATTTAATATCAAATATTAAATTAATCACACACCTAATTTTTATTATGAAACTTATTCATGTAATTAATATTTAAATCATTATTTAAATATTATAAACTCTCAATTTAATTTAATTTCAATATATCAAATGTTAATTATATCAAATATAATTATAAAAACCCTAATTTTAATTTGAACTTATTCAAAATCAAACCCTAATTCCAATTTGAACATTTTCAAATTGAAATTCACTTTGAACAATTCAAATTAATATCATTCTAAATTCACTCAATTTATTAATTCAAGGTGTTCATGTTTTACAAGCTAGTAGAGGGACCTTATAGACCTACAGATCATGAGCTCCAACGATTTGAGATTAATTGCCTAAAACTCTTTAACTAGATTAATCAATATTCGTTAACTATCAAGTCACACCACTATAGCTCGATAGTTGCACTCTCCTCACTATAGATATATTTGTGTCCACTTGATTTAAACATAATCAGTAAGTTGACCCTTCACAGGTTGTTCGTAATAACAGTTGAGTCAATATGTTGTTTTACCCTCAATATTACGTCTTGCTCCTTAAGTTCCACCGATCCTCTAATGAACAATTGGTTTGTGATCTAATCACTAAACCAATTCCCTCTCGGGCTAATGAGAGAGTGAGGCCCCTTGTTCAAGACCTGGATCCAGTATTTAAGATAACAACCTTTCTTCTATTCCTAAATCGGGTAGGCGTGAATTCCTTATTGCACCCTATGTCCCTAGCTATCTGCTCGGTCATACCCCTGAAATGGGAGGCCCATTGAATCAACCCTCACTTATGAAAATCTAAGGATAATCCCAAATAAATAGGAGTTCATAATTAGCTCAGGATTAAGATCGAGTTACCTAGGTCATCTAAGCGAAATAGCCAGTCTTAAAGAGTAAACAATGTTATAAAGTAAGAGTGACTTATTTCTTGATCTAACCTTATGCAAACTCATTGCATAGAACGCCCCCACTCCTCATGTCAATATATGAACGAATCAGGATCACCTCGTTTGTAGCATCTTTATAACAAATTGTAACAACTACAGTGCGGGTCGTATCCAATAGTGTTACCAGAATAAGGCACCCAACCTTTTTCTTATACTATAGACTGTTTTGGCTATTTACTCGGACTTGATCCATCTTTATGTCTCTACATAAAGTTCAAGTATCCATATAATAGCCATGGATCTTAGTTTATTGGATTTAGACTTTACAAATGTAATTTATAGATTCAATAACAACTTTATTGAAGAAATATTGAATAACATCTTTATTGATATTAGAATATATTTAACTTTACAAACTGCGAGTTTTAGGACATTCAACCCAACATGAACAACATAATATTCTAGATTCCTTGATCCAAAGTTCGCTGAATTCTCCACCATGGTTTATATTAGTTTACTAGCTTCAGTGGGCGTTTTGTCAGCTAAAGCTCCATCGACAGCTGCATCAATGTTGCTCCTATCAGATGGAAGCAATCTTGAATAGAAATACTGAATAAGATATTGGTAAGAAATTTGATGATGGGGAAAGGAAGTACAAAGTTGCTTATATCTTTCCCAATACTCATATAAGGACTCCCCTACCAATTGCTTTATTCCATTTATTTCTTTTCTAATATTATTAGCCTTAGATGCAAGGAAATTTTTTTCTAAAAACTTTTTCTTAAGACCATTCCACGTAGTGATTGATCCGATCGATAATTAGTACAACCAATCCTTAGCCACATCCTTCAAGGAGAAGGGAAAGGCCCGAAGATTATGTTGTTCTTGTGTTATCCTATGTGGGCGCATACCGTCACATATCAAATGGAATTCTTTCATGTATTTGTGTGGGTTCTCACTTGGATTACCTTTAAAAGTGGGTGAAAGATGAAATAAATCAGGTTTCAATTCAAATGGTACCATAGTCTCCGGGTACACTATACATAACGGTTGTTGAGTGTAATCCAGTTCGGTCAACACTCTTAACGTTTGCTCCCTTGCTTCATCCATAGTGTTTGTTTGTATTGGTTCCTCTTCTTGACTTGATTCTTCAAATTCTCCTTCTTCTCTTCTTATCCTTTCCTTTTGTAGTCTCCTCTCCTCACGGTCAATATCTACAACAAAATCACAAAGTATACTTTGGGAGGAGCAGGTCATGCACCAAAAGATAGTACAATCAAACTATCGGTTTTTTTTTTTTGTTTTTTTTCTTTTTCTACAGTAAAGGAATTCAAGGATTTTTTAAAGGCAAATTGCACGGCTCCCCGGCAATGGTCCAATTTGTTTGGCGTGAAATAGGTGTCATTAATTCTATCTTACCCAAAACAAAAACAAAAAAATTATAATACTCTAACTACAACTAGAACTAACATGTAGTAATAGTGGAGTAAAAGGTTGATCCCAAGAGAACCTTTATTAATTGGCCAAAAATAGACTACTTGAATTCCAAAATGAAAAAGATTAAATGGGGGGTTGTTTGTTTAAGAACTAGAAAGTAACTAAGTGAAAAAGATAAGAATTGATATAGGAAATTTATCGATGAGAGAAATAAGAGAGATTGTGAGATAAGATTCAATTAAAATGAAATCTTGGGGATTTTATGTTAACTGGGAAATTCTATCATTGACTTAACAAAAAATCATGCAATTAGATTATTCAATAGTTCATTATGAATAAATTTCTAATGCCCTAATTAGCTAATTTGACAATTAACCCTAATCTAGATCTTAATTGCTTCCTGAAAACATTCCACAGTTAATCCCTAAACTGCATTAAACTCATGGGTTTTCTTAACTATTCCAATCTTGAAATCAAAAGACTAAAAATTCAAGATTGATTGCATGAATGTTTTGAATTAATAGATTCCTTAAAGAAGAGAGGAAAAGAAATCCACATTTTCTATCAAGACTACTCATTCTTACAACTATAATTACAATTTTGTTATAGAACCATGTAATTTTTTCATACAGAAATTGATTAATCTTGAGTCGTCAATTCAATCTTAGTCAATTTTCTTCTAAACCTTTGCAAGAACATTCAAAAGAAAGTAATTACATGAAAGAAAATTCAAGGAAAAGTCTCAAGAAAATGCCAATCTACATAATTCCCCAAGAAAAAGGATTACCTACTCATGGATGATGAAATTCTTCAAGCAATCCATTGATAGTTTCATATTTGACACAAATATTGAATACAAATTCATTGAATCTCACAAAAAATTACAATAATCGCTCTGTAAATTCGAAGTGTGTCAAGACGTTGGCACTTTTCTGTATTTGTCTCTATCTCTTTATCATCAATTGTATTCATCTTCTTAGTCTATCATCCGCACCATGTATCAGACACTAAATATTAATATTGAATATCATGATCATTTTCATCTCCATCTTTCTGTCTATTTTCGTTCCTCCATTAATCCCTTTCTCCATGATGTTTTCTTAATCCCTTGGTAATTAGCATGAATCTCACAAGTAAATTAATATGTGCTAAAGAAATGAATATGTTTAGCTAAAGCATGCTAGACGACATCTTCACCTGTGAGAGCAGAAGTGAAGATGCCATTCCTTCTGTCGAGAGAAGGTTGGAAGAATGCGTTAACTAAAGAGAGAAGTACTTCCAGAGATGGAAGCAACCTTGCATTAATTACGTTCATCCCTGTTTCACCACAGAGATGTGGGAACACGGCCGATCACCAAGAGGTGTACACCAAGGGAAAGCAGAACCGTAATTATGTCTTTAACACAATTAATAACTTGCGATGTTTATACTAGTTATCTTTTCTATTTCTGTTTCATACATAAAGACTTGCCACCGCATAACACGACCCTTCGTATAATCTTCATAGTCAGTCTCAAACTCAGTATCATGTATCATGTATCGTTATCCTGTATCTTGTATCATAATAGCTTAGGTTTACTTTTATCTCACTTTATTTGATTATCGCAACTTTACTTTACCGTAATAGTTTACTTTACTACAATTTTTGATACCTGTACACACACACTTTTTATTAATTGAAAAACCCCAGGTCGCATATATCACGAACGTAACACATTAACTATGCAATCCCTGTGTTCAACCTCGGATCACTCCGAGAAAATTGCGGTGAAATTATACTTGGTTTCAACGCAAGGAAACTTGTGACAATGCATAGCATGCTACAAACATTCCATTAATAATGCATACATCTAGAAGTAGTAACATATATCATAAACTTGCGTTATAATCATCCATGCATTGTGTGACATAAGAAAAGATCAAATTCTATGCCATCAAGTTTATGGCGCCGTTACCGGGGATTGGTAACAGTTATTGTTGAATATGTTTGTGATATTTTGCAAGACAGATCTCTTTGTGCTGGCTGTTTATCGGGAAGAGCAGTCTGACAGCTTATGAGTACTGGAGTGATCCAGAAATTCTAAGCTGTCCCAGAGATCCAGTGTATTTTTCGCGCAAGAGCATATCAAGGCCAAATTAAAACGGTGAAGAAGCATGGCTAACAATAACGAGGCACCTGCAAGAAATCAATGGGAAAATTGGTCAGTGCAAGACTCCATATTTCTTGCTACTGACCGCAACATTCCTATGAGGAACTATGCGGCGCCGTATTTTTATAACTTGTCGCCAGGAATTTCAAGACCCATGGTTGAGAAGAATGTAAGCTTTGAGATACGACCGATTATGCTGCAGATGATTCAGAATGTGGGGCAATTCGAAGGATTACAAGGAAAAGACCCGTATGCTCATTAACGAGCTTTATAGACATGTGCAGTGCATTCTCCATGCCTGGTGTGACTCAAGAACGATTTAAGATTACATCTTTTCCCGTATACACTATGGGATGAAGCAAAAAGGTGGGCTCCATGCCTGGTCGAAAGGTTCATGAATAGATTTTTCCCTCCAGCCGTCAACGCAAGGAGAAGGAGGGATGTGTTGAATTTTGAACAAAAGGGTTATGAAACTTTGAGCACTGCCTGGGTGCGATTCTGACAACTAGTGAAGAGTTGTCCGCATATCGGGATTCCCGATGGCATTCTAATGGAGACCTTTTACAATGGCTTAGACCAACTAACGCAAGCAGTTACTAATGCCTTCGCAGCAGAAGGATTAATGGACAAATCATATACGGAAGCAAATAGCATCTTGGATCACATCTTGCGACATTCAGATGAGTGGATTGATATCGGGTTCGAGGAAATAAGTCTGGAGCAAAAAAGAGCTAAAGATGTCGTTGTGCCAACTGATGCAATGAGCACACTGGTAGACTGTATGACCACAATGACCTCACTTCTTCTGACTATGGCTAATCGATAGAGCCATCTCTCTCAAGGTTCAGCGCAAGTTAATGCGTTGACACACGTGGCCGCAATGAATTGCGTTCAATGTGGAGAGGGACATCCAGCAAAAGTTTGCTCGTGGAATCAACAGTTCATATATACTGTCTACAATGAACCGTTTGGCAACATCTACAACCCTGGTTGGTGGAATCACAAAACTTTAAGTTGGGACGGGAATCATAACTAGGGGAACCACAGTTTTCATCAGAACAATTATCAAGGGAATCGAGGCAACCCTCTGGTCTTCATTAATTCGGACCATAGCCCAGGTAGCTCTCAAGGCATGCCACCCTATGAGCAACCGTTCTTATCTGATACCTCTTGCAGTACCTCATCTCTGGAGACAACATTGAAACATTATATCGAAAAGAGCGAGGCAATTAGACAGTCGCAAGCTGCCTCCCTTTGAGATTTGGAAGAACAAATTGGACAGCTTGCGATTGAGTTGAAAAATAGAGTGCCTGGTATGCTGCTCAGCAGTTCAAGAGCATCGGGGCCGCGAGGTAAAGAGCAATGTTAAGCAGTAACATTGAGAAGTGGTAAGACAACCGCCCTTATGCCACCAGTACCAGATTCAATAACAAGACCAGTGGAATTAACCGTCGAAGATGACCAATAAACTAGTAATGGAAAAATTACCAGTTCAAAAGTAAGTACATCTACAATAGATGAATCTCATCAAGACTTGAATTCTAAATCAACGCAACCTCTAGTCATTACAACACAGCAACCACAGGACCTCAATGAACAGCCAAATAAACAAGAAGTACGGCGGGATCCTCCACTTTTCCCGTCCAGGCTGAAAAAGAAAGATAATAGTAAGCAATTTCAAAGGTTCTTGGATGTTTACCAACAACTACACATCAATATTCCCTTAATACAAGCTATGGAACAGATGTCAAGTTATGTAAAATTCCTAAGGGATATTCTGGCTAACAAAAGAAAGATCGGGGAAAATGAAACAGTTGGGTTAACATATGAATGTAGTGCACTGTTTCAGAACAGTATCCCCACCAAAATGAAGGATCCTGGGAGTTTTACATTGCCTTGCTCAATAGGAGGGAAGATGGTCGGAAACGCGCTATGCGATTTAGGGGTGAGTATAAACCTAATGCCCTTGTCGATCTTTAAGAAGCTGGATATCGGCAACGCAAGACCAACTACGATTACATTACAGTTGGCCGATAGATCGATAACGCATCCCGAGGCAAAATAGAGGATGTACTCGTGCAAGTTATTAAGTTTATCTTCCCGACGGACTTTATCATATTAGATTATGAAGCTGACAGAAAAGTGCCTAATATCTTGGGTCGCCCATTTCTTGCAACAGGGCGAGCACTGATCGATGTACAAAAAGGAGAACTCACCATCAGGGTTGACAATCAACAAATGAAGTTCAACATTCTCAATGTATTGAAGTACCCAAGTGATATGGAGAATTTCCAATACGTTGAGGAATTGCGAGAAGAACCTTGGCACGAGCCCTTAGAAGAGTTGGAGGAAAAAAATTTTGGAATTGGCGCAATGTAGAAGGAGAATTACGCCGCAATACAAGTTGAATCAAATTTTGAACCACTCAAGTTATCTGAACGAACATCGCAACGCACTAAGCCATCTTTGGAAGAACCACCCATGCTAGAGTTGAAGCCATTGCCTGTGCACCTCAAGTATGCCTACTTATTAGGTGTTACATGTTATCATATCTGCCTCGCTGAGTAAGGAGAAGGAAGAATCACTCGTCCAGATCCTGAAGAACAACATAAAGGCTTTAGGATGGACCTTGGCAGACATTCGAGGAATCAGTCCCTCGTATTGCATGCACAAGATTCGTCTGGAAGAAGGAAAAACGAGATCGATAGAAAGGCAACGTCGCTTGAACCCTGCCATGAGGGAGGTCGTGAAGAAAGAAATAGTGAAGTGGCTGGATGCAGGCGTCATCTACCTAATATCTGATAATAGCTAGGTGAGCCCAGTGCAATGTGTTCCAAAGAAAGGGGGGATGACAGTCGTCACCAACGACGGGAATGAATTAATTCCCACAAGAACAACTATGGGGTGGAGAATCTGTATGGATTACCGCAAGTTAAATTTGGCCAATAAAAAGGACCACTTCTCACTCCCATTTATTTATCAGATGTTAGAAAGACGTGCTGGGATTGAATTCTTCTGTTTTCTTGACGGCTACTCAGGGTACAACCAGATTGTTATTGCACCGGAGGATCAAGATAAGACAACCTTCACGTGCCCATTTGGTACGCTCGCATTCCGTCACATGCCATTTGGACTTTGCAATGCGCCAGGCACTTTCCAATGATGTATGATGGCGATATTTTTAGATTACTTGGAGGAGTTAGTCGAGGTATTCATGGATGATTTTTCAGTTTTCGGAAATAATTATGACTCCTATTTATCTAACCATGAGAAAGTCTTGAAGAGATGTGTGGAAACGAATCTGGTTCTGAACTGGAAAAAATGCCACTTTATGGTTGAAGAAGGAATTGTACTGGGTCATAAAATATCAAAGGCAGGATTGGAAGTTGATTAGGCGAAAATCGACGCAATTTCCAAGCTACCTCCACCAATAAACGTGAAAACACTTTGGAGCTTTCTGAGACACATTGGGTTTTATCGAAGATTTATTCGCAACTTCTCCCAGATCACAAGGCCCCTAAGTGCGCTCCTTGAAGCTGACCGTGAATATAATTTTGATGATGCATGCACTGAAGCATTCAACACATTGAAAGATGTGCTCATCACCGCACCCATTCTGATTGCGCCTGATTGGATGCAATCATTTGCATTGATGTGTGATGCTAGCGGGTATGCTGTGGGCACAGTTTTGAGTCAGCGCAAGGACACGGTTTTGTATCCTATCTACTATGCGACTAAAACATTGAATGATGCATAGGATAATTATACAACCACAGAAAAGGAAATGCTCGCAGTGGTATTTGCACTGGAGAAATTCCGACAGTACTTAATTGGAACAAATATTGTGGTCTATACTGATCACTTTGTGATCAAATATCTGATGACAAAGAAGGATGCAAAACCGAGACTGATGCAATGGGTGTTGCTTCTACAAGAGTTTGACCTAGAAATCAAGGGCCGGAAGGGCACCGAGAACCAAGTCGTTAATCATCTATCAAGATTGGAAAATTGCGAGGTTCAGGAGAAAGAAAAAGATATTGAAGAAAGATTCCCCGATGAGCTACTGATGTCAGTAGGTATTAATGTTCCCTGGTATGCAGACATTGTAAACTTCATCATTTGCGGTCAAGTACCAGAGGACTATACTTACCAGCAGAAGAAGAAGCTGAGACATGACGTCAAATTTTATTTCTGGAATGACCCATTCCTATATCGACTTGGACCTGATCACATTTTACATCGATGCGTTCCTGAGCACGAAGTCAAGCACATTTTGGACCTTTGTCATGAGTACCCTTACGGAGGACATTTTGGGGGGCAGCGGATAGCCGCGAAGGTTCTACAGAGTGGCTACTTCTGGCCAATATTGTTTTAAGAATGCCCATGCCCAAGTTGTTCAGTGCGATAGATGCTAGAGAATGGGGAATATGTCTAAAAGAAATGAAATGCCTTTGACGTCAATCTTGGAGGTCAAATTATTTGATGTATGGGGAATCAACTTTATGGGCTCATTTCTACCATCAAAAGGTCATCATTACATCCTAGTCGCGGTTGATTACATATCAAAATGGGTTAAGACTATCGCATGTGTAAAGAATGATGCGGCCACAGTGGCGAAGTTTCTCAAGAAGAATATCTTTGCTCGATATGGAATGTCACGGGCTCTAATCAGTGATAAAGGTTTTCACTTCATCAACCGCATAATCACCAACCTGTTGACTAAATTTAACGTCAGCCATAGAATTGCAACCGTTTATCACCCACAAATTAATGGGCAGACAGAGATTTCTAACTGAGAGATCAAAACTATCTTGGAGAAGGTAGTCAGTACCTCCAGGAAGGATTGGTCACCCAAGCTCGACGAACCACTGTGGGCATACAAGACTGCCTACAAAACTCCAATTGACATGTTCCCATATGCCCTGGTCTTCGAAAAAGCTTGTCATCTGCCACTCAAGTTGGAACATAAGGCGATGTGGGCATGCAAGAAGCTGAACTTTGATCTAGTAAGTGTGGGGAAAGTCTGGAAATTGCAACTGAACCAGCTGGTCGAATGGCGAAGGGACGCTTACGAGAATGCCAAGATCTATAAGAAGAGAACTAAGAAGTGGCATGACGACCGCATAAACAACCAGACATCCGTCGAAGGTCAATAGGTATTATTGTTTAACGCACGTTTGCAATTGTTTCCAGGGAAGTTGAAATCTCGCTGGTCTGGGCCATTCTGGATCAAGACTAACTTTCTCCACGGCGTAGTGAACTGACAACTGAAGACGGAAACAATGCATCTAAAGTCAATGGTCAACGGATTAAGCCTTATTACGGGGGCGATGTTGACCAACGCATGGATACCATTGACTTAGGCAAGCAGGATTATCCACTTGCGGGGAATGCTATTGCGGTAATTCTGAAAACTTTCTCCAATCAGCATCCCTATCTATGTTTACTTGCTTTCTTTACCGCTTTCTAAATTACGTTATTTATTGCATTATTAGAATTAGCCTTTAATGCTTTATGTATTTTCCTTCAATTTAATTCGTTAATATCTTTCTATGTCAATTCCTTTGGTTCGTAGGCATTAGTAGCGATGTTCTTAAAATTTTTGTGAATGACTGGATGAAAAGTTGAACACCACAAAGTCTTTTTGACTTGCATTATTGATGAATTAAAAAAAAGAAAAATAAAAATTGGTATATAACGCGATGATGGGTGCATTCCATGTTAACAGATACACTTTGCGTCCATTACACCCAAATGCATTGCGTTGAGGGGTGTATTGCGCTCGTATGTGTTCTTTGCCCGTCCTTAGCGAAGATGCACTATGTTGAGGTAGTGTTGAACTGGTAGAAATACTGTGCACCCGTCCTCTAGAAATGCGTTGAGTTAAGGGGTGTGTTGCGGGAATACATGCGTTGTTGCCCGTCCTCTGCAAAAATGTATTTGTGTTAATGGAAGCGCGGTGTAATTTTTAATCGTGCATCTGTCTAAATCAAATTCAAAAGACAACTGCAATTCATTATTTTTCTAGGTTTAATTAAATTCTTTGATTCTTTGTACAGGAACAACTTTCTGTATTGCGTTATTTGTAATTACTTGTATACTTAGTTAATTTTCAATACAACTAAGTAACAATTCTATCCATATGCATGTGCCTCTTCTCTATCATCCTTTGACAACTTTGCGATATTCTTAATCTTTCATTTTTGCGTTATTCATTGCGCTACCATGATGTATAATATGCATACACTTAGTAACATTTCCCACACTTTGTATTTTCTAACTAACACTTAGTTAATTCGTAGCTATAGCAATGCTTTACCTTTTATCCTTCAAAATTTTGCTCAAACCTTCTTTTTGAAATTTTGTCTAAGTGTTTGTCTATTCTGTTCAAACAACGCAATGAGAACCTTGCGCATCTCTAAATTTGGGGGTGGGAAAAGTCTGAGCAGATGAGATCAAGAGTATGCGGTCATTAAGAAAAATGCGCTCATTATCTCCAATATATATATATATATATATATATATTAATAAATTTTCATATAAACTCCAATGTCAACGCAAGGGAAACCTCAAAAACAATCCCAACCTGATATGAGTTAAGTTGTGAAAGAAGCCTGCTCGTAGTTGGATGTTCGCATGACACCTGTGGGAGCAAGCCAAAACGAAGGTGGGTTTCCAAGAACAACGCAATATGAAAGGAGAAAAATGAGAAAGAAAAAATAAAAGAAACAAGAGATAACTCCTCTGAAATGCATGAGTTAAAGTTGAGATTGGCACACAACCGTAGTTGGATGTTCGCATGACGCCCGTGGGAACAAGCTAAAATGAAGGGTGTCACCATTTTCAACAGTCTCTACTAAATGACTCAAAGTTTGACCACCGCATCCAGACGCATCAAGTTGTTTTGACAATTAGAGGTAAACATTCTTTATAAAACTAGAAAAGCATTTTTGAGCAGAAATTTGTAGTATAGAAGAATAAAGTAGGGCTTTGTTTGGAATTAGCAAGGATAGAAGGAAATTGCGATGTTAAGTAATGTGCCTAGGTGGAGCATTCGGAGCAACCAATCAACGCAAAATTTAGGATATGAATTGAGCATTATTGCCTTAGTAGAAGATATGCTTGAGGACAAGCATATATCTAAATTTGGGGGTGTGATAACTTGTAGAAATACAAGTTATTTATACTACTTTATTTAGATATTGTGGCCAAAAGAAAGGAAAGTTGCGTCAATTGTAGAGAAATTGGGTAAGAAATGCAAGAATTGTAAATTGTCGTCAATACACCCACTGACACCATTGCGATGGTAGAAAAGAATATTTCAATTCTGTTTTGCAGGAAATTAAGTCACCGCATGCGTTCATGGCTCAAGATAATCTAAACAATGCATCTACGTCGCATTGCATCAATCATTCAGAAATGAATAGACGATCAATGCAATGACGGCACATGCGATAATCGATCAAGAGTTAAGTGATTAACGCAACTTTAACCACATGCAGTAATAAAAAAACAACACCGCATGTGGGCAAACGATCGAAGATGCAAAAGAGCAACGCAATTACGGAGGATCCAGACATGTGTACAGCTGACCGTTGTGCATTTCTGACGGGATTGATCGCGTAACAGAAGGAATATCCACTCCACCATTTCCAGAATTGCCACAATAATAAAGTGGGGTCCACAAGTCAGAGAATCAAAGCTGAGCCTATAAATAGCCTCTGAAATTCTATTGGAAAATATACTTGATATGAGCATATTTTAATATTTGTATATTGAGAGAGAGACTGGTCTGAAGAGCCTGATCGGAGAAGATCTGGGAAGATTTAAGAGACAAGGCCGAGAGGTGAGTCTCAGGGCAAATCCTTTCTATCCCCCTCGTGGAAGCTCTGTACCAAGGTCACTTCTACCAGACGAGCAAGCCTGAGAAGGAAGCTCTTCTCTATATTCACTCCATCCGTTGGCAAGCACATCCACCATCCAAATTTGTGTCAAGACGTTGGCACTTTTCTGTATTTGTTTCTATCTCTTTATCATCAATTGTATTCATCTTCTTAGTCTATCATTCGCACCATGTATCAGACACTAAATATTAATATTGAATGTTATGATCATTTTCATCTCCATCTTTCTGTCTATTTTCGTTCCTCCATTAATCGCTTTATCCATGATGTTTTCTTAATCCCTTGTAATTAGCATGAATCTAACAAGTAAATTAATCTGTGCTAAAGAAATGAATATGTTTAGCTAAAGCATGCTAGACGACATCTTCATCTGTAAATTAAAGAAAGTAAATTAATCTCTCAAATAAATTTTATATTATAATGTATCAAATACATTATAGTAATTATATCATATATAATTAAGTTAAATTAAATATATCACATATAATTAATTCCCTCAATAATTTAAACAATTCAAATTCATCCAAAATTAATTCATAATAATTTCTATTGAGTTACAGAGGGGACCTTATGAACTTGTAAATTGAAGCTCCAATGGTACTTGAATAATTAATTAAACTCTTCTACTAAATTATTCAACATCCATTAACTGTTGGTTACTCCACTAAAGACTGACAGTTGCACTCTTCGCACTATAGATATATTTTGTGTCCATTGGATATAACCAGTAGACAATGTGATGACCCTTCATAAATTGCTCATAAGTACAATTGGGCCAAAATTACCATTTTGCTCATGTAGTTACATATAACTCCTTAAGTATCATTGATCCCTCTAATGAACAATAAGTTATAGTTCAACTATGACCAAACTCCTCTCGGGCTAAAAAATGGTGTAGTGTCACATTATTCAAGCCCTGGAATTAGCCCTTAAGGGAGCAATTTATCTACTTACCTAGACATCAGGGAAGGAGTGAATTTCATCTTATGTAGTTGTATTCCCAACTCCCCAATCAGAGGA
Source organism: Benincasa hispida (assembly GCF_027475165.1). Classification (NCBI taxonomy): domain Eukaryota; kingdom Viridiplantae; phylum Streptophyta; class Magnoliopsida; order Cucurbitales; family Cucurbitaceae; genus Benincasa; species Benincasa hispida. Next base: position 33,227,645 of record NC_143483.1, read on the forward strand.
ATCCTCAAAATGGTAGGCTTATTGAGTCGGCGATTTGGCCACTCTCACCCATACAAATCAAAGGACTGCCTTCATAGGCAAGAGTTCAAAACTCATTCAGGATTCAAGTCAAGTCATCTGGTCATTCAAGTCAAATCATGAACGGTGTTATATAATGAGACTAGTCATTTCGTGGTCTTTGTAGCACTTTACAATGATTGTAATATCTACAAAGCGGGTCGTATTCTTAATGTCATCAGGATAAAGTATCCTGCCTTATTCATCTACTACAAGCCATTTCGGTTATCACTTAAACATGATCCACCTGTATGTCTCTACATACATGTTTAAGCTACAGGTGATAGCCTTAGATGTTAGTTTATTGGTTTTGTGGGTTAATGCTACTAAATGATAAATAAAACATCTCATATTTTATTAAATAAATAAATTGTATGCACGTTACAATTACAAACTATAGGACCCATGAGATTTAGGGCATAAACCCCGACATCCCTCTCCCACATACTATAAACACTCTCTCCATTCACCTTGATATTGACACATACAAATGCCATTCGAAGGGGAACGCTCCCAAGGCACCACGAGGTCAAGCATGAGTCTCGCAGTGTGAACTTTTAGGGAGAACGTGAGTGGAAAAATTGACATATCGTATATATTTTTTTCCTCTCACTGAGTATTTTAAAATTTTAGGGTTTCATATTTAGGCAAATTCGACTAATTTGATTTATCTAAGTCATTGTTAATTTGCTCAAATAATGCTAATATTGAATATTTTAATAACATGTGATCTCATTCATCAAACTCTTTAACAAAATTGATCCCTTATTGCATGCTTATAAAATATTTGCCCAATTCACTTCCTAGTCGGTTCCCAGGTAGAGATGTTTCATTTCCATCAGTTTAAAAATCTCAGCCTAGACAAAATGTTCCTTAGACAAAGGTCCCTTATGGGCATTCATTTTATAAATTTAATCTTTTAATTGGAGTTCATTTTAATCATATTAAAATGAATTAAAAGATTAACTTATTTCTAATCTCATTAGAAACGTGTTTAACATAAGTCTAGGTGAATTAATTTTAAACCATTTAAAATTAATTTTGACCTATGTTTACATGCAACTCTTATTATAGATTTTAATTCTAATTTTATTACTTTTAACCATTATAAAATAATGAAATATAAAATCTATAAATTTGCAGTTATGACATTGATTAAAATAACGCTTATATTAATCTAAGTAATGTCATGTTCAATTGAAAATTCATTTTTCATCTAATTATAACGCTTATAATTATCATACATGAAAAGTAAACATACATATTCATTTCTCTACATCATACATTATAACATTTATAATATATGAATATACTTCCTCAAAATATGCATTCAAATAATATAACAATTATATTATAATGCATGAGCATACTTATATTAATCAAGTAACCATATAACTTTTATATGATGCATGATCATGTTTATCCTAAAGGTGGGATTTTAAAACTATATGACATACATAATGCAACATATAAAACATATAGTTAAATAATACATCACATGCATATAAAACTATATAAAAGCTATGATAGACCAAATATTGAAACCCTAATTTTAATAAAATTAAAATTACAAAGGAAAGTTGTCATCTTTGCGTTGGAATAAACTCTTGTGATCAGCTATCAGCCAAGTACCTTCTATAATGCACAAATCGAAATGGACAAGGGGTTTTCGTTGAACCCCACACATGGCAGACAATGTGCTTAACGCATGGTGCCTCGCTCGACGCATAAGTTTCGAGTACTGCATGCGTTAGACAATGAAGTTCAATGCATGGGCATCGTCCATCCATATGCGACTGTGAGCATTGCATCCACTACGCCAAAGTCCCTTCACCAAATGGACATTGACTCACCGCATGGGTATGCTGCCTGCCGCATGGGTTTGCATTTAGCCTTGTAAGTGTCGACGCATGGTATACGTTGGCGCGCTTATCTTCAAACTCCTCTACTTTGCAAGGCCATCACCCCATCACATAGAATGCGTCCAGCCGCAAGCCATCATTGTATGCCATCTCACCGCAATGCATCATCACATGCCATCTTGACGCAAGCCATCATCGCATGCCAAGATACTAGGCGACGCGAGAAAGAAGCAAATCCTCTATTTTTCTCTGAAAAATTGGGCTACAGACAGCTTCGATTCTGACCCTAAACAACCCAAAAAATACAAGCTCGATTGCAAAAATAAAATGCTCAAACAATAGGCCCTTATATTGATCAAATCAACATAAAATTTTACAATCTATGGTGCCAATAAATGAAATTATCTATCAATCAAACCTTATACATGTTCAAGCAAAAAGCAGAAAAATAACTCACCTCATGAGTTGATTTTTGTTTCAAGAAATAGAAAATCAAAATGCAAGAAAACATTGGCTCTGATACCAATTGAAGGATTCGAATTCCCATGGAAGCGTGTGAATGCCTTGCATTCTGAAATTAGTTTTATGGAAACAAAAGTAGTAAAATAAAACATGCATTTGTAGGATAAACATTCAAACGAAACTATAAGCATGCTAGAAAAAAGGAATAAGAGAATAAATCAAAACTCACATTTGTTGATTCTTCTAGCTTTCCTCTTTCACCATTATCAATGATCTCGAACTTCTCCAATGAAGAAAGACCCAACAAAATTACCTTGCTATTCTCTAGGATTCTAAAGCACTTGAAAGAGTGATCTCCAAGAACTTTTGAGGAGGAAAAGAGTAGAGAATTTATAGAGAGAAGGTAGTTGCTTGGAGGCTAGATTTTATGTAATAAAGAAACCCTTACCCAAAATGAGATATAATGATACATGTAGAAGGGTTAACCCCTTCTCCAAGAATTTTCCTTTATACCTTTAGTGCTAATTAATTAAATAATCCTATTCAATATACATTTAATTAATTATCATAAATATCATATTATTATGCTAACCTCCGATCTCCATTGTTTTTTAATCAATTAATTAACTATTAATTAATCAATTAAATAACTATATTAAATCATATTTAGTATGGAGTTAATCAACATATAAATATCACATATTTATATGTATACATCTCTTTATGAATCCAATTCATATGAATCTAATATTTGAATCTTATTCAAATATATCTCTCTTACATAATTTGGATTATAGATCATATATATAATTAACTGTTATATATTAATCTCATTAATATAACATTCCTTCATTTGATTTGAACAATTTAAATCCTTCCTTATTACTATCCTTTAGTGAGCTAACAATGGGACCTTAAGGACCTACAAATTAGAAGCTCTAATGATATGAGATTAATTCATTAAACTCCCTTAATCCAATTAATCAATATTCATTAACTCTCGATCACTCCATTAAAGATTGATAGTTGCACTATTTGCACTATAGATATATTTTTTTGTCCATGTATATAACCAATCAACAAAGCGATGACCCTTCACGAATGCTCATAACTACAACTGGGTTAACATTTTATCCCTGCAGTTACATCTAACTCCCTAAGTACCACTGATTTCTCTAATGAATAAAAAGTTTATAGTCCAACTATAAACTAACCCCTCTCGGGCCAGTGAGAGGTTGAGGCCTCATTTTTCAAGACCTAGAACTAGCTATTAAGGGAGTAATTTATCTACTTTCCCAATGAATGGGAAGAAGTGAATTCCATCTTCTGTAGCCATGTTCTCAACTCCTTAATCAGACAAATTCGGCTTATTAAGTCGGCTATCATGGTCACTCTCACCCGTACAAATCAAAGGATTGTCGTCACAAGCAAGTGTTCACAACTCACTCAGGATTAAGGTCAAGTATCATGTGGTCATCCTAGTGAAATATTAGTTTCTTCAAGTAATGGTGTTATAAAGAAAAACTAATTATTTCATGGTCCGGTCTATGTATAAACTCCTTTATACATGAACAATATGGTTCATATTGTTTGTAACACTTTAAATCTCATGTAACAATTACAAAGTGGGTCGTTTCTGCAATGTTACCAAGATAAGGCACCCAACCTTCATCCATTTATTGCAGACCTTTTAGGTTATTGATTGAACATGAACTACCTGTATGTCAACCACATATTGTTTAAGTGACTTCATATAACCTTGGATCTTAGTTTATTGGATTGAATTAATGTTGTCCGAATGTCAAACAAAATATCTCTGATTTTATTAGATAAATAATGTGTGTTTACAAAACTATAAACGACGACATGCACTAGATTTAGGACATCAATCCCAACATGATCTCCTTTAGATGCGGACATTGATCCTCTCTCTTTGGGCCGAGACTAATTCAATGATTTTCTAGAACTTTTTGATGGGCTCATTCATGATATCATATTAAGATTCATCATTTTGTGGATTCATTGCGTAATCTATGAGGTGCAATCCAAACTTGTTAGCCACAAGTACAATTGTATTGCGCATGAGCTTGTTTTACATGCTCTTAAAGACATAAAATGACAAAAAATTGGCTTGAAAACCACCCACCCGGGGTGGAATCCCTTGTAAAGGTTGATTGTTGCCTTTTCTAGTTTTGTTCGTTTTTTCCTTGTCTTGCTAAAAAAAAAGTAGTGAGCATATGAGAGATTTGAACCTCTTAAAAAGAAAAACGAGTACATGCCAATTACTAAGTGAATTAAATTGTTGAACCATGCTTGAGTTGACGATATAATTACACTCTTAACCGACAATAAAAATATTGATGTCAATGTTGATATCGAGATTTCAATTTTATTGACATGTCAATAAAATATTGTATCGACAAATATTTCTGCAAGTAAAAATATTATGAACTTTATTTAGATTAGTAATTAAGTTATTTTTAATCCCAAACTAAGTTATGAATATTATGAATATTATTAATAGTATTTCTATTTTTTATATAATAAATAATATTTTTATTTATATTCAATTAAGTAGATTTTTTTTAAAAATATTTTACGAAAATTTATAATAGATATTATAAATATTAGTGGACGCTTAATATTAATATCTAACCCTTGGACGTTTCTACGGATATTTTCATAATTCCTCTTGACCTATGGCTCTTGTCCCAATTTTCTTCGACCCTTTAACCTATTTTAAATTTGTTGGCCTAAATATCCCGAAATGCCCAGCAGCAGTTTACACTGAACTTCAATCGTCGCCGGTAATTCTCTTCCGCCTCCGCTGCTCAGAATCCCTTCGTTTTCGGCCTTCGTCATCTCATTCACCTGCTGCTCACACTCGCCACTCCCAAGCAATCTACTCTCACTCTTCTTCTTCACCTTTCTCCCTCTCATTTGTCTGTTGACAACACTCCTCTCCCCATTTCCACACGCTATTGAAGTAAATTGAAGTTTGAAGTTGCTATTCATCACTTTCAAATGGAAGAATCTCCCACCCTTGGCAAGCGGAAAGACTCTGAAGAAGAATCAGCTGTCGCAGAAACTGGCAACAACCAAGAAACGAGCTCCAATAAGCGACCCAAGGAATCGAAAAACCTGGAAGATGAGAAGGCAACTCCGAGTCAGGAAACTGTCTCCAACCGACGCAGTTTAGCGCGGACTTGCGTTCATGAAGTAGCGGTCCCGGCTGGGTACTCTTCTACAAAAGACGAGTCGATTCATGGAACCCTATCAAATCCAGTTTACAATGGTACAATGGCGAAAACGTACCCGTTTACACTCGACCCATTTCAGCAGGTATCGGTTTCTTGCTTAGAACGAAATGAATCTATTTTGGTTTCTGCTCACACTTCAGCTGGAAAAACTGCGGTTGCTGAATATGCAATTGCAATGGCTTTTAGAGACAAGCAGAGGGTTATATATACTTCCCCACTGAAGGCTTTGAGTAATCAGAAGTATAGGGAACTGAGTCAAGAGTTTAAAGATGTGGGACTGATGACTGGGGATGTTACTCTTTCGCCTAATGCTAGTTGTTTAGTCATGACGACGGAGATACTTAGGGGGATGCTTTACAGGGGTTCGGAAGTTTTGAAGGAAGTAGCATGGGTAATTTTTGATGAAATTCATTATATGAGAGATCGGGAAAGAGGTGTTGTTTGGGAAGAGAGTATAATATTTTTACCACCGGCTATCAAGATGGTCTTCCTTTCTGCAACAATGTCCAATGCCACGGAGTTTGCTGAGTGGATATGTAATATACACAAGCAGCCTTGTCATGTGGTGTACACTGATTTTCGACCAACTCCCTTGCAACATTATGTTTTTCCTGCGGGTGGCAATGGGTTGTATCTTGTGGTTGATGAAAATGAACAGTTCAGGGAGGATAATTTTCTGAAGTTGCAGGATACATTTGCTAAACAAAAACAGATTGTTGGCCACAGGACTGCAAATGGGAAATCTAGTGGGAGAATTGCTAAAGGTGGCAGTGCTTCTGGAGGTTCGGACATTTATAAAATTGTTAAGGTTTGTTTGTCATCTTTTGTTTTAATATCTTTCGTTTCGTTTTCTTTTCAATGTTCTTGTGATTAGAAACAAGTAGAATTTTTTGTTTAAATAATGAAAAGAGGAAAGCCTCAACCGAGCTAAAGAAAGTTATAGAATAGCCGTCTATGTGATACAAGTATCCATGATGCAATAATTACATTAGAAGTCCTCAAGTTTCCCAAAGATGAAGAGGCTGATTAAGAAAATATATGACTTACTTGATAATGAAAAGTTTCGGTTTGTCTAAATTTGTTTGGCTTTTATAGAGAAATGAGTTACAAAAAATTGAGCTTATGTAGCCAGTGTTTAGTTTATGGATTTTTGTTATATGAAAATAAGTATCCAACCTGAGTGAGTTGCAAAAGCTTGAGTTAGCTCGAATCTCTGTAGCTTTGGGATTAGCAATCCCATAATTTGGGACAAATACATTCGTTATACATATATCAAATATAGGGTTGACTTTACAATTTAAGTTTTACAATCCCAACTTTGAGTTTAATTTAATACCTTTTAACGAGGATAAGTCAAAGGGTTTTAGCTTTATTTCTAAAAGAGTGAACGTGTAAGTGGAGATGTGGATATTAGATAGGCAAACATATCATGAAGTGAAATTCTTTTCCCTTTTTTTATCTATTTTTTTTATGGTTTTTTTTTTTTTTTTTTTTTTTTTTTTTTTTTTTTTTTTTGGGAAATCTTATCATATGTATTGACATTTCACAACAAACCTTCCCACACAAAAACTTCTACCCTTTTAGGGTGCTTATCTTTCTAAACCAACTCACTCATTCAGCTATCAAAGACATGCCATGCCAACTACGGTTCAGATGTTTTTGGAAAGGCTTGCATTTAATGCCTGGGTTATTGCACAGCCAAATCCAAGAATCCTCATGTATAGTGGAAAAGATACCTCTAAGCTGTCCATATGGATAGTTTGACAGCCTCTTTTGTATAATAACTTAAAAAAATGTTCGGATGACTTGTAAATATTAGGATCATTGTGGGATTATTCACAAGCCAATGATTTCCAAGAAAGATTAACTTCCATTGTTCTAGAAAATAGGTCAAGGCGATAACAACATACGAAAAAAAATCCTCCCTCAACTGCCAATAGGTATGCAATGTAAAATTGGAGAAACTGTAATCCTCCTAATTCAATAAGATGCCCAATGATCTTAAATGACTGTATTATTCTCTAAATTTATATATTGACCCAATCTCTTCTTCCTATCTACAAATAGAGATCACAATGTAAAATCAGAGATATCCCAATCCTTTAAATTCTACCATGGAATTGGGTGTCACATTCGAAAACATACTATAATAAGTAATGAAATTTATAACATGCAATTTATAAAAGGGAGAGATCCAATTCAAATGAAGTTACAAGAAGTTTCTCTAGTTGGATAAAAAAGAGTTTAAACTATTATTGGTAAAGGAAAGGACATGTTTACACCAATGTAAAACAAGAAAAGGATGGTCAGTAAACTTCTGATCTAAAAATTGAGAATTGTGTTTAGAAAGAAATACTCCCCAGCTTCTTTCGGGTGAAATCTCCTTGACTTATTCTCTCTTTCGTCAGCTCACCCTTTCCCTCTCCCACGGCTTCCCCATCATCTATGCCGACCTTCCTTGCTTCTATATACTCTGCCTTGACAAGAGAACTTTCAGAAAGCTATCTGTGGAACTTTCAGCTGGTCGACTCTGCCAAACAACATCTATGGTGCACACTCTCATTCTGTAAGGGCACCATCCAAAAATGAAGTCAAGATGTTGCTGCTCACTTCCATTTTAAACTTTTTGTTGTGCATACAAAAGAAACAGTAGAGTGATTTGAATGTAAAGATATTTTTCTTTTCCTTTTTAGGAAGAAGCTTATTTTTGTTGCAGCCACTTGGTGCAAAAGATACAGTTCATCTAGTAATTCATCTATCTTTTCTATTTCATTAGCTGGAAGACCGTTTTGACATCCCTATTTAAGGTTCTCCCTTTGTAGTACCTCTCATTTAATCAAAGTTTCTCCATGCAAAGAATCAAATATCAACACTATTTCAGCATATTTGAATAACTTTTCATAATCTCTTACTTCTATTGTTTCTTATTGAAAAAAAAAAGAGTATTAGATAATGTTTTGTGCCTGAACTGGCGTGCTTTCTTGTATCAGATGATTATGGAGCGGAATTTCCAACCAGTCATTGTCTTCAGTTTCAGTAGAAGAGAATGTGAACAACATGCAATGTCCATGTCCAAACTTGACTTTAATACCCAAGAAGAAAAGGACATGGTGGAACATATTTTCAGAAATGCAATTCTTTGCTTGAATGAAGAAGATAGAGAACTGCCTGCAATTGAGTTAATGTTACCTCTTCTCCAAAGAGGTATTGCTGTTCATCATTCTGGGCTTCTTCCAGTAATTAAAGAATTAGTTGAGCTCCTTTTTCAGGAAGGTCTTGTTAAGGCCCTTTTTGCCACAGAAACTGTAAGATACCTACCAATCACCTGGTTGTTTATGCTTGTTTTATATTTTTTTTATTGCTAATTTAGATCTTTTTTTTTGAGCTTCAATACTGATTTGTAGTACTGATTCTTCTTTTGTGTGGCAGTTTGCCATGGGTCTGAACATGCCAGCAAAAACAGTTGTCTTCACTGCCTTTAAAAAGTGGGATGGTGATAGTCACCGATTTATTGGATCTGGTGAGTACATTCAGGTGAGTGAAGGCCCTATTTAAGCTCGTGAAACTATTTTTTAGTACACAGTTTTATCTTACTCTAGGAGAAAAACTTGACTTCTGCAAATTTTGCAATTCAGATGAGTGGAAGGGCTGGACGCCGTGGAAAAGATGAGAGGGGTATATGTATTATAATGATCGATGAGCAGGTAATACTTCTGCCTGTCACAATTTTTGTTGTGATGTAAATTTCTACTAATTTCTTTCTAAAGTTGAAGTTTATTATTTATTTTTTGATAAGTTAATTGGATTTGTGATTATATTTTGTCGGTTTGGAATTACTTATTTGGAGTGTTTGGCCTTTAGATCGCCTCACACAGAGCTTATATTGAGATGATCGAGGAGCTCTTCTATCTGCTTTTTAGGGGAAAACGGAGTTCTTTATGAGAAGCTGGGGTGTTTGTTGTGGGTATTTGGGGAGAGGGAAATAGTAAATTTTTAGAGGGATCGAGAGGGAGTCTTTTGTTATTCGGTCCCTCAGGAGATTAATGTCTTTCTTTGGGCATCGATGTCGAATTCCTTTTGTAATTATTTGCTAGGTCCTATTTTGCTTGATTGGAGCTCCTTTCTTTAGAGTGCTCTCTTTTGTGGGCTTTGGTTTTTGTATGCCAAAAACGATTTGTAACTGAGCCGAGTCCTAGTAGGAATTGCGTTCACTCTGGGCTTAGGCCTATTCCTATTAGGAATGGAGTTCACTCTTAGAATGGGGCATATAATGGTCAGTAGGTTTTAATTGGTATATGATTATAGAGTTATTTCTTTTGGTTAGGAATCAGGAGAAACGGGAGCTCTCAAAATCTCTTTAAGATCGTTATTTCTATTCTTTTATCAATAAATTTCATTTTATCAAATTGATTTTATCAATTTGGTATTAGAACAACCAATCTTGAAGAATGGTGAATAGAATGGGAAGCAGAATTGAGGAAGTAGAGCAACAACTTATAGAGATAAAAGTAAGGATTCAGTAGCTGAAACTAAAAATGGAAGAAAAATTCACAGCAATAAGGGAAGAAATTCAGAAGGGGTTTGATATGATACTGCAAAGATTAGATTCAAGGGAACACCAAAAAGAAATTGAAGAGAATAGATACCTCAAAGGGGAAGAAACTGACAGCTGAATTTTTCGGAGCAACATTAGGTAATGAATGGGAGGATCAATATTTTGGGACCCCTCGCATCTGTATTTGATTTGTGTTACCTAAACTAGAGGTGCCAGTTTTTTATGAGAATAACCCAGATGGATGGCTACACAAGGTCAAATGATATTTTGTGGTAAATCAACTCAGTGACAAAGGAATTCATAAATTGGAGATTGAAAGAAATTTGATTGGGGACCTTAGCTGCATACAACTCAAGTATCCTAAAGTTACTTATCAAATCAATCTAAAAGAAGAAACATGGAAATTTTATAGAGTTAAATGCCACAATAACATATTCAACATGAAAAGGGACTGAAGACTTGATACATTGATGAAATTGCATCAAATTTTAGAACAGTACTCTTATGTGTTTGAACCAGCAGTGGGACTTTTCCCTCTGCGAAGTTGAGATCACACTATCGAGAAATACCAATAACAGGAGAGTGAGTTCACGTCCTTGTTGATATTCTCAGTGTCAAAACGATGAAATTGAGAAGTTGGTTAAAGAAATGTTGCAAGCAGTAATTATTCAAGCCATCACAAGTTCTTTTTTCAATCCAATCCTTCTTGTTAAGA